>NC_041712.1:24886005-25186005 GCF_900700375.1 Denticeps clupeoides
GAGGGGAAGTGCCGCAGGGCGTGTAGTCTGGCAGGGCGTGTCTGTAGCTGTAGTCTGGCCGGGCGTGGCCGCAGGGCGTTTAGTCTGGCAGGGCGTGTCTGTAGCTGTAGTCTGGCCGGGCGTGGCCGCAGGGCGTTTAGTCTGGCAGGGAGTGTCTGTAGCTGTAGTCTGGCCGGGCGTGGCCGCAGGGCGTTTAGTCTGGCAGGGAGTGTCTGTAGCTGTAGTCTGGCAGGGCGTGTCTGTAGCTGTAGTCTGGCCGGGCGTGGCCGCAGGGCGTCGCCCCGCCTCCTCACCTCCCTCTTCCTCCCTCTCCCAGGCGAAGGTGCGGGAGCTGGAGGGGAAGTGCCGCAGGGCGTGTAGTCTGGCAGGGCGTGTCTGTAGCTGTAGTATGGCAGGCCGTCGCCGCAGGGCGTTTAGTCTGGCAGGGCGTGTCTGTAGCTGTAGTCTGGCCGGGCGTGGCCGCAGGGCGTTTAGTCTGGCAGGGCGTGTCTGTAGCTGTAGTATGGCAGGCCGTCGCCGCAGGGCGTTTAGTCTGGCAGGGCGTGTCTGTAGCTGTAGTCTGGCCGGGCGTGGCCGCAGGGCGTGTAGTCTGGCAGGGCGTGTCTGTAGCTGTAGTATGGCAGGCCGTCGCCGCAGGGCGTGTCTGTAGTAGCTGTAGTCTGGCAGGACGTGTCTAGCTGTAGTCTGGCAGGGCATGTTCATCTGTAGTCTAGCAGGGCGTGTCTGTAACTGTAGTCTAGCAGGGCGTGGCCGCAGGGCGTCGCCCCGCCTCCTCACCTCCCTCTTCCTCCCTCTCCCAGGCGAAGGTGCGGGAGCTGGAGGGGAAGTGCCGCAGTCAGAGCGAGCAGTTCTCCCTGCTCTCCCAGGAGCTGGACCGCTTCCGGCTGCACGCCGCCAAGATCGACCTGGCCAGCTCCGGCCTGCTCTCCGGCCCCGCCCTCGCGCACCTGACCAATGGGCTGGGCCTGTCCGTGGAGACAGGTAACGTTCTTTTCTGGTAGTTCTTGTTTGAATATTATGTTAATGCTGTTTATGCTTTTTTTGTGGTTGGCTGATGAAGAGATGAAGGGTTCATGTGCAGGATACCGACCAGGTCTCGCGTAATTCCAGAGGCTGTTTTGTGCCTGTGCTCTCTCTCTCTCTCTCTCTCTCTCTCTGTCCCCGTAGGCCCTATTGACCCGGGGGCGGTGCTCTCACTGGGGGACATCGCGTTTTGGACTCTGGAGGGCACTGACGTCCCCCCCGGTGCCGCTTCTGAACAGGGTACCGGCTCTGAGACAGTGTTTTTGTGGCCGTCGTCTGGCTCACCATCCACCTCGTGCCCCGCCCCCTTCACTCTAGGGGCTCGCGTGCATGATGCAGATGCATGTGCTGGACCACACGTGTGACCAGAACCATCCACATTCGTCCGGGGCCCGGCGCATTGCACCACCTGCATGAGTGTGACCATTGCATTTTTATTCGCATCTTCGTGTCGCCTGTGTGGGCACGCCGAGCCCGCGGTGAACGAGATGCTGTGTCTGTCGGGCCCTCGCTGGTTTTAGGGCCCTTATGACGTTCGGCCGGTTTATTTGAGGGTCGGAGGGTTGAGTAGAAGTGCGAGTTGGGAGTTTGGCGTTACGTAAGTCCGCCAAGTCGCGAAGGCCGGCAGCAGCAGGCAGCGCAGTTACACGCTACCTGACATCGCGACCTCTGGCCCCGGACAGATGGGCCCTTTAATCGGCTGATCGCGGTACGTAAATCTCCGTCACGTTGTGCTGCAGCGGCGCGAGCGTCTCCCTCCGAGCGCAGAGCCCGTTTTTTTTTTGTCGTTTTTATTACTTTAACCCTTCGTGGTGGTGGATGCTTGGTGTGCATAAGGGATCTAAAGCCCCTTTTATATCAATCTGGTGTGGGTCGTATCTGAACGTGTGCGGCACAGGCTGAGATCAGAACATGATTGGATCAGGCGCAGGCGAAGGTCGCCCGAAGGTCATCCCTGTCACCGCCTGTGCACGCGCGAACAGTTATTGTGAAATACGGCACGACTAATCGACTGATCTGCAGTGGCTGGAACTCTCGATAATCTGCTGGAGAGTTGTTCAACCAAAATGCAAATAAAAAGGGGTGGAGACAACGGCTCTCGCCTATGAACCAGAAGACCCAGGTTCAAACCCCACTTACTACCATCGTGTCCCTGAGCAGGACACTTAACCCTGAGTGTCTACAGGGGGGGACTGTCCCTGTAACTACTGACTGTAAGTCGCTCTGGATAAGGGCCTCTGGTAAATGCCGTAAATGTAAATGTGCTAAACTGGAACCAAAAGGAACGTTACTGAGAACTGTGCAGACAGAATGGACGTGACCAGAAGACATATTAATACCTGGATTTCATTGGCTCCAGGGAATAGGGCCTGTTTGTCTGTGCGGACCTGCGTCGCCCTGATCGTGAACAAGTTGGGTGTTTGTCGGTTTGAAATGACCTCCTCTGCCAATTCTGTTGTAGATCTGGAGGCGGTGCTCACGACAAGCCCCACCCCCATCGCTACTGGATTGGCCAGGCCACAGAGGTCGCCCGCGACTAAACACAGGGAGCTACCCACCCTCGGCAACACCAAATCAACATCCACTTCCAGCACGCCCAAATCTGACTCCGCCCACCTCACTCCCAAATCCGGGTCCCACCCACACAGCCCACGTAAGGCCAGTCCTGTACATGAGGTATGTGGTCAGCACAAAACTGCTATGCAGTAGATCATTCTGTTAATTGCGCCAGTGTGACATTCACCTCCAGGAAGTAGTCGTATTTAATCGGATATTATCTAGCCCGTGTCCCTCGAAGCTGACGAGATTTCTGACGGCTGAGTATCCATTCGTCCGTGAGATTGCATGTTTCATATAATCTGCGACTTCATGCTGGGCTACTTGCGGTGTCTGAAGGCCTCTGCAAATCTCATATTCAGCGAGATAATCCCGGCCTGCCGGAGATTAGGAAGGTTGTTGTAGTTGTCAGTGATGACCCCCCCACGGTCTCCTCTGCGTCCGTATTCATCCTGCGGACCACCATTCTATAGCCTGGCTGCTTAAATCGAGCACTGAGGAGGAGGAGGATCTGATGGCGGCTACAGGCTAAACCGGGGGTCGCGACCTTTAACACTTAAAGCACCAGAAGAGAAAGCACCGGGAACCGCAAAATATTTTCGGCATGTAAAACGAATATAACGCTCCATATATTATTTTTACTTTTATGCCGTGTATAAAAAAACTAGGCAAGTGTGTTTTTTATAAGTTTTTTTTTTTTTTTGACATTTCAAATGAAATAAAAAGGCAAAATTAGAGTATATATGCAGCAAACTAAAATTGATTTTTGATGGTGATGATTGCATGATTGGGTGGGGCTTTGTAAAATGCATGGCAGTTTGGCCGACAAAATCTTAATTTTCAAATTTACAAAAAAAACAACAACATGTAAAAATACAACATCACTTACATTTTTTTATTTTCCAAAGCCACAAGAAGCCGCAGTTTAAGAGTCACGATATTGGATCTCCTATAAGCAATTGTTTTACCTTTGTTATTGATAATATCAAATCAGTGGATAGATGATTTCGACCAAATCACTCGGCATTTTCCAAAGATCTGAGCAGACAGCGTTTTTTATTGATATTGATCAGGTGGACACGGCCAGCGAGGTTGAAGAGCTGGACATTGACGTGTCTCCCGCCCCGTACTCCGCCAGCAGAGGCGCCGCCAAACTGCAGGTGTTCATCGCCAGGTACAGGTACGAGGCCGCAGACCCCTCCGAAGTCCACGCCGTTCTTCAGGACTTTTGTGGTGGTGACGTTGTTCGTGTCCCCCCTCTGTGTAGCTATAATCCTTACGACGGGCCCAACGACAACCCCGAGGTTGAGCTCCCGCTTACCGCCGGTGAATATATCTACATGTACGGTGACATGGACGACGACGGCTTCTACGAAGGTGACATTATTAAACACGTCCTGATGGTACAGTGGCGGTGGAGTGTCTTACCTGCTATCTGTCGCCCCTGTAGGTGAGCTGATGGACGGTCGAAGAGGACTGGTCCCGTCCAACTTTGTTGAGCGCGTCTCCGATGACGATATCATGAACGCCCATCCCCCCGAGACCGGGGAGCTATCCCATAATTCCTTTCAGGACAGCAGTTTCCACAGCAGCAGCTTCCAGCACAACTCCCATCAGCACCCTCCACACCCCCACCATGTACGCTTCGCCCCCAGCGTCTCCGAGCCGACGGACTCCTCCGCGCGTGCAGTCTCCACCCCTTCTCCAAGACCAGGCCCCTCCCCCAGCCCCACCCACACGGCTCCAGTCACCAATGGCCTTGACCTGGACCTGGAGGAGGTCGGGGTGGACACAGTGCCTTACCCTCGCAAGCTGACCCTGATAAAGCAACTGGCCAAGAGCGCCATCATCGGCTGGGACGCCCCGGCGGTGCCAGCCGGCTGGGGGAGCGTCTGGAGCTACAACGTCTACGTGGACCAGGAGCTCCGCCTCAACGTGCCGTTCGGCTCCCAAACCAAAGCTGTCCTGGAGCGGCTGGACGTGGCGACCAACACGTACCGCGTCTCAGTCCAGAGCCTGACGGACCGCGGCGGCTCCGACCAGCTGCGCTGCACCATGCTGGTGGGCCAGGACGCGTGCGTTGCCCCCTCGGCCCTGCACGTCGACCGCGTCACCGCCACCTCGGCCACCCTCACCTGGTTGCCCAGCAACAGCAACTACGTGCACGTGGTGTCGCTGAACGAGGAGGAGTGCGAGCTGGTGAAGGCCGGCTGCTACTCTCTGTGCCTGGCCAACCTCGCGCCCAGCCTCCGCTACCAGGTCAAGGTGGAGGCGCGGCCGCACCGGACCCCCTGGGAGATGCCGCCAGAACAGCGAGAGCGCAAGGCCGCGGTCACCTGCTTCTCCACGCTGACTGCCGGTGAGGGGGCGGAGCTTTCAGTTCAGTTCCGGAAACGAAACGCGATGATCAGAAATGATGATTTGAAGCATTCAAAAGTAATTCAAGTTTAAAGTGAAGTGTCATTGTGATACACAGCAGCACAGCGCACGGTGCACACAGTGAAATGTGTCCTCCGCATTTAACCCATCACCCTTAGTGAGCAGTGGGCACCATGACAGGCGCCCGGGGAGCAGTGGGTGGGGACGGTGCTTTGCTCAGTGGCACCTTGGCGGATCGGGATTCGAACTTCTGATTACGGGGGGAGCTTCCTTAACCGCAAGGCCACCACCCCCTCCCTCTCATGAATTGCCACGAGGAGCTTGACCTTTGACCTCTCATTTACAGGTCCCCCCGATGCCCCTCTTGACGTGCAGCTGGAGCAGGGTCCCTCCGCTGGCATCGCCCTAGTCAGCTGGCTGCCTGTCACCATTGATGCCACGGGCACCTCCAACGGTGTCAGTGTCACCGGTTACACCATCTACGCTGACAAAAAGAAGGTGCGTGTGTGTTTACCAAATCCACCCGTTTTCGGCTTTTTTTGTGCGGTTTATTTTGAATCGGATTTGTGTGTGTGTGTGTATTTTGGACATGTAGGTGTTGGAGGTGGCATCACCCACTGCGGGCAGCGCCCTGCTTGGCCCCTCCCAGATCCAGTCCCTGCAGTCGGCGCAGGAGCTGACCGTCCGCACCATGTCCGCCCACGGGGAGTCGCCCGACTCGGTGGCCGTCAACGTCCAAGCCAAACTCCCTGCCATCATGACTGGCACGAAGCCTTCATGCCCACCAGTGCCAGCCTTGTCAAGCGCTGCCTCAGAGCTCTTCCTCCAGGCCACGCCCCCCTCGTCCTGCTCAGCTGCCAAAACGTCCACACCAGCCTATGCCTCGCTGCCAGATGTGCACGTGCCCAGTCCAGGCGGAGAGGGCGTGGACCTCAAGCCCAACGCCGTCACCATCAATGCCCCCCTGCCCGCCGCGTCCTACGCGGAGGCCTGGGCAACGCCCTCGTCTGCTGCCTCAATCGCCGAGGTTCTGGCTGCACCAACGCTAGCGCCATCTGTTTCCAGCAACCCACAGGTACCGTGTTAGAACCGACATAAAGAATAAAAAAATTACCGTGGTTCCCACCCTGGGGTCCGGGGGGCACTAGAGGGGTTGTGAGGCTACCAACATTATATTCCGAGGACTGGTTTCCCGCCAAATCACTCTACAGGAAGTCACCCATGGACACCCTGGGTTGGGGACACAGAATGCAATAGAATAGAATAGAATAGAATACAGCAGAAAAACTTTAAAGGACAAATTTAAGGTCGGTTTGGTTAACTTGTCTTTATGCTTTTTTACTCAGATGAGTGTGACGTTGTCAGCCCGCATATCGCCAACGCAGGAACCGAGCAGAGACACGGACAGCCCTGGTGCCAAGCGTCCCGCCGTCTCCATCGCAGAGTTCCTGGAGGACCCCTGTGCCAAGACTCACGTCCATCAGCCCGTCCCTGTGCCCAAGCCTCGAACCCACGTCCCCGAGGTGGACCCCCTCGACGCCCCGGAAACGCACCCTCTGCGGCCACCCAACCCCTCGCCTCTGGAGTCAGAGGCGGAGGAGGACCTGGAAAACGCCAGGCTGGTGTCCATTGAGGAGTTTCTGAGGCCGGCGCTCCCCCACCTTTATCAGGTGCCGTCAAAGCCCCGCCCAGAGGATCAATAGGCCATTCAGAGATTAATTTTTGATTAATATTAGGTTAGGGCTTGACTTGTATATTGTTGTGGTGCTGCTCTTTAATGCTATTTAAAGAATGTCCCCAGCTACGGTGTGCCAGAAGGGTCAACGCGAATGCAAAAGCCACAACGGAAGTTACGGACACTGCGTTCATATATCAAATATTTTATATTCTGTAAAATTTTTGATATATGAACACAGTGTCCATTATCCCTTTCCAAAAACACATCACAATGAATAACATTAATACATGTTTTCTAGTGCTTCACTTACTTAGAGTAATGAGCCTCATTTCCATAGCTGATGGTGAGGATGGTGATGGCTGTTTTGTCACCGGAGTTGTGATGCGTTTCCAGGGCTACAGCGTGGGTCTCATGGAGCCGTCCAATGGCCCGCAGGCCGACAGCAGCCGAGGCTCGGACTTGTCTGACATCCTGGAAGAGGAGGAGGAAGATCTGTACTCCGAGTCCGCTGGAGAGGTGCGGGGCAGGGGCTACAGTACAGCGGGGGCCACCGGCCGGGTAAATACATACATTATACACACACACACACACACACACATTCACACTGATTGAGAGAGATAGAGAGAGAGATTAGCAGTGTTGCGGGTGGTAGTAACACTCTAGGTGTAACACGCTTGTCTATAAACCAGAAGACCCAGGTTCAAACCCCACTTACTACAATTTTGTCCCTGGGCAAGACACTTAATCCTCTCTGGGGGGGACTGTCCCTGTAACTACTGATTGTAAGTCGCGCTGGATAAGGCCGTCTGGTAAATGCTGTTAATGTAAATGTTGCCAGATCCTGAAATTTGTGTTGTACCAGCATGATAAAATTATTAAAATTATGCAATTTCCATTCAGACGTTGCTCAGAAAATCTGCTTCAATAACACATATTATCATAGACTGTATATATTATAATTTGTAATGCAACTTCTACCTACACTGAACAGCCCAGAGAATCATTTGCACCTTGCAACAGGGTCAGAAAGCCACCCAGTAAAACTGGGGCCTTTCTCCCATTCATTTCTGTAAATCTTATGGCGATGTTGCATATGCTTTATTTTCATGACCATTTACGTTGGTAGATTCTCACTGAAGGCATCAAAACAATGAATGAACACATGTGGAGTTCTGTACTTAACAAAAAAAGGTGAAATAAGTGAAAACATGTTTTATATTCTAGTTTCTTTGCTCTGGTTCCTGCTTTACACACTCTTGGCATTCTCTCAATGAGCTTCAAGAGGTCGTCACCTGAAATGCTTCTCCAACAGTCTTGAAGGAGTTCCCAGAGGTGTTTAGCACTTGTTGGTCCAGCTCACCCCAAACCATCTGGATTGGGTTCAGGTCCGGTGACTGTGGAGGTCTCCAGGTCTCCACTTTTTGTTAAGTACAGAACTCCACATGTGTTCATTCATAGTTTTGATGCCTTCAGTGAGAATCTACCAACGTAAATGGTCATGAAGATAGAGAAAATGCAAACTTTTTGTCCAAACATTTGGCCTGTACTGTATATAAACTATTAAATATCATCATACTTCTTATAGGCGAGTGTGATGACCACTAGGCTACAGTTACAGCATTCAAAATACAAATGTAAAACTGTATAAATATATCACTCAAACACACACAACAGAAATATGCAGAATACACCCACATATTCGTGCTCTATATACTCTATAGATCAGCATCTTTAGGCTTCTGCTCGAGATCTTCTCTGTTCTTGAATTCATGTTACTTTTGTTTTCTTTTTTTCTACTCATCTTCTCGTCTGTTGAATGGGGACGACTTTTGGGTCACTTCTCTACCCCGTGTGTGCACGTTAATCCCACACTTCTTCACCTTCCTCCCCCACTCACACTCATGCCCCAGCCTGATGTGTGGGAGCTGGACAGCGATGAGGAGGTTCTGGAGAGGATCTTGAAGCTGCCTGCTCAGACCTGCAACACCAAGCAGCTCTTCAGCATCCCCGAGGTCACGGAGGAGGAGGACAATAGCGCGGAGGAGGCGGAGCCTCGCAGGCGGCTCGCTTCCCGGGGGGAGGTGCTGGCCCGAGGCATCCTTCGACAGCACCTCCCTTCTAGCCTGACGCCGCCCAAACGCTCCGCCCACCCCGCCCGGCCCCGACCGCAGCTCAGAGTCCACTACGCTGACACGGTGGAGGAGGAGGAGGCGGACTCAGACTCCAGCCTGTACGCCGGACCCGACAGCCGGGAGGTCTGGTCCCGCCGGTCACGCCCACCACACCACACCCACGACAGAGACCGCCTCCGAAAAGAGGCTCTGCGCCGCAGCCACATGACCTCCGACCTACCAGCGGTTACAGCTGCCTTACCGACAGCCGGCCCCTCTACCGACGGCGGCCCCTACATGCTGAGCCGGACCATCCACCGGGTGAAGTCGCCCACAGGCCCCGGCGTGGAGATCGACGTCGAGTACGGCACAGACAACGACGAGGACCCCGCGCGCTACGAACCCGGCGAGGTCGTCGTGGAGCAGATGAGCTCCGAGTGGTGGGTGGAGGGTAGCCATGACTACCACCGACCAATCCCTGCACCGCGCCGGCCCAAAGCCGAGCAGCTGGCTATCACTGCGGCGGATCACCACCAGTGGGTGTGTTCACCACCTGACCCGCCCACCCACCGTGTTCCTTCCCACACAGACCCGCCTCCGCTGGGTGTCACATGACCAGTCTCTCACCAGGGGCTTCCCAATGTCTATGATAAGGACGCTCCTCCTCTCCTGTCCCTCCCTGTGTAGACGTCTGCTCGGCTCATCCTCTGTGACCTCTGCTTGCCCTGTTTGTATCTGCTGTCCTCGACCCTCGAGATCCACTTCCTGTCCCATTTATCCAGAGCAACTTACATGAGTGCTTTAAAATGTCCCCTCCCTGAGACACACGTTGTGCTTTACCTGTTCTCCCGTACTCCTGTCCTCGTGTTTAGATAAAGGTGTATGTCCGTGTCTTCAGTCCAGCTGCTGTGTGTGTGTGTGTGTTTTAACATCTGCTCACACTTTCTGCAGGACCCACAGCTGACTGAGACTGGTGCTGCCTGGTGCCCACCGGACGGCATCTCTGCCAAAGTGTCTCGGCCTGGCGGCAGGCGGGTCAAAGGTCAGGATCCTACTGTCCTGTTCATTCAGTTCCTCACCAGACAGCTCCATCTGGTGGTGCTTCCTTAACTGACATTAAAGGTCCTCTGACATAAATGTTGTTTGTCCCCTAATTCTGTATCTGACGTTCTGCGTTGTGAAATTCCGCCGTGGTGCAGAATTACGGCCACGTTGGTCCAGTCCCACAATGAGACTTCCCAGGACGCGCCGTTTCACCGTCTGTAGCTTTAAATGCTAATGAGGAGGAGAGAGGCGGGGCGAGGAGGAGAGAGGTCTACAGAAGTTGAGGGGCATTCGCGGAAATGACGTCATCAGCACCATCCACCAACCACGATGTCTGGCGCAGACAGGAAGTCGCGTCGCCGTTTTTCCAGGAAAAATTTTATCAACTCACTGGTTCTTTAGAGTCTTGCGTGACGGAACTAAAAGATGTTTTAGGGGAGTGTTGGGAAATTCTCTGGTGGAATTAATGTTAATTCATTCATGTTAAATAAGCTCACAAAGTCACATTTTCATGTCAGTGGACCTTTAAATACCAATGATCCTTCACAAGTGAGAATATTAAGGTTTGGTCAAATGCAGACTGTTCAGCCCTTCCTATGTTAAAGGGTTTATATGTTTTAATAGTGGGGTTTCGAATTCCGATCCGTCAAGGTGCCACTGAAGTACCGTCCCCCGCCTTTATGAGGACACTAACCTGTTAATGCATGTACACACACACAGACACACGCACACTTTTTCTCTATGTCTCCCTCCCCCATGGTTGTGCGGGTGGCTAGTGGTACTGCCCATGACGTCTCTCTCCCAGAATCCCCTTGGCAGATTAGCAGAGGAGGGCGGGGCTTCTCAGATGGGGAGGGTGCAGAAGCGGCTTAATCCAAAATCAGCCAGAGGAAGTGACAACAATTAAAATAGCAGCGCGGATTAGCCAGCAGTGAAACCACAGCAGACGTCCTCACCAGTTCTGTCTCCTGCGTCCAGTTCTGTCTGACCTAGGACACACATACACACACACACACGCAGACTTTCACTGGGCCACCACACACACACTCACACATCGCCCTTTGACTTAAGACCGCGTCCAGATGAGCAGATTTCAATTAATGAGATCAGTGGGTCCTTTGAGAAGGTGAAGTCACACCTTGTCACCAGGAACAGGACCTCAGGACTTTCACTTCCTGTCGCTCCACTTCTCATATGCGGTCATGCAGAGCAACACACACACACACACACACATTTCTACTCGTGTATGTCCCTTTCGTTTCCAAACATACACAAAATAGAAAAGAATCATGTAATCTGTATTAAACCTGCTGTCCTGTGTGTGTGTGTGTGTGTGTGTTTGTGCGCACACAGAAATCCCAGATGCTGCGAGGCTGGTCCGAGAAAATGAGATGAGGATATTTGTTGCGCTGTTCCCTTACGATCCTGTCACCATGTCGCCAAATCCTGACGCAGCGGAGGAGGAGCTTCCCTTCCAAGAGGGCCAGATAATCAAGGTATGGATCTGTGTTCTCTGGAACGTTCCAGCAACATTCGAGTTAGACCTTCTCAGGCAAAATTCCATGTACGAACCCAGTATTAGGGCAGATCTACTGAACTCGCAGCACTGACTGTTCCATCAGGAGTGGGGATGTCTGTCTACACGCAGTGAACCTTCTAGTGGTGCTTCCTGATATGACACTGCTGATTAGGAAATTCAATGATATCAAAAGGCGACTAATCATCAGACATCCTCAAACGATCTCCTAAAGGAGCTCATTGGGTGTCTTCCAAGTAGGATTAGTGGATTAGCAAATGAAGCCAGAATCAAACCTGCTCCACTTTTCTTCTCCGCGGCTGTGATTGGATTTCCGGCTCTGACCCACCCACTGGGGCAGTGGTGGCCTAGCGGTTAAGGAAGCGCCCCTGTAATCAGAAGGTTGCCGGATCGAATCCCGATCCACCGAGGTGCCACTGAGGTGCCACTGAGCAAAGCACCGTCCCCACACACTGCTCCCCGGGCGCCTGTCATGGCCGCCCACTGCTCACTCAGGGTGATGGGTTAAATGCAGAGGGCAAATTTCACTGTGTGCATCGTGTGCTGTGCTGCTGTGTATCACATGTGACAATCACTTCACTTTATTTATATTTGACCTCCCCCAGGTCTACGGAGACAAAGACGCTGACGGCTTTTACCACGGAGAGTCGTCCGGCCGCCTGGGCTACGTCCCCTGTAACATGGTGTCGGAGATCCAGGTGGAGGACGAGGAGACGCGCGAGCAGCTGCTGCAGCAGGGCTTCCTGTCCACCGACGCCTCCATGGAGAAGATAGGTAGGCCCATCTTCACTTCTGCCCACCGCACACGCTGACAACTGGTCTGAGATCAGCTCTTTCACTGCACTGGTCCTGGAACAGCTGTTAAGGTGACGTGGATGCACTGGTCCATGCTTCAGTATGTCTTATTACTGTGTCCATCAGTCTGTGGTTTTAGACCAGGTCAGATGCAGCAGGGTCCAGAAGTCCCACCACGCGTCATTAAGAGGTCACATGATCGGTGACGCTCATTTAGGAAAACACTAAGGATCTTCTAAATGCCGGATGCAGATTTTTGCACCCTGCTGTTCACCGAGGTCCCGGCAATTTTTTGTATTTTTTTAGAATTGATTTCTCGGCAAATCAATATCAAATCAAGCCGATTGTTACTTTCGGCTTCTTGACTAATTTACTGGAGCGTTGCGTAGTTTATGCACGTATCCAGACAGTCGTGTAAAAGTGCGTCTCGCCACGTTAACCGCGGAGCGATTGCAGATGCCAGATGTGTTCAGATGTTGCGTAACTGGCAGCAGATGTTGGCAGCTGTTCGTATTGTTCTTTTGTATTTTTCTAGTATCACGGTGGCAGACGTAACTTAATATTCCTCATATGTGGACAGTCGCTGACACGATCTGAAGAAATCTCTGTTAATCCAGGCTAAAAAAATGAAAAAAACGTTCCGAATTAAATGTTTGGCTCTTTTTACGCCAGCCGCCTTCACAAAGTATTAATCAAATACACAAATTTTATTAAAATGTAATCTGGGGCTCAGTTTCACCTTTGTGGATCAAGACTTAAAGTGCTTTAGAACTTCATTGCAGTTCTGGTTCGTCTAGAACAGTGGTTCTCAACCTTTTTTACCTGAAACCCCTCACGCCCGTGTCCAAGACGAGCCAGGACCCCCTCCCAACCCCAATTCATTCCCGCATACGCGGATTAAAACAATAAAACGATTCGTTGCGAAACAATAAACAGCAGTTGTAGGTTTTTGTTCTTATTCTCATTGAACACTGCAGGCTATATAGAGGCTATATAGAGTCTACAGCCGCGATGTTCAGCACCACCCCCTCGGCGTCTCTCACCTTTCATACAGAAAGGATGGGTACTATAGGCCGGAGGTTCGGAAGGCGGCCCGACCCGACTAAAATAGTAGAAAGTGGACCAGGATGTACAGCGTATAGGAGTATTGGGATTTTATTGGGACCTCTCAACGCACGATGAGGAAGGTACCACCATAATACCAGCATTTTTTTGGTGTTGAAAGCAGTCATTTTTGGAACTCTTCCTTTCTTGACAGTAACATCTGATCCACATGGGACTGTTACATATGGACGTATTAAAATATTGACAATAAACGAATCGTTAAAGAGTAAAATGATGCATGCTGAGCAGCGAGAACGTTACGTGGTGTACGATCGCCTCCCTTCCCCCGTTCCTTCCCAGAATCCCCTGCGGCAGGCCGCTGCTGTCGGGTTGTTCTTTTTGTTGCTTTGTTTGCTTGTTGTGCTTCTCATTCTCCTGTCTGGTCTGCTTGTCGTGTGTGTTGTTCTGTTGGGAAAAACCTCCATAAAGGCGCTCGCTCACATGCACGGCTCCCACGCCGCCCGGTTCCGCCGGCCAAACCGAGACGGTCCAAGAAAGGTGTGTCTCCTCCACGCCCCACGCTACGCTCTCCTCCTCTCCTCCTCCTCCTCCTCTTTCTGCCTGACTGTTCACTCCCATTCGCTTCGGTTCTTCTGTTTTCGGTTTTCTTTTTTTTATCATCCATCCTCTCTCTCTCCACCTTCATGACGCTCGTGGGTCTGTCCCGTCAACACACAAACCAGAGGTCCCTGGTGTGTCCCACCTGGAGTGGTGATGAATGGGACAGACTCATTACGATGCAGCTCACGCTCCGTTCAATGTCTTCCACGCTTCTCCTGTGTGTCTGATTGGTCCAGAGCCCCATAGGCTGCAGGCTCCGCCCCCTTTAACCCGTTTTCTGTCTCCCCGTCCAGTGGAGTCGGCCGGCGTGTGGGACGACAGCTCGGCTCTCGACTGTAGCAGCACAGGTTGGCCCTCGTTCTTCATCCCTCCATCATCATCATCCTCCTCCTCCACTCCTCACGCGCATGGCCGCCTGCTGAAGTTCCTTTCTAATCCCGCCTTTCTTACAGGACTGTCTGCATGGAGGTCATTTCCCTTCTTCTTTACAGATCCCTGCATGCACTCCATGTTCTCGTAACGCGTTTACGCCACGAAGGTTCCCTGCTTTAATGTCCCCTGGTGGCGCTGGTTTCTGACAGGTTCTGCAGCCGCCACGGACGTCCAGGGGCCCGGCCCTCGCCGAATGGTCGCCATCTTCGATTACGATCCTCGAGAGAGTTCCCCAAACGCCGACATCGAGGTAAACGGGGGAGAGCAGCTCGGTTTTTACTGCTCCATCGCAGCGCCTCTGACTCTGCTCCCAATGTCGCCCCCCGCAGGCCGAGCTGACCTTCAGCGCCGGTGACGTCATCTACGTGTTTGGCGACATGGACGACGATGGCTTTTTCTACGTGAGTGCTGTCGTTTCTGATCTGTCGTATGCACACACGTTATTAGATTGTGAGCAGGCTTGGAATGGAACCGTGATGCATGTTAAAATGTAATAATTTAGAATTTAAATAAAGTTACATTTTCGTTTATTCTAACGAAGAACGTAATTTGGTGTCGATTCTCCAGGGAGAGCTGAACGGCCACAAAGGTCTGGTGCCGTCCAACTTCCTGCGGGCGTTCCCTGAGGCGGGGGAGGGGAATGCAGGGGGGGCGGGGCCACACCCGGTCGTGCTCGACGGCCGGAGAGACCTGCAGGTGAGCGCGTGTGGAGTAGGGCGGAGCAAAGCGCTTCTTTTGGTTCTTCTTCTGCATGAGTTTTACTCTCTTTAATCTCTCCTGCATGGGCCGGTGCAGAAACTGAGGCGAAGCGCGCACGCAAAGCGTAACGCGTAAGTGAGCGAGACCCTGTCTGCCACCCCTGTACCCCCGTAGGTCCCTTTATCCCCGTAGAACCCGTCCCAGGAACACTGCAGCGAGCGTATCGTAGTTCCCCTCCCGCTTCCCGGTGATCAGGTTGCTGATCCGGACATTTTATTAGACCGGCAGGATCTGTCGGGACTGAAGGGTGGAAATGAGACTTTTCTTTTTCTCCCCCCGCTGTCCTGCAGGTGAGCGATCAGGCAGACCCTGCGCCCGCCGCGCTCCTGGAGGAGGATCCACGGCCCTGTCCAGACCCGGAGCCCCGCCCTGCAAACGTCCCAGCCCCTCCCACCAACCTGCCCCCGCCCGCCGACTCCTCCCCACCCGGCAAGAAGAAGAAAGGCTTTTTCTCAAAGGGGAGGAAGCTGTTCAAGAAGCTGGGATCCGGCCGGAAAGAGTCGTAGTCGCGACTGCTGCTCCGCACCTCTTCACCTGTCCCCATAATCCATTATGGCTCCGCAGATTTGGCTGCAGTAGAAATCAGCAGGCACGTCGCCTGGTCGCTTCAGCATTTTCAGCGGCGCAGTAGCTGAGGAAAGATGGCGTCATTGAACGCCGATGTCAGCCCTTTCCGGAGTGTTCGTGTAAATCTTGTGTATTTCCGCGTTGTGGAGAGTTGCACATTTCCTGTTCCTTGTCTGCACACCGCCGGCCAGATGCTTTTTCAAGAAAGTTCAAGAAAACGTTAGAAACGGTGACGTGGAACGTAATGGATGTGGAGTTTCATCATTATCATCATCATCTTCACCCCCCCTGTCTTCGTCACAGCAATTTCTACAAATACCGTCCCTCCCAGCAGAGTGACTGTCAACTGCTGCAGAGTACGAAACCCCGGAATCCAGCGCGTTAATAATATTCCCCGCGTCTACGGTCGGGTTCCTGCATGGCGGAGGTTCTGCGAGGAGTTGCCCGGTACCCCTGTACTGGTTCAGTGTGTGTGTTCTCCAGTCGCCGGTCTCTCCTTTCATTTCCTCCGTATGATTTTCACATTTTTCTTTTTTTTTTTTTGCCTCCGTTTTAGGAGAGGTGCGTTGCCACGGTGACAGAGCAGCCGTGTCCGTGCGTCTCATTTCTCGGGCTTCGCTCCGTTCCTTTTCTCCACCTCACCGGATCCAGCCGGAAGCCCCTCTTGCCAAAATAAATTTCAGATGCTCAGCTGGTTACTTTGACAGCCAGGTTCAGCAGCCTGCGATGGCGGGCGGGGCGGGGCGGGGCGGGGCATGGTTACTGTCAGGATGGGACAGAACGTGGTAACGAGAACACCACTTCTAGCATGTTCTAGCCGTCATTTTTAGCCTTACAAGACGTCTTAAATCATTGTTTACGCGGTTGTACTGGCCGCGCGCATCGTGACGTCACTTCCTGTTGGGCCTTATTAATTTATTTAATTTATTCATGTTTCGTTGTCGTGATTATGCACGCATCTCACCTGCACCACTTGTTGCAATAATTCGGGTGGGTGAATGTGTTGGAGCGCGTGTGTGTGTGTGTGTGTGTGTGTGTGTGTGTGGGTGTGTGGGTACACGGTGTCTGGCCGACTGTTTAGACGTTCGATATTTTCATGCTTGGGGAAGTGAAGAGAGTAAAAAGCTGATTTATTTTGCTCTCTGTACATTTTTCTTTCTTTCTTTGTTTTTTTTTTTTTTTTTTTTTATTCACATTATGAACGATCTGTAAATATTCTCTCTCTCTCTTTGCGCCTGAGAGCAGACGCGTGGACGGACGGTGTGAGAAGGTGGTGATGGGGACCTTTTTACAGAAACAATTATATTTTCACATGAAACATGATGCTATTTTGGCTCTGTGTGGTTATTGTGTGTGTGTGTGTGTGTGTGTGTGTGTGTGTAAAAAAGACCATATTACAGTTAAACTTGAGTTTTATTGATTTATTATTTTCCAGGTAAACACATCACGGCGCACATTAGCAGTTTTATTTCTCGGCGTGAAGCGGCTGCGCCGTTTCGTTCGGCTCGCACAGTTCATGTGGCTGCGGGGCGAGAACACCATGACTTGTGCGCAGCGTTCTGAAACCGGCAGCTTCCTCTTTCCTCCTCCTCCTCCTCCTTGTCCAGCGGCCATTTTGCTCGTTTCCAGTAGCCAACAGTACAGTCATCCATAAAGTAGGAAACACTACACTGTGGCGAGGGGTTTAGTAGTGCTTTCTACTTTATGGATGACTGCACTGTACGTCCCAGAGTCGTCTTCTGTCTTCTGATGGCAGGCCGGACACACACACACACACACACACACACTTCTGCCCCACCCAGGCACAGCATTCATCTGTTCAGTACTTGCCACCCATATTCTGTTCAGATTCAAATGAATCGTTCGTGGAATGAATCATTTTGAAAATGAAACGAGAGCTCCTCAGGAACCGAAACCAACCGAAAAACGTCTGTAGAGGCCAAAATGGAATTCATTTTCTGGCCATAAAATACAGAAGTCTTCTGTTGAACCCGCCTTTTTTTTTTAGAAAAGAGGCGCATATTTTAGTAGCTGAAAATACAAAAAGCTTAGCGCTGCGTGACACAACGCTTTCTCGCGGAAGCCATTTTGTTTGCTGTGAGTTAACGTTTCGCCCCCCCCGTAAATTAACATTTCTGTACGGTATTATAATTCTCCGAACATAAATGTATTACAAACGTGTTAAAGTCTAAAATTACACATTGCGCATCTTACAAAAAATAAACTGGCACGTGGCTACGTGTGCAGGCTTTCAAAGGCCTTTCTTGCAAAACGATTCTTTTTAAAGTTTGAAATATATACATTTGCACACAGTCTAATAGATACATGTGCATAATGCCACCAGGAAAGTAAAAAGTGACTTTTCAGGCGTCAGCCGGAACCCGTCCCGGCCTACATCATGTCCATACCGTTCTTTCTTTCTTCTTCCTTTTCTAGTCTCTTCCGTTCCTCCGTCCTCAAAGTGAAGCTCTTCTGCTCGCCGTCCTCTCCTTGGCTCCGACTGGTGAGGGCCGCTGGAGAGCGTCTCCTTTTAACCCCTGTCTCAGCCCCACGTGGTCCAGCCCACAGGAAGAGGTCTAACAGTCACGGCCTATCTGCACTTTTCTCCTCGCGCTCCTTCGCTCGGCCGCCTCAGCCCGAGCGGCCGCGGGCCCGACTTCTCCTTTCGCTGCTGGACGCTCTGCGCGTTGTGAAAGAACGATTGCAGAGCCCCCCCTCCCACGTAACGTCCCACCCCACAAGACCCCGTGGTCCACAGCTTTGTTGGCTGTAGCTGTTCTCCGTTCTATAGTTCTGTGGCCCTGGTTCTCAGGGTTCCGTTGACTGGTTCCTGTTTCAGGGCTTTCTGCAGTCCGTCCCCGCAGTTCCAGGCCCCGCTGTTGCCTAATCCAGCGTGTGCTGGGGGGTTACGACATGGCGGGCTGGAAATGGGTTCCTCGCGGTTCTAGGGCCTGTAGTCATATGGAACGTGAAAATGAAGAGATGTTGACTGTAAATTCTGGATGGAAGAGAAACTCTGAGGAGAACCTTCACCAACCATAATGCACCGGTGTCACCACCAGACATATAAAACATATGCAGAGGAGATAAAAGGCGTGACGTGGAGCGGAAGGAAGCGCGATTCTATCTCCCGTCCTCTAGCTGGGCCACCAACGTCTGACCTCTCTGCTGAGGCCGTTTCTACCTGCAGGCCCGGGGTGAGATGTTTCCTCCTGGTGCGTGAAGGCCTGATGAGAGCGAGATAGAGGAAGTGGGGGATGGGCGGCGAGAGGAGGGAATTCACGCTGCTCTACTTTTTCTTTTTTAACTCTCTGGGGTCTCTTCTTTTTTTTTTTTTTTTTTTTGAACACCATTTTTTAATTCTCTTTTTATATCCACAACATTTATTTCATTTTATTTTTTTCGGTTCACTCTACCAGCACTCGTTTTTTTGCTTTTTGTCCGATCTTCGCGTTTATTTTAGCATCCAAAGCGCCCTAAAAAGGTTTCGATTCCCCCTCCGGCGCCGGCGGCTGCACAGCAGTTGGTAACCATGGCGACGGGCGGATGGCAGGGCCGCGGAGGGGGCGGCTGAGGTTACCGCAGCACGGGCCGGAAAAAAGGTGTGGTGAGCGCCGAGCGCTGCAGGTTTCAGAATGACTCCCCTCCCGAGCAGGCGGTGGAAAAAGGGGCGGGGCCGACATGAGGGAGGGGCAATCGTACCTTTTTCCCCTTATCAGCATTAAAACACAGAAAGCCACAAGGCTCTGTGTTGGGGGGGGGGGGGCTGAAAAGGTGTAAAGAAACAGAGCGAACCGCACGTATCTGTCGGTGTTTGGTATCTGAAGTGGTACTTTTCCCCTGAAATGAGCGGAACCGGTTCTAGATGTTGTGTGTGGTGGTTTAAAGACGGTAGTAGCCTAGTGGGTAACACACTCGCCTATGAACCAGAAGACCCAGGTTCAAACCCCACTTACTACCATCGTGTCCCTGAGCAGGACGCTTAACCCTGAGTGTCTCCAGGGGGGGACTGTCCCTGTAACTACTGATTGTAATTCGCTCTGGTTAAGGGCGTCTGGTAAATGCTGGAAATGTAAATGTTTAAAAGTGGAGGGTTCTAGAGCACCAGGGTTCCCTCGAGCTTTCGGTCGCCCTCATCATCAGATCATCAGTGAAGTCAGGCTGGCGAAGGCTCTCGGCGGCTCATCTGATTGTGCTGCGATTTGGCGGAGCCCAGGATTTCCTGTACGATCGAATCCTCGCTCTCACCACCCCTCGCTGATGTAGACTCAGCGTTCATGTTTTTCATTAGAGAACCTGGGGTTTTCTTTCTGGGTTCTTCGTACCTGCGGGGGGGTTTCCTGTCCAGTCATCTCTTGACGGCTCGGATTATGATTATCCCGGTCAGGCCCTGCGTACGCGTATGAAATGATGATGAGGGGTGAAGGTCAGATTCACATGACATGTTCCATGTGTTTAAGGAAATATATTGTAATATTTGGTTTTCGTTCTCCTCTCACCGCTCGAGATATGTTGAAGATTCCAGTGAATTTTATTGTCAGAACTATACTCCACACAGGAATATCCAACTATACTGCGGTATGCAGATATATGAGAACCAAATATATATTATATATATATAAATTACATATATAAATACATATAGATGTTTCAGTAAACCTGTGACTGAATGTACATTATCATACGGGGGCGGTTTCCAACAGTCCTGAAGGTTTTACGCCAAACACATTCTTATCGTGTTAATGAGCGTCTCATCAAGCGGCTGACGTTGACAATAATGAACAAAGCCGCCATTAAAGGAAGAGGGAGGAAAAACATACTTCACTTTCTCCTCATACTACACCAAGAGTGATGGTTAAATGCAGAGGACACATTTCACTGTGTCCACGTGTGCTGTGCTGCTGTGTATCACAATGACAGTCACTTCACTTGCTCCTCGTACTACAAATACGAAATATGTTTCTTCTATTGGATTTGTTAAAACGGTGTGAACACTGTATTAAACACTCATTCTGATGTTACCTGGCATGAAAGAGGCATGATGGCACAACAGAGGTTATAAAAATGAATATTTTCTCATTTATTATCATTATTACTATTGCAGTTGTGTGTAAATATTGTTTGTAAAAATGGTACCGATGTTACAGGAAAGCCCAAAGTAAAAGAAAGGAGAAAGGGATGGAGGAAGATGAGTTGAAAAGCCAGGAGCTTGAGAACATTTACATTTACATTTACAGCATTTATCAGACGCCCTTATCCAGAGCGACTTACAATCAGTAGTTACAGGGACAGTCTCCCTGGAGCAACTTAGGGTTAAGTGTCTTGCTCAGGGACACAATGGTAGTAAGCGGGATTCGAACCCGGGTCTTCTGGTTCATAGGCGAGTGTCTTACCCACTAGGCTACTACCACCCTACCGTGGAACAGGGAGCCCCCCCAGCACCCGATGGAGGAGGAGGTGAAGACCATCAGCACACAAGAGAAAATTCTTTTATACATTTGACTCCCAAAAGGTTCCCACATACCAATCTGGATTTGTCCTTTGATGTCTCTGCCTTGTCTTTCTCGTCGTGACACCTCTTATTTGGGGGGGGTGACAAAGATACAGGCGGGGGACCTTCACGAAAGACAAAAGCACAAAATGCCATGGACCTGGGCTCTTCTTACAGATTCTTCAATTCTTGCTTCACTTTTCATCTTAAATGATTTAACCGTCACCCTTGGTGACGACAGGCGCCCGGGGAGCAGTGTGTGGGGACGGTACCTTTATCAAGGGGACCTCAGTGGATCAGGATTCGATGTGGCAATCTTCTGATAGCGGGTCCCTTTCCTTATGGAGATGCCAAGGTATTGAACACAGGACCTTGTAATCGCAAAGCAACATCTCCAGTTCTTAGTCTCAGAGTAGGGGCGTCCAGACTTTTGACTGGTAGTGAATATCTCATTATAATATAATTAAATGATGATGAAGGTCAGTTTTTTATTAACATTTTTTATAAAGCATGTACAGTAAAATACTGTAGTTCAGGACACTGTAAATTACAGACAGAACTATTTCAGCGGCTTTAAAACAGTGCAGAATGCAGGATGGTAAAGTAGTGACGTGACTGTAGTCTATTTGTGGATGATGTATGGCCACTATTTTGGTGTAACATTATTTTGTGATTCATGGTGAGTTGAAAATGTCTGTTCTAGGCCAGTAGAGAACTGTTCTGAAGTGAAAGGAGGATTTATGTAAGCGTTCAGTGTTTGTCGTGTCAGGTTGAGTTGAGTTGAGGGGTTTTCTGTCCACCGAGGACCCTGTCTGGCCTGTTTTAGGTCCTGAGATCTTCTCGTCCGATGACCGTGAAGCTCAGGCCCTCGTTGGCTCCACAGATAGACGTTATCTGGGCCGGCAGCCATTTCCCCTCCCAGCTTCTGTCTGACACCTCCACCACCACCCTCCCCCAGACCACCGTAAAGTGCAGAACCGTGCAGAACAGGGGCCTGGTCCATTAGCAGGAAGTCCTGAGAAGAGGAATGGCTGCTGAGGAGGAAGCTAGAGGCCGATTCGCTGCCACTTGGTGAAGTGAAGCTGCGTGTGAAAGGAGGCGTCTTGGTGAAACTGGGTCACGACTGAAATTCACCGAGCGTCTCTCTCTCTCTCTCTCTCTCTCTCTGCCCACGTGCAGCCCTCCCTGCACCTGACGGTTCTCAGATCATCACAGAACCTCCACGCAATCGTTCTTCAACACCGACGCTCCTCAGGTCGTTAATAAGACAGACTCAGACATTTCCAAATAAGGCAAAAGCAGCCGAGGCCTCCAGCCAATCAGCGGCCTCCTTGCAGCCCTGTGGGTTCTGCTGACAGGCGGATGAAAGAGGCCTCGGCCGCTGGGAGGTGGCACGCGGCGAGATGTGGGCGGGGCTGACAGCTGTGGTCGGGGGCCTGCAGCGACTTCTGCAGCCGCTCGATTGGGGATGTGAGCTTTATCAGACCAATGAGATCGTCCTGACCTGATCCATCACTTCAAAAATTGGAGGGTGGTAGTAGCCTAGTGTGTAACACGCTCGCCTGTGAACCAGAAGACCCAGGTTCAAACCCCGCTTACTACCATCGTGTCCCTGAGCAAGACACTTAACCCTGAGTGTCTCCAGGGGGGGACTGTCCCTGTAACTACTGATTGTAAGTCGCTCTGGATAAGGGCGTCTGGTAAATACTGTAAATGTTCAATAACCTTAAATACATTAACACGGAGTCTCTGATTGTTCGGAAGAAGTGAAAACCCACACACACGTCGGAGGTGATTGGAAGCCAGGCCCGGCACAACAACATTTCCTCAGGTCCCGGGTTGTAAGGGTCCCATGGGAACAGCTGATTCTGTACTTACAACCATTAATCTGGTGGAAACTGGCCATTTTATGGAAAGATTACTCCAGAAGAAGCTCATCGAATTGTCTTCCTGCAGCAGTTCATCAAACGACTCACTTCAGCCATGATGCCTGGTGGCGTCGAGTATCATGTCTCTGTAGGAACATCTCGTGTCTTTAGAAATGTTCCAGTGGGTTTTACTTATGAAATTATGCTTTGTGCAGCCAGAACTTTTATTAATATCGCAGCTTCCTTCTTGTCGTGCAGGTGTCGGGTGCATTTGATTATCACTGGGCCCTGACCAACTGTCCTCCACACACGTGGCAGAGGAGCGGGTCGGTCGGGCGGGGCCGAATTCTCAGAATCGGTTGCAAGGTGTCGGCGGCCTTTGAAATGCATGCGAGGTGCAGCCTGCTGTGTCTGCGGTGGAGCAAGAGATGAGGCTGATTAAAGCCCGTCTCCGCACTTTTCCCGCCAAAAACACACGCTGGCCGCTAACAAGCAATACGTCTGGTGTGGACTTGAGCAGGGTGCATTGTGGGAAACCCGTGGAAAGGTCACCGTTAATAAACTCGTGTGGCATTTTTTTTAAGCAGAATTCGCGAAATCGGGTGGCGCCGGCTGTCAACCTGCGAGTACCAGGGGTGAGATTTATAACGGTGAAGAATCGCAGCGCCACCTTCTGCCCGGCCAACACAACTTCAGGCAGAATTTCACAGTAGGACAACCTTCGGGTTCTCCACATCGTCACCTCCAGATCCAGACGACATGTCTCAGAAATTGAAGGATCGCTCTTTATACCACATTGTGTCAAAATGAAGGATTTATTTGAACATGAGATCAGCGTTGTATAATGGGTGGACATGAAAAAAATAAAACCAACAGAAGCAGCACTATTTATTCACAGCATCGCGAAGCGGGATGTCGGCAGAAAAGCGGGGTTTCGCTGGTTTTGGTCCTGCCGTGAAGCTACGGGCGGGAGGGTCGTCACGTTTTCACAGCGGTGTCCCTGGACTTGTAGATCACCCCTCGACTCTTCAGCTCTCGCACCACCCCTGAGGAAGAGGAGGATGGCGGCTGTTAAAACAGCAGCAGGAAGCATCTGAGAACGTCTCGGCCTTCGCCGAATACAGACATACCTGGCGGCAAGCGGCCGGTGACGGTCACCGCGTAAACTCCAGGCTTAAAGTTACCTGGAATCAGGAGAAAAGTCCATATAAAGTAAACACACGAAGTAAAGCCGTTTCTGATGTGATATTTTTAATCCTCCACACTCACTTATTCTCTGCCATTTGGCCACCCAACTGTCTTCTGGACTCATCATGGCTATTACGCTGGAAAAAAAAAAAAAAAAAGAGAAGAAAAGCGCTGTGTGAAGTTCACTACTTGTGTCCGGTTGGGACAGCAGAGCTCCGCAGGCGATGTGCAGGTTCCCTGAAAACGTACACCTGGGTGGTAGTAGCCTAGCGGGTAACACACTCGCCTGTGAACCAGAAGACCCAGGTTCAAACCCCACTTACTACCATCGTGTTCCTGAAAAAGACACTTAACCCTGAGTGTCTCCAGGGGGGGACTGTCCCTGTAACTACTGACTGTAAGTCGCTCTGGATAAGGGTGTCTGGTAAATGCTGTAAATGTAAATATGGAACCTCGGGCTACAACTTGAAGTAAATCGATATCTGAGGCCACATTCCTCTGATACCGATCTGACACCAGTATTGAACGACCGTTAATACGTTTTTTTCCCCACTTGCAACCCACACAGTCCACCGCCCCTGTTTTCAATGTTCCTACACATTTTCCATGACTTTTTCAATTACATACGTCATGAAAACCAAGTAGTAAACATTGTTACGCATTAATGTGTCTTTCCTAGAGCTTTATATATTTTTAGTTGGTGCCCCTGGGATCTTCTCTTTTCAAATTTCATGGCTTTTCCAGGTTTCAGCCTGTGTTTTGTGTGACGCTTCTGCCCTGATGACGTTTTATTGGCAGAGAAACAGTGCGCCTGCGCGGAAACGCCTTCCATTCACCTGCAGAGGTCGATTTCAGAGCGGTTCTTGGCGTCATTATTCTCCCCTTTTTTTACACCACTGCTGGAACCGGAAACACGATGCGATAAATCTGTTCATTTTCAACTGCGTGTTAGTAGCCTAGTGGGTAACACACTCGCCTATGAACCATAAGACCCAGGTTCAAATCCCACTTACTACCATTGTGTCCCTGAGCAAGACACTTAACCCTAAGTGTCTCCAGGGGGGACTGTCCCTGTAACTACTGACTGGAAATCGCTCTGGATAAGGACGTCTGGTAAATGCGTCACTTTTCCCCGTTCCATCCGTCTGTTCTTTTGCGGGTCTCACCCGTCGAAGGAGGAGCTGGTGCACTCGTACACCATCTCACGGTTCCCCTTCATCTGTAGGTACGCCTCGCAGTTGTCGCATCCGTCGTATTCAAACTGGTCTATTGTCTGGAGAAAACAACACCAAGAAGAAGGGACGATGACGGCGACGTGTGAGTAAAGCAGATAAAGACGAGCTTTGCGTGGTACCTTAACCAGCGAGCAGAGCAGACACGCCCGCAGGTGGCGCAGGTCTTTGGGGACCGTCTCTAAAGCCATGGACAGAAGACGCAACGGACTGGAGAACCGGTTCAAAACACGACTCGACAAACCACGACCGCCCGGAAAATACCTCCGCGCTTCCGGCGAACGGTTATGACGTCATCGTCAGGCGACGCATTACATTTCCAACATTTACCAGACGCCCTTATCCAGAGCGACTTACAATCAGTAGTTACAGGGACAGTCCAACCCTGGAGACACTCAGGGTTAAGTGTCCTGCTCAGGGACACGATGGTAGTAAGTGGGGTTTGAACCTGGGTCTTCTGGTTCATAGGCGAGTGTGTTACCCACTAGGCTACTACCACCCCAACTTCTACAGAACCACATCACGTCGTGTTTCAAACGAGCACTCGTTAATCAATAAAAACGTCTCCTCTGCACTCTGGTCATTTTTTTAAATATTATTGCTGCTGTTTTCTTCTTTCGTGGCATTTTGCGGCGGAGGGAGAGCAGAGGTCACTAATGCACTTTATAAAAAAGGGCAGAGCAGGCTGTACCTGCTGCGGAGACTCAGGTCTTTTGGGGTACAGGGGCCACTCCTAAAGACTTTCTATGACTCTGTAGTGGCATCAGCCATCTTTCATGGTGTGGTCTGCTGGGGTAGCAGCATCTCCGCTGGGGACAGGAACAGGCTGATCTGGAAGGCCAGCTCTGTTCTAGGATGCCCTCTGGACCCAGTGGAGGTGGTGAGTGACAGGAGAATGGTGGCTAAGCTGTCATCCCTGTTGGACAACATCTCCCACCCCGTGCAGTGAACTCTGACAGCACTGAGCAGCTCCTTCAGTGACAGGCTCCTGCACCCATGATGTGGGAAGGAGAGGTTCAGAAGGTCTTTTCTTCCAACCGCTGTCAGACTCTATAACAAAGACCTAACAGCTGACCACACACACACAGACAAACACACACACTTGGCACATTCTGTTAAATTGTCAGCTGTTTTAAATTGTAAATTTGTACATATATACAGATACATATTTATGTTATTTTTTGTGATGCTATTACCTTCTGCTTCTGACCACTTTCTGCCGTGACAAGTGCAATTTCCCACTTGTGGGACTAATAAAGGTTTATCTTATCTTATCTTGCACTGGGACTGCTGTACAGGACCTCAATTTCGTCGTGCTGTAGTACTAAGTATGATTGTGCAATGACAATAACGCCTTTAAACTTAAATTTTCTCTGGCATTAGATTGAACAATGAAAGTCTCAGAAACGTCAATTTGCACATGTCAATAAATGTTTTTGTTCGGACTCAATCGATTAAAAGTGATTAGTCGCTAATAGGGCTTGCCATGATGCATATTTAAAACTATTTTCAATTTGTTACTTTTAAAAGCTATTTAAAATACAGAGACTTTTCCCGTCCACGTCGAATGGTGTAATATCATGCAAGTTAAAGGGAATAAATTGGATAATGAATCCAATGAGTGGATGCAAATTTTTCGACCAATGGTCTCCATGGCAACAGGTCAGCAACGGTCAGTCCGATTAATCAACGTGCTCCACTTCCACAACTCTGGTCGACCCGAAGCGGTTTACCTGCGCCAACAAAGCGAGACTGCGAGCGGGTCTGCAGATCCTCCCAGACGTTGAGGTAAACCAGACTGTGATTTGTTCTGGAACTGTCTCTGGAACGTACTCAGCTCTTAGTGATGGCACACAGCTTCACGGTTAGAACTCTGTCAGGTTCTACAAGTGAAAGTGAAGTGATTGTCATTGTGAAACACCGCAGCACAGCACATGGTGACACGGTGAAACGTGTCCTCTGTATTTAACCGTCACCCTTGGTGAGCAGTGGGCACCATGACAGGCGCCCAGGGAGCAGCTTGTGGGGACCGTGCTTTGAACCAGGGGACCTTGGTGGTTTGGCATCCACACCTGCATCCTTCCGATTACGGGGCCACACTTGGACCGTGTCGCCATATCGTAATACAGCTAAAAAACTCAATGTTGCAGGTGAGAACTTAAACAGACCAATCAGGACATGAGAAGAATCATGTCTAGCTGCCCTAAATAGATCTTTCATACAAGACACAGTTAGAAATGATGATGAGCACTTTATTACACCGCGTCATATTTACAATTACGGCATTTGGCAGAGCGACTTACAACGTGCTTTCAAGTTACCATCGATGAAGAGATCAATTCCGGTTCACTAGGACCCCAACTATGAATACATCTATTTTATTCACTCTGCTGTAGATTCTGTACACAAGTTTGACAAGAAGAAGGTAACAAGTTCATCTAAATATTCTCTAAAGCAGTACTGGAGGCTCGGAGTATACCAGGTGCAGTGTGAGGTGTAATAAGGGCTGTGAGGTAGGATGGTGCTACTCCATGTTTGGCTTTGTAGGCCAGCATCAGTATTTAGAACCTGATGCGTGCAGCTACTGGGAGCCGGTGGAGGGAACGTAGCAGAGGGGCGGTGTGGAGAACTTGGGAAGGTTGAACATCAGTCGTGCTGCTGCGTCCTGTATGAGTTGTAGAGGTCGGATGGTACATAGAGGTAGATTATTTTTTACTGCCACTTTCACTTTTTAATCATTATTATTGGTGTGTTTTACACTTGGCCAACACGCTCGCGTCTGAACCAGAAGAGCACCAAGTTCCAGGTTCAAACCCCACCTATGTCCCCAGGGGGACTGTCCCCGTCACTACTGAATGTAAATGTGTTGTTACGGAACACGTAAAATAATATAGTTGTATATAATCCAAGTGAAATATAGTACATGGTGAACTATACAACATGGTTTTTAATATTTGTCTTGTGTTTTGGACGTGTGAAGCTCAAGAAAGTCAAAGGAGACTTCATTCATCTTTTCTTTATAGATTCTTTATTTGGCGTATTTGCATTTTGTAATAACACTCATGTTACGATCGCCTTTACGATGTCCGCATAGCTGCGTCCTGTTCGCCAGCCTCCCTGATGAACCTGGCCAGCCTGGTTCTTGTACTGGTTTCTTTTCTCCACGTCTCCTTGTGAAGCTTCTCGAACATGCTGCAGTGCTGCTCTCATGTCCGCTGTCTGCTCGAGTTGCCCACACAGTTCCTCCTCCCTTCTGAGGAGGACCTTCAGGGTTTCCTCAATCTCCTGCCTCTTGCTTGTTTTGTTTAAGTCCTGGAAACGTTTTTCCAGTTCGTTCCTGGTAGATGTTTCTTCAAAGAGCACTTTTTCAAGTTCTTCTCGTGCTCTGTGCTCATGGTCACGTTCGGCTGTCATCATCTCAAGTTCCTTTTTTATTTGCTGGAGCGTCTCCTCGTGGAGACTGTCTTTGCTCTCCACCTGATGACGGAAGTTTGTCTCTGTCTCCAGGAGAAGCCTCTCTGCCTCTTTCCTGCTTTCTCTTTTTGCTTCAAGCTCTTTTTCAGCTTTCTCTCTCCTCCTCTGCTCATCTGTCATTTGACTTCTCAGCGTTTCCTGCTCCTTCTTCTCGTTCTGCAGCGTCTCTTCATAAAGAGCCTGCTTGCTCCCCAGCTGCGTATGGAGCTGTGTCTCCATCTCCATCTGCTTTCCAGTTTCTCTCACGTTACAGAAACGCCTTTCTGCTTCTTCTCTGTTGTGTCTCTCCACGTTCAGCTGTGCTTCAAGCTCCTCACATCGCAGCCGTTCCAGATCTTGTTCTTCTCTCAGTCTTTCTTTTACTTCATTCTCAGCCTCCTGGATGGCAATTTGTCTGTCTCTCTCTTGCCTCAGCTCTTCACGCAAAGCCAGGCTGTTCTGTGTCGTGTCACGAATAGCCATCTCCAGATTATTATTAGAGGCCATGAACATCTCCTCCACTTCTTTACGATGACCGGGATCCCTTTCCAGGAATGTCTCCGTCACCGCCTCGAGTGTGCCGAGCTGTTCCCCGAACACCTCAACCTGACCCATCTGAGCTGACTTCAGATCGGTCATTTTGGGCTCAACGGAAACGTCCTTCTTGAAGAAGCGACGCTTGGTCCACCTAACAAACTTCTTCCACGCCTTCATTTCTCTACCTCTATACTGAACTCTCGTAAATCTGAAATGATTAAGTTCTTCACGGCTCACCCCTTAAATAGAGCGAAGCTGATGATGTCACTTTTTTTTTAGCCAATCAGATGGAGGATCAAGATCTTTCGCTCAGCTGATTACGCTAAAGAACAAGAGCTCAGAAACATTGTGATTGGCTGGAAAAAATGATATCAGCCAATCACATTAATTCTGGGCTCTTGTTCTACAATCTGATTGGCTGAATAAAAAGTGCCTCTCTGGACAGTGAATCAGGCGGAAACCCACACCGAGACAGAAGAACATGTAAACTCCACACACACAAGGTTCTGTCAACGCTATTTGTCCCAAATTACTGCCACTTTCACTTTTTAATCATTATTATTGGTGTGTTTTACACTTGGCTAACAAGCTCGCGTATGAACCGGAAGAGCACAAAGTTCCAGGTTCAAACCCCACTTACTACCATCGTGTCCCTGAGCGGGACGCTTAACCCTGACTGTGTCCCCAGGGCATACCTGTCAAGTATCCCGTTTTGGCCGGGAAAGTCCCGTAATTTAGCCTTCTTTCCCGCCGTCCTCCCGTATTAGTGTTTTCCCGTAAATCTCCCGTTTTAATCTGCGTTATTTAAAAAAATAATCTGAGTTGTGTCGCTAATCTCGCGATAAGTGCCGCCTGCAGTAGTTACTACAGGTACTGAAGGTGGCAGTTCTCGCGAGATTAGCGCGTGAGGTCAGATGACGAGATGATGAGTGACGACGCGGGAAAAAAGAAGAAGAAACAGACAGATGATGGACGCCAGGACAGAGAAGGAAGGCGCTCCTGCCAAAAAAAAACTAAATCCTCGTGTCAATATCGCGATCAATGGGACACCGAATGTATTTTTATGAAGAAGAGCGGGGTGGGGGACAGTCATTTGTAACCGCGACTTTAGCGTCACGGGGGAAGGAATGATGTCCGCCAGGCACAAAAACATGCCCGGGCGATGTCAGCATTCGTGACGAGAAATGCCACTGAGGCAGACCAGGTCACAAGTGCAGAGGTACAAACGGCAACGCCGTGTACCAAAAGGGCGCAGGAAAATGTCCCTTATTTTCAAATCTAAAACTTGACAGGTATGCCCCAGGGGGACTGTCCCCGTCACTACTGAATGTGTTGTTACGGAACAAGTAAAATAATATAGTTGTATATATTCCAAGTGAAATATAGCACACGGTGAACTATACAACATGGTTCCAGTCAGTAAAAACATTTGTTTTGCACGTCATTAGTGTGAACATGGACACGCCCCCTACACAAACGGGCCAATCGGATACCAGTACAACTTTGATTCTACATTTTATTATTAGATCATTTGTACCGTGATATAAAATTATTTTTAATGTTTGTCTTGTGTTTTAGACGTGTGAAACTCAAGAAAGTCAAAGGAGATTTCATTCATTTTTTCTTTATAGATTCTTTATTTACTGAAATATCCTACTGTGTCTTCCTTTTACCTTCAGAGATGGAGGGACCAGGCGAGTAGTACTGGAGGCTCGGAGTATACCAGGTGCAGTGCGAGGTGTAATAAGGGTATTATAAATCATTATAAATCTGCTTGGCAGCAGAATCCCAGAATCTCTGTATTTAATCAGCTCAAGGTAATGTTGAGACGTGAGAGAAAGTCCTGATGCACACAAATAACTTGTGAAGCATAAGATTGGCAGAGTGCTTAGTCTGAATTGTGCTGACTGTCTGGTTCCAGTTCTGGATTTTACATGGTAAACACACAGATGCATGTTGGAGAGTAACGGCGCCACGTCTGGGTGCAGCAGGAGCCCCAGCTGGCAGCACTCAGCCTGACAGCAGGGCTCTAACCATGGACAGGTGCTGCTGGGTAGGCATCCGTGGTTGGAGCCCTGTTAGAAGGAACCGATACTGATGCATCGATGTGGATCCTGAACTTTGATTTCAGTTCCTGGCAATCGGCACAAGCCTGTTGGTTTGTTTTTCTTGGTTTCCTTTGTTTTGTCCCTCGTGCCTTTTTCTTTTGTGCATATTAATAAATCCCATTTGACCAGATGTCTCTGCGCTTCCTTCCCCCGTCAGCCCGTGGTCGTGACAAACAGAGGTCAAATTTGCCAGATAAAGTAAAGCATACATGTGCATGTTTTTGGTGTTATGTTTTGGTGTTTAATTATCATTATATTCATGCATTTTCTAAAGATTCTGTTTTTGAATAAAGGGTTGGAAATGAATGCTTTTATTTATTCATAATTTAAAAAAATAATCGACAGATGAATTGATTATTAAAATGATTGTTAGTAGCAGCCCTGCTTCTTTATTATCGGAAGATACATCGAACATTAAGACTAACTGTGCTGTAAAACAAGTATTTGCTTTATTAGATATTTCTCCAGATTTATTTGTTTTAAAGCCAAATGGCGTATGATGTAAGCCAGGACTTTATTAGGCATCAGACCAAGTGATGATTATCACCATTTCACAGGGTGAAGATGCAGTGATGACTCTCATCGTTGTAAAGTCGCTGGTTTCCAGGAAGACGCAGGTTAACCCAGTCTCCCGCCTCCAGCTGCAGAGTCACGCCGCCGACCAGGTAGGAGACGTGGTGGTCCATGTCGTACTCCCCCAGCAACATGATCCTCTGCTGGTTCCTGTACAGCGCTGTGTACATGGTGCGCGATGAGAGGATGTCCGCCACGGTGAACCTGAAGAACCCTGCAGGAGACTATCAGTCCCTGTTCATCACCGGACCGAACCACAAACCCTGGTGGACGCCAGGGACTCCGCCTTCCAGTCCAAAGACAAAGAGGCTCAATTCTACAGGCCGAGCCAACCAGTCACGGGCCAGTAAGGAGCAAAACGAGCTGATGCAGAGAAGATGAACATGGCTGCCCGCTCCTCACCAACGGTGATGGTTTAAGCCTTTAAACCTGAGCCACACCGTGTGTGGTGTTTCACAAGGACAAAGTGCGTTAAGAGGCTGGCACTGAGGTGTTTAAAGAATGTGACTCCCACTGACACCATGACTATGAGAAGATGCTGAAAGAAAAGAAAGAAAGAAGAAAAAAGTGAAGTGATTGTCACATATGATACACAGCAGCACAGCACACAGTGAAATTTGTCCTCTGCATTTAACCCATCACCCTGAGTGAGCAGTGGGCACCATGACCAGCGCCCGGGGAGCAGTGTGTGGGGACGGTGCTTTGCTCAGTGGCACCTCAGTGGCACCTTGGCAGATCGGGATTCGAACCGGCAACCTTCTGATTACGAGGCCGCTTCCTTAACCGCTAGGCCACCACTGCTGAGCACCTGTATTACTGCTGTAGGCGTTTCCAACATTGGTGATGATGTTCCTGAAGACCAAGTTCATTTCGGAAGGTCCTGCTTGTACATACTCAGTATTAAATGTCAAAGCTGCTGAAAAGGCCACTTTGCCTCCTGTAAAGTGGAACAGAACCAAAAAAACATCACTGCTGATATTCAACTTTACAAAAAGACAAAAACATAATCATCTGATATGTAAGTAATTCTATTGATTTACATAGAATGATGACTAGAAAGTAACTTATATCCCAAATAAAAGGCACATCATATTTAAGGATATGACCCAATACTCATCATGTACAAATAAACCGATCTTTCATCACGATTACAATATGTATTCAGTATATAGCAATAATAATATCAAAGTTTCTTCAGTATATTTTCCGTCATTTACCTGCATTCATGTTGTTCAGTTTCTCCACTTTGGTCTCCACTGATGTTAGTCTGGTCTTCAGTCCTCCAATCTCTGCATTCAGAGCAGAAAATATTAAAACCACAGTCAGTTCCTACGTGATCTTTACTAGAACCAGTGGACTTCTCCGTCTCCTTTTTGCATTTCATAAATATTCATAAATATCTGAACAGAATGAAGACCCCCACTACGCTGGTACGTAAACTTGGTTAATGAGTTCATCACATGATACCTGAGTTCTTCTGTTGCAGATCTTCTACTTGGTTCTTGACAGCTGTCAGCTCTGCTGCTTGTTCTGATGTAGGTGAAACACATAAAATGAGCAGAAATCTTCACTAAGAAAATATGATTAGAGATCATTTCAATCCAGCACCTGCATTCTGATGAGTCAGGTTCTCCACGTTCTGCTCATTGTCATCCATTTGGATCTTTAGAGCCGTCAGCTCTGCCACAAGTGCTGCAATAATGGAGGAATAATTCAGTACTTTATGGTAGATAATGGTATGGCTTATTTCTATGGGAGACTAAAGTGTTTTTATAACAGGATGGTCGCATATAACAGTTAATTTATAAGGCTGTATATGGCAGTTTATGGCAGTATATAATAGTTTATGGATGAATATGGTTTCATATAACAGTTAATTTATGAGCCAGTTTGTGGCGGTATATAATCGTTTATGGATGAATATGGTTGCATACAACAGTTCATTTATATGGCTGTATATAATAGTTTATGGCGGTATATGAATGTACATGGCTGTATGTATGGATGTATAACAATGTATATTGATGAGATGTCGCTGATTGTTCCCATGCTCAGAATTACTGTAAAAAATTAAATGGTCACTCTTGTAAGCAGCTTGGATGTGAACGTTGGACTGTCTGTTCTGCATTACCTGCATTTTCCATCTTCAGATTCTCCAGGTCTTTCTGTACGTCTGACAGGACAGCATCTTGCGCTTATATACAAAATAATTCAGATGTCTGTTATTCTAAATTATATCTACTCATTACTTGTAGAGAATTGAATTACTGTACTGTTATTATAACCTAAACTAATCATAACCAATGAATAATAATTCACTGTTTATGTTAATTATACAGTAACTACATGGAATTCATACTATGTGTGACTAATACTATTTATATAGTATATTTTAAACGATAATATTTGTCAAATGTCATTTATGCACCTGCATTCTCCTTCTTCATGTTCTCCACTTCATCCTTCATGGTCTTTATCTCCACATCTTGAGCTAAATACCAACATTAAAGTCTGTGAATGATGTTCATACTGGTCTCAGTGTTGTTGAATTAATATTGCACATTTAGAAGATGTGATTACCAGTGTTTTCTCTCTCCAGAACTTTGAAATCCAGCCTCAGATCAGGCACCATGTCTTCAGCGTCCTTTAGGTTGGTCTTCACATTCTCCAACTGGACTCCCTGAGCCAGCATCGTGTCCCACAGGTAGTAGACCATGTTCCTCAGGTACTGCAGCTCAGCGTTGATGTTGCTCTGGTTGTTCAGAGAAAGAGCTCTAAATGTGGAGAACAGCAGGAACTGCAAGGAGATGATGACCCTCATCTTCAACACAACCAGGTCAGCTTTCCACTCATCTAGACTCTTCTCCGTCTTGGCCACTCGGTGGTGGAATGAACTTCCAGCTCAGTCACTGAGCACCTTCAAACGGCAGCTCAAGACCTTCCTCTTTAGAGAATATTTAGATGAACTTGTGACCTTCTTCTTGTCTTCTGTATAGAATCTACAACAGAGTGAATAAAAAGATTGTATTAATAGTTGGGGGTCCTAGTGAACCAGAATTGACCACTTCATCCATGGTGACATGGAAGCACGTTGTAAGTCGCTCTGGTTCCTGACAACTGCTTTACAAGGACATAACATGAAACAAACCAGAGGGTCACCACAGCCACCACCACCGTTACAACTACAACTTCAGGGATCTTCAAATGGACCAGTAACATCATTATGGACACGTAATCTAGACCATGACACTGAATACATCCTGGACTTCTCCAACCCTACAACTGTAGGACTTATTATTATATCATCCCCAACCCTGCACTGACACCATTTGAAGGCTCACTCTACCCTGGAAGGGGGTCCCTCTCTCTATCACTCCTTCCCAACGTTTCTTCCGACCTTTTTTTCTCTCTCCTAGAGTTTTTTTTGTGTGGAGGTTTTCCTTGTGTGCAGAAGGGTCAAGTGTGGGGGTGTCAACTGTAGGGCCTGTCAAAGCCCATTGAGACATACTGTATGTGATTTTGGGCTATATAAGAAATAAATGTTGTTGTTGTTGTTGTTGGTTAAGGACGTCTGCCAAACGCCTTAAATGTAAATGTAAGCGGCCTCCTTTTTTTATAAAGTCGAAGTTATTCATTATTTACATTTAAGGCATTTGGCAGACGGCCGTATCCACAGCGACTTACAACGTGCTTTCAAGTTACCATCGATGAAGAGTCTAGATGAGCGTCTTCCTTTTACCTTCAGAGATGGAGGGACCAGGCGAGCAGTACTGGAGGCTCGGAGTATACCAGGTGCAGTGTGAGGTGTAATAAGGGCTGTGAGGTAGGATGGTGCTACTCCATGTTTGGCTTTGTAGGCCAGCATCAGTATTTAGAACCTGATGCGTGCAGCTACTGGGAGCCGGTGGAGGGAACGTAGTAGAGGGGCGGTGTGGAGAACTTGGGAAGGTTGAACATCAGTTGTGCTGCTGCATTTTGTATGAGTTGTAGAGGTCGGATGGTACATAGAGGTAGATTATTTTTTACTGCCACTTTCACTTTTTAATCATTATTATTGGTGTGTTTTACACTTGGCCAACACACTCGCGTCTGAACCGGAAGAGCACCAAGTTCCAGGTTCAAACCCCACTTACTACCATCGTGTCCCTCTGTCCCCAGGGGGACTGTCCCCGTCACTACTGAATGTAAATGTGTTGTTACGGAACACGTAAAATAATATAGTTGTATATAATCCAAGTGAAATATAGTACATAGTGAACTATACAACATGGTTTTTAATGTTTGTCTTGTGTTTTGGACGTGTGAAGCTCAAGAAAGTCAAAGGAGATTTCATTCATCTTTTCTTTATAGATTCTTTATTTGGCGTATTTGCATTTTGTAATAACGCTCATGTTACGATCGCCTTTACGATGTCCGCATAGCTGCGTCCTGTTCGCCAGCCTCCCTGATGAACCTGGCCAGCCTGGTTCTTGTACTGGTTTCTTTTCTCCACGTCTCCTTGTGAAGCTTCTCGAAGATGCTGCAGTGCTGCTCTCATGTCCGCTGTCTGCTCGAGTTGCCCACACAGTTCCTCCTCCCTTCTGAGGAGGACCTTCAGGGTTTCCTCAATCTCCTGCCTCTTGCTTGTATTGTTTAAGTCCTGGAAACGTTTTTCCAGTTCGTTCCTGGTAGATGTTTCTTCAAAGAGCACTTTTTCAAGTTCTTCTCGTGCTCTGTGCTCATGGTCACGTTCGGCTGTCATCATCTCAAGTTCCTTTTTCATTTGCTGGAGCGTCTCCTCGTGGAGACTGTCTTTGCTCTCCAGCTGATGACGGAAGTTTGTCTCTGTCTCCAGGAGAAGCCTCTCTGCCTCTTTCCTGCTTTCTCTTTTTGCTTCAAGCTCTTTTTCAGCTTTCTCTCTCCTGCTCTGCTCATCTGTCATTTGACTTCTCAGCGTTTCCTGCTCCTTCTTCTCGTTCTGCAGCGTCTCTTCATAAAGAGCCTGCTTGCTCCCCAGCTGCGTATGGAGCTGTGTCTCCATCTCCATCTGCTTTCCAGCTTCTCTCACGTTACAGAACGCCTTTCTGCTTCTTCTCTGTTGTGTCTCTCCACGTTCAGCTGTGCTTCAAGCTCCTCACATCGCAGCCGTTCCAGATCTTGTTCTTCTCTCAGTCTTTCTTTTACTTCATTCTCAGCCTCCTGGATGGCAATTTGTCTGTCTCTCTCTTGCCTCAGCTCTTCACGCAAAGCCAGGCTGTTCTGTGTCGTGTCACGAATAGCCATCTCCAGATTATTATTAGAGGCCATGAACATCTCCTCCACTTCTTTACGATGACCGGGATCCCTTTCCAGGAATGTCTCCGTCACCGCCTCGAGTGTGCCGAGCTGTTCCCCGACACCTCAACCTGACCCATCTGAGCTGACTTCAGATCGGTCATTTTGGCTCAACGGAAACGTCCTTCTTGAAGAAGCGACGCTTGGTCCACCTAACAAACTTCTTCCACGCCTTCATTTCTCTACCTCTATACTGAACTCTCGTAAATCTGAAATGATTTAGTTCTTCACGGCTCACCCCTTAAATAGAGCGAAGCTGATGATGTCACTTTTTTTTTAGCCAATCAGATGGAGGATCAAGATCTTTCGCTCAGCTGATTACGCTAAAGAACAAGAGCTCAGAAACATTGTGATTGGCTGGAAAAAATGATATCAGCCAATCACATTACTTCTGGGCTCTTGTTCTTCAATCTGATTGGCTGAATAAAAAGTGCCTCTCTGGACAGTGAATCAGGCGGAAACCCACACCGAGACAGAAGAACATGTAAACTCCACACACACAAGGTTCTGTCAACGCTATTTGTCCCAAATTACTGCCACTTAATCATTATTATTGGTGTGTTTTACACTTGTCTAACACGCTCGCGTATGAACCGGAAGAGCACAAAGTTCCAGGTTCAAACCCCACTTACTACCATCGTGTCCCTGAGCGGGACGCTTAACCCTGACTGTGTCCCCAGGGCATACCTGTCAAGTATCCCGTTTTGGCCGGGAAAGTCTCGTTATTTAGCCTTCTTTCCCGCCGTCCTCCCGTATTAGTGTTTTCCCGTAAATCTCCCGTATTTTAATCTGCGTTATTTAAAAAATAATCTGAGTTGTGTCGCTAATCTCGCGATAAGTGCCGCCTGCAGTAGCTACTACAGGTACTGAAGGTGGCAGTTCTCGCGAGATTAGCGCGTGAGGTCAGATGACGAGATGATGAGTGACGACGCGGGAAAAAAGAAGAAGAAACAGACAGATGATGGACGCCAGGACAGAGAAGGAAGGCGCTCCTGCCAAAAAAAACTAAATCCTCGTGTCAATATCGCGATCAATGGGACACCGAATGTATTTTTATGAAGAAGAGCGGGGTGGGGGACAGTCATTTGTAACCGCGACTTTAGCGTCACGGGGGAAGGAATGATGTCCGCCAGGCACAAAAACATGCCCGGGCGATGTCAGCATTCGTGACGAGAAATGCCACTGAGGCAGACCAGGTCACAAGGTCAGAGGTACAAACGGCAACGCCGTGTAACAAAAGGGCGCAGGAAAATGTCCCTTATTTTCGAATCTAAAACTTGACAGGTATGCCCCAGGGGGACTGTCCCCGTCACTACTGAATGTGTTGTTACGGAACAAGTAAAATAATATAGTTGTATATATTCCAAGTGAAATATAGTACACGGTGAACTATACAACATGGTTCCAGTCAGTAAAAACATTTGTTTTGCACGTCATTAGTGTGAACATGGACACGCCCCCTACACAAACGGGCCAATCGGATACCAGTACAACTTTGAGTCTACATTTTATTATTAGATCATTTGTACCGTGATATAAAATTATTGTTAATGTTTGTCTTGTGTTTTAGACGTGTGAAATGGAGATGGAGGGACCAGGCGAGCAGTACTGGAGGCTCGGAGTATACCAGTGCAGTGCGAGGTGTAATAAGGGTATTATAATCATTATAATCTGCTTGGCAGCAGAATCCCAGAATCTCTATTTATCAGCTCAAGGTAATGTTGAGACGTGAGAGAAAGTCCAGATGCACACAAATAACTTGTGAAGCATAAGATTGACAGAGTGCTTGGTCTGAATTGTGCTGACTGTCTGGTTCCAGTTCTGGATTTTACATGGTAAACACACAGATGCATGTTGGAGAGTAACGGCGCCACGTCTGGGTGCAGCAGGAGCCCCAGCTGGCAGCACTCAGCCTGACAGCAGGGCTCTAACCATGGACAGGTGCTGCTGGGTAGGCATCCGTGGTTGGAGCCCTGTTAGAAGGAACCGATACTGATGCATCGATGTGGATCCTGAACTTTGATTTCAGTTCCTGGCAATCGGCACAAGCCTGTTGGTTTGTTTTTCTTGGTTTCCTTTGTTTTGTCCCTCGTGCCTTTTTCTTTTGTGCATATTAATAAATCCCATTTGCCCAGATGTCTCTGCGCTTCCTTCCCCCGTCAGCCCGTGGTCGTGACAAACAGAGGTCAAATTTGCCAGATAAAGTAAAGCATACATGTGCATGTTTTTGGTGTTATGTTTTGGTGTTTAATTATCATTATATTCGTGCATTTTCTAAAGATTCTGTTTTTGAATAAAGGGTTGGAAATGAATGCTTTTATTTATTCATAATTTAAAAAAATAATCGACAGATGAATTGATTATTAAAATGATTGTTAGTAGCAGCCCTGCTTCTTTATTATCGGAAGATACATCGAACATTAAGACTAACTGTGCTGTAAAACAAGTATTTGCTTTATTAGATATTTCTCCAGATTTATTTGTTTTTAAAGCCAAATGGCGTATGATGTAAGCCAGGACTTTATTAGGCATCCAGACCAAGTGATGATTATCACCATTTCACAGGGTGAAGAGTGCAGTGATGACTCTCATCGTTGTAAAAGTCGCTGGTTTCCAGGAAGACGCAGGTTAACCCAGTCTCCCGCCTCCAGCTGCAGAGTCACGCCGCCGACCAGGTAGGAGACGTGGTGGTCCATGTCGTACTCCCCCAGCAACATGATCCTCTGCTGGTTCCTGTACAGCGCTGTGTACATGGTGCGCGATGAGAGGATGTCCGCCACGGTGAACCTGAAGAACCCTGCAGGAGACTATCAGTCCCTGTTCATCACCGGACCGAACCACAAACCCTGGTGGACGCCAGGGACTCCGCCTTCCAGTCCAAAGACAAAGAGGCTCAATTCTACAGGCCGAGCCAGCCAGTCACGGGCCAGTAAGGAGCAAAACGAGCTGATGCAGAGGAGATGAACATGGCTGCCCGCTCCTCACCAACGGTGATGGTTTAAGCCTTTAAACCTGAGCCACACCGTGTGTGGTGTTTCACAAGGACAAAGTGCGTTAAGAGGCTGGCACTGAGGTGTTTAAAGAATGTGACTCCCACTGACACCATGACTATGAGAAGATGCTGAAAGAAAAGAAAGAAAGAAGAAAAAAGTGAAGTGATTGTCACATGTGATACACAGCAGCACAGCACACGATGCACACAGTGAAATTTGTCCTCTGCATTTAACCCATCACCCTGAGTGAGCAGTGGGCAGCCATGACCAGCGCCCGGGGAGCAGTGTGTGGGGACGGTGCTTTGCTCAGTGGCACCTCAGTGCCACCTTGGCGGATCGGGATTCGAACCGGCAACCTTCTGATTACGAGGCCGCTTCCTTAACCGCTAGGCCACCACTGCTGAGCACCTGTATTACTGCTGTAGGCGTTTCCAACATTGGTGATGATGTTCCTGAAGACCAAGTTCATTTCGGAAGGTCCTGCTTGTACATACTCAGTATTAAATGTCAAAGCTGCTGAAAAGGCCACTTTGCCTCCTGTAAAGTGGAACAGAACCAAAAAAACATCACTGCTGATATTCAACTTTACAAAAAGACAAAAACATAATCATCTGATATGTAAGTAATTCTATTGTTTACATAGAATGATAACTAGAAGTAACTTATATCCCAAATAAAAGGCACATCATATTTAAGGATATGACCCCAATACTCATCATGTACAAATAAACCGATCTTTTCATCACGATTACAATATGTATTCAGTATATAGCAATAATAATATCAAAGTTTCTTCAGTATATTTTCCGTTCATTTACCTGCATTCATGTTGTTCAGTTTCTCCACTTTGGTCTCCACTGATGTTAGTCTGGTCTCCAGTCCTCCAATCTCTGCATTCAGAGCAGAAAATATCAAAACCACAGTCAGTTCCTACGTGACCTTTACTAGAACCAGTGGACTTCTCCGTCTCCTTTTTGCATTTCATAAATATCATAAATATCTGAACAGAATGAAGACCCCCACTACGCTGGGTACGTTAAACTTGGTTAATGAGTTTCAATCACATGATACCTGAGTTCTTCTGCTGCAGATCTTCTACTTGGTTCTTGACAGCTGTCAGCTCTGCTGCTTGTTCTGATGTAGGTGAAACACATAAAATGAGCAGAAATCTTCACTAAGAAAATATGATTAGAGATCATTTCAATCCAGCACCTGCATTCTGATGAGTCAGGTTCTCCACGTTCTGCTCATTGTCATCCATTTGGATCTTTAGAGCCGTCAGCTCTGCCACAAGTGCTGCAATAATGAAGGAATAATTCAGTACTTTATGGCTTATTTCTATAGGAGACTAAAGTGTTTTTATGACAGGATGGTCGCATATAACAGTTAATTTATATGGCTGTATATGGCAGTTTATGGCAGTATATAATAGTTTATGGATGAATATGGTTTCATATAACAGTTAATTTATATGGCGGTTTATGGTGGTATATAATCGTTTATGGATGAAAATGGTTGCATACAACAGTTCATTTATATGGCTGTATATAATAGTTTATGGCGGTATATGAATGTACATGACTGTATGTATGGATGTATAACAATGTATATAGATGAGATGTCGCTGATTGTTCCCATGCTCAGAATTACTGTAAAAAATTAAATGGTCACTCTTGTAAGCAGCTTGGATGTGAACGTTTGGACTGTCTGTTCTGCATTACCTGCATTTTCCATCTTCAGATTCTCCAGGTCTTTCTGTACGTCTGACAGGACAGCATCTTGCGCTTATATACAAAATAATTCAGATGTCTGTTATTCTAAATTATATCTACTCATTACTTGTAGAGAATTGAATTACTGTACTGTTATTATAACCTAAACTAATCATAACCAATGAATAATAATTCACTGTTTATGTTACTTATACAGTAACTACATGGAATTCATACTATGTGTGACTAACTAATACTATTTGTATAGTATATTTTAAACGATAATATTTGTCAAATGTCACTTATGCACCTGCATTTTCCTTCTTCATGTTCTCCACTTCATCCTTCATGGTCTTTATCTCCACATCTTGAGCTAAATACCAACATTAAAGTCTGTGAATGATGTTCATACTGGTCTCAGTGTTGTTGAATTAATATTGCACATTTAGAAGATGTGATTACCAGTGTTTTCTCTCCAGAACTTTGAAATCCACCCTCAGATCAGGCACCATGTCTTCAGCGTCCTTTAGGTTGGTCTTCACGTTCTCCAACTGGACTCCCTGAGCCAGCATCGTGTCCCACAGGTAGTAGACCATGTTCCTCAGGTACTGCAGCTCAGCGTTGATGTTGCTCTGGTTGTTCAGAGAAAGAGCTCTAAATGTGGAGAACAGCAGGAACTGCAAGGAGATGATGACCCTCATCTTCAACACAACCAGGTCAGCTTTCCACTCATCTAGACTCTTCTCCGTCTTGGCCACTCGGTGGTGGAATGAACTTCCCCTTTAGGTCAGAACAGCTCAGTCACTGAGCACCTTCAAACGGCAGCTCAAGACCTTCCTCTTTAGAGAATATTTAGATGAATTTGTGACCTTCTTCTTGTCTTCTGTATAGAATCTACAACAGAGTGAATAAAAAGATTGTATTCATAGTTGGGGGTCCTAGTGAACCAGAATTGACCACTTCATCCATGGTGACATGGAAGCACGTTGTAAGTCGCTCTGGTTCCTGACAACTGCTTTACAAGGACATAACATGAAACAAACCACAGGGTCACCACAGCCACCACCACCATTACAACTACAGCTTCAGGGATCTTCAAATGGACCAGTAGCATCATTATGGACACGTAATCTAGACCATGACACTGAATACATCCTGGACTTCTCCAACCCTACAAACGTAGGACTTATTATTATATCATCCCAACCCTGCACTGACACCATTTGAAGGCTCACTCTACCCTGGAAGGGGGTCCCCTCTCTATATCACTCCTTCCCAACGTTTCTTCCTCTCTTTTTTTTCTCTCCTAGAGTTTTTTTTTGTGTGGAGGTTTTCCTTGTGTGCAGAAGGGTCAAGTGTGGGGGGTGTCAACTGTAGGGCCTGTCAAAGCCCATTGAGACATACTGTATGTGATTTTGGGCTATATAAGAAATAAATGTTGTTGTTGTTGGTTAAGGACGTCTGCCAAACGCCTTAAATGTAAATGTAAGCGGCCTCCTTTTTTTATAAAGTCGAAGTTATTCATTATTTACATTTAAGGCATTTGGCAGACGGCCGTATCCATAGCGACTTACAACGTGCTTTCAAGTTACCATCGATGAAGAGTCTAGATGAGCGTCTTCCTTTTACCTTCAGAGATGGAGGGACCAGGCGAGCAGTACTGGAGGCTCGGAGTAAACCAGGTGCAGTGCGAGGTGTAATAAGGGCTGTGAGGTAGGATGGTGCTACTCCATGTTTGGCTTTGTAGGCCAGCATCAGTATTTAGAACCTGATGCGTGCAGCTACTGGGAGCCGGTGGAGGGAACGTAGCAGAGGGGCGGTGTGGAGAACTTGGGAAGGTTGAACATCAGTCGTGCTGCTGCATTTTGTATGAGTTGTAGAGGTCGGATGGTACATAGAGGTAGATTATTTTTTACTGCCACTTTCACTTTTTAATCATTATTATTGGTGTGTTTTACACTTGGCCAAACACACTCGCGTCTGAACCAGAAGAGCACCAAGTTCCAGGTTCAAACCCCACTTACTACCATCGTGTCCCTCTGTCCCCAGGGGGACTGTCCCCGTCACTACTGAATGTAAATGTGTTGTTACGGAACACGTAAAATAATATAGTTGTATATAATCCAAGTGAACTATAGTACATGGTGAACTATACAACATGGTTTTTTAATGTTGTCTTGTGTTTTGGACGTGTGGAGCTCAAGAAAGTCAAAGGAGATTTCATTCATCTTTTCTTTATAGATTCTTTATTTGGCGTATTTGCATTTTGTAATAACGCTCATGTTACGATCGCCTTTACGATGTCCGCATAGCTGCGTCCTGTTCGCCAGCCTCCCTGATGAATCTGGCCAGCCTGGTTCTTGTACTGGTTTCTTTTCTCCACGTCTCCTTGTGAAGCTTCTCGAAGATGCTGCAGTGCTGCTCTCATGTCCACTGTCTGCTCGAGTTGCCCACACAGTTCCTCCTCCCTTCTGAGGAGGACCTTCAGGGTTTCCTCAATCTCCTGCCTCTTGCTTGTATTGTTTAAGTCCTGGAAACGTTTTTCCAGTTCGTTCCTGGTAGATGTTTCTTCGAGGAGCACTTTTTCAAGTTCTTCTCGTGCTCTGTGTTCATGGTCACGTTCGGCTGTCATCATCTCAAGTTCCTTTTTCATTTGCTGGAGCGTCTCCTCGTGGAGACTGTCTTTGCTCTCCAGCTGATGACGGAAGTTTGTCTCTGTCTCCAGGAGAAGCCTCTCTGCCTCTTTCCTGCTTTCTCTTTTTGCTTCAAGCTCTTTTTCAGCTTTCTTCTCCTGATCTGCTCATCTGTCATTTGACTTCTCAAGCGTTTCCTGCTCCTTCTTCTCGTTCTGCAGCGTCTCTTCATAAAGAGCCTGCTTGCTCCCCAGCTGCGTATGGAGCTGTGTCTCCATCTCCATCTGCTTTCCAGCTTCTCTCACGTTACAGAAACGCCTTTCTGCTTCTTCTCTATTGTGTCTCTCCACGTTCAGCTGTGCTTCAAGCTCCTCACATCGCAGCCGTTCCAGATCTTGTTCTTCTCTCAGTCTTTCTTTTACTTCATTCTCAGCCTCCTGGATGGCAATTTGTCTGTCTCTCTCTTGCCTCAGCTCTTCACGCAAAGCCAGGCTGTTCTGTGTCGTGTCACGAATAGCCATCTCCAGATTATTATTAGAGGCCATGAACATCTCCTCCACTTCTTTACGATGACCGGGATCCCTTTCCAGGAATGTCTCCGTCACCGCCTCGAGTGTGCCGAGCTGTTCCCCGAACACCTCAACCTGACCCATCTGAGCTGACTTCAGATCGGTCATTTTGGGCTCAACGGAAACGTCCTTCTTGAAGAAGCGACGCTTGGTCCACCTAACAAACTTCTTCCACGCCTTCATTTCTCTACCTCTATACTGAACTCTTGTAAATCTGAAATGATTTAGTTCTTCACGGCTCACCTCTTAAATAGAGCAAAGTTGATGATGTCACTTTTTTTTTAGCCAATCAGATGGAGGATCAAGATCTTTCGCTCAGCTGATTACGCTAAAGAACAAGAGCTCAGAAACATTTGTGATTGGCTGGAAAAAATGATATCAACCAATCACATTAATTCTGGGCTCTTGTTCTTCAATCTGATTGGCTGAATAAAAAGTGCCTCTCTGGACAGTGAATCAGGCGGAAACCCATCACGAGACAGAAGACATGTAAATCTCCACACACACAAGGTTCTGTCAACGCTATTTGTCCCAAATTACTGCCACTTTCATTTTTAATCATTATTATTGGTGTGTTTACACCTTGTCTAACACGCTCGCGTATGAACCGGAAGAGCACAAAGTTCCAGGTTCAAACCCCACTTACTACCATCGTGTCCCTGAGCGGGACGCTTAACCCTGACTGTGTCCCCAGGGCATGCCTGTCAAGTATCCCGGTTTGGCGGGAAAGTCCCGTAATTTAGGCCTTCCCCCTTTTCACGCCGTCCTCCCGTATTAGTGTTTCCGTAAATCTTCCCGTATTTTAATCTTGCTTTATTTAAAAAATAATCTGAGTGTGTCGCTAATCTCGCGATAAGTGCCGCCTGCAGTAGCTACTACAGGTACTGAAGGTGGCAGTTCTCGCGAGATTAGCGCGTGAGGTCAGATGACGAGATGATGAGTGACGACGCGGGAAAAAAGAAGAAGAAACAGACAGTTGATGGACGCCAGGACAGAGAAGGAAGGCGCTCCTGCCAAAAAAACGAAATCCTCGTGTCAATATCGCGATCAATGGGACACCGAATGTATTTTTATGAAGAAGAGCGGGGTGGGGGACAGTCATTTGTAACCGCGACTTTAGCGTCGCACACGGGGGAAGGAATGATGTCCGCCAGGCACAAAAACATGCCCGGCCGATGTCAGCATTCGTGACGAGAAATGCCACTGAGGCAGACCAGGTCACAAGTGCAGAGGTACAAACGGCAACGCCGTGTACCAAAAGGGCGCAGGAAAATGTCCCTTATTTTCAAATCCAAAACTTGACAGGTATGCCCCAGGGGGACTGTCCCCGTCACTACTGAATGTGTTGTTACGGAACAAGTAAAATAATATAGTTGTATATATTCCAAGTGAAATATAGCACACGGTGAACTATACAACATGGTTCCAGTCAGTAAAAACATTTGTTTTGCACGTCATTAGTGTGAACATGGACACGCCCCCTACACAAACGGGCCAATCGGATACCAGTACAACTTTGATTCTACATTTTTATTATTAGATCATTTGTACACGTGATATAAAATTTATTTTAATGTTTGTCTTGTGTTTTAGACGTGTGAAACTCAAGAAAGTCAAAGGAGATTTCATTCATTTTTTCTTTATAGATTCTTTATTTACTGAAATATCCTACTGTGTCTTCCTTTTTACCTTCAGAGATGGATGGACCAGGCGAGCAGTACTGGAGGCTCGGAGTATACCAGGTGCAGTGTGAGGGTGTAATAAGGGTATTATAATCATTATAAATCTGCTTGGCAGCAGAATCCCAGAATCTCTGTATGTAGCCTAGTGGTAGTAGCCTAGTGGGTAACACACTCGCCTGTGAACTAGAAGACCCCAGGTTCGAATCCCACTTACTACCATTGTGTCCCTGAGCAAGGACACTTAACCCTAAGTTGCTCCAGGGGGACTGTCCCTGTAAATACCGATTGTAAGTCGCTCTGGATAAGGGCGTCTGGTAAATGCGTTAAATGTAAATGTAAATTTAATCAGCTCAAGGTAATGTTGAGACGTGAGAGTAAGTCCAGATGCACCACAAAAAGCATAAGATGACAGAGTGCTTGGTCTGCATTGTGCTGACTGTCTGGTTCCAGTTCTGGATTTTACATCGGTAAACACCACAGATGCATGTTGGAGAGTAACGGCTTTTGCCACGTCTGGGTTGCCAGAAGGAGCCCAAGCTGGCAGCACTCAGCCTGACAGCAGGGCTCTAACCAGGACAGGTGCTGCACTGGGAGGCATCCGTGGTTGGAGCTCTGTTAGAAGGAATGATACTGATGCATCGATGTGGATCCTGAACTTTGATTCAGTTCCTGGCAACGGCACAAGCCTGTTGGTTTGTTTTTCTGGTTTCCTTTGTTTTGTCCCTCGTGCCTTTTTCTTTTGTGCATATTAATAAATCCCATTTGCCCAGATGTCCCGTCTCTGCGCTTCCTTCCCCCGTCAGCCCGTGGGTCGTGACAACAAGAGGTCAAATTTGCCAGATAAAGTAAAGCATACATGTGCATGTTTTTTGGTGTTATGTTTTGGTGTTTAATTATCATTATATTCGTGCATTTTTTTAAGATTCTGTTTTTGAATAAAGGGTTGGAAATGAATGCTTTTATTTATTCATAAAAAAAAAAAAATCGACAGATGAATTGATTATTAAAATGATTGTTAGTAGCAGCCCTGCTTCTTTATTATCGGAAGATAAAACGAACATTAAGACTAACTGTGCTGTAAAACAAGTATTTGCTTTATTAGATATTTCTCCAGATTTATTTGTTTTAAAGCCAAATGGCGTATGATGTAAGCCAGGACTTTATTAGACATCAGACCAAGTGATGATTATCACCATTTCACAGGGTGAAGAGCAGGAATCCGCTGAAGATGCAGTGATTACTCTCATCGTTGTAAAGTCGCTGGTTTCCAGTCTCCCGCCTCCAGCTGCAGAGTCACGCCGTCGACCAGGTAGGAGACGTGGTGGTCCATGTCGTACTCCCCCAGCAACATGATCCTCTGCTGGTTCCTGTACAGCGCTGTGTACATGGTGCGCGATGAGAGGATGTCCGCCACGGTGAACCTGAAGAAGTAAACGCCCTTCGCTGGAGCGGTGAAGAACCCTGCAAGAACCATACAGAAAAATTCACTACAGTCAGATCTACTACCATGATGCACCTGTCAGGTTAAACAGGAGACTATCAGTCCCTGTCCCTGACCGAACCACAAACCCTGGTGGACACCAGGGACTCCGCCTTCCAGTCCAAAGACAAAGAGGCTCAATTCTACAGGCCGAGCCAACCAGTCACGGGCCAGTAAGGAGCAAAACGAGCTGATGCAGAGGAGATGAACATGGCTGCCCGCTCCTCACCAACGGTGATGGTTTAAGCCTTTAAACCTGAGCCACACCGTGTGTGGTGTTTCACAAGGACAAAGTGCGTTAAGAGGCTGGCACTGAGGTGTTTAAAGAATGTGACTCCCACTGACACCATGACTATGAGAAGATGCTGAAAGAAAAGAAAGAAAGAAGAAAAAAGTGAAGTGATTGTCACATGTGATACACAGCAGCACAGCACACGATGCACACAGTGAAATTTGTCCTCTGCATTTAACCATCACCCTGAGTGAGCAGTGTTCAGCCATGACCAGCGCCCGGGGAGCAGTGTGTGGGGACGGTGCTTTGCTCAGTGGCACCTCAGTGGCACCTTGGCAGATCGGGATTCGAACCGGCAACCTTCTGATTACGAGGCCGCTACGTGAGCTTTACTAGAACCAGTGGACTTCTTCGTCTCCTTTTTGCATTTCATAAATATTCATAAATATCTGAACAGAATGAAGACCCCTACTACGCTGGTACGTAAACTTGGTTAATGAGTTCATGTCCAGCTTCGCATTATTTTCATGAAAGAAGATTCAACACTTTCCTCGTCCTTTGACTTCAGAAAGGTAAATCAACTCATTATTTTTTGCAACAGTACGTGTATTAGCTTAACCTAGTGTGCCGGAGTTAAATGGTTACACTAGATTTATAAATGTATTTCTTCTTTTTTTGTGTCTTTTATTTTCTTATTTTCTAAAGACTTTTATTTTGTTTACCTGTATTCTGATGTAGGTAAGGGAATTATAATGATAAACAACTGTCCCAATTGTTTAATTGTAGAATGTTAAAATGTGTTAATGTTTCTGGTTATGTTAAATATGTTTCTGTATTTTTGTTTGTTCAATTTATGATTATTATAAAAAGTTATGTGGGTTCTAAAACTTTGATCACCCCCCGAAAAGTGGTTGGATGCGGCCGTGCCCTTGGGTTAGTGGGTTGGAGACTCGGTTTAGTTCTCTTAGACACATGGCATGAGCTGTGAGAGGTGCGTGGGGTTTGTGTGCAAAAAGTTATTTTTTCTTCTATTTTAATTTATGTACATATTTGAATATTTTTTTCATGTTCCGTTAATACTGTATATTATAGAGAGAGGTGCAGAGAGACGCGGTTTGTGAGGCGATGTTCTGATGTGACCTCGCTTTTGTACAGAATACACTTTGCACGGAAAATTTCTTGGGTGTCAGCTCGTCTATTACGGTTCAAGAAAAGAAATAAAAAAATTACACAACGCTACACCCAGTTCGATCCAATTTCAAACACGTCTTTTTCAGTAAATTCACAGCAAAGGACCGAAACGTCATATAACGATCCGCCCCACACGCACCTGTAACCCGTCTTCCCTGGACCTGTCTCTTCCAGGGACTCTGCGTTGTGATTGTACAGTAGACAGGACACAGGATGGTTGCAACTGACGTTTTTACTGTAACAACTCTGTAACAAATAAAACATGGGTTGTGGATGCAGAGCGTCTCACACAGGGCTCCCCTCTTAATAGGTAAGAAAGGATCTGACCGGAGCACGCATGCGCACGCAGGTTCCCGCGTAATCAGCCCAATAATGCGCGCGCTCGCACACACACCCAAAACCAAAAGGCGGGAGATATAAAAAAAACATATAGAAGCAAACAAAATGCACATAACTGAAAAGAAAGCACAAAATTCCAGAGGTTGCATGTTTTGGTGAATTGCAAATTACATACCCTGTTACGCACCCCAAACTCTCCCTCCGGCGCTTCCGGGGGAGGAGCCGCCTGACGTCACGGCGCCGCAGCAACCGCTCTGTTTACCCTGGCAACGGGCAGCAGGACGCGGTCCGGTGCGGTCACGATGTCCGAACCCCGGGAGCAGCGGGCCGCCCGCTTCAAGGCGGCTCTGATGAAGAGCGGCGCCAGGAGCGACACCAGCCTGTAAGCCCGCACCGTGTCGCCGACTTTTATTCCGTTTTAAATATGAAAATGGCGCCAATCTGCGTGCACTCACCATCCTGGACCGTTAGAACCGTATCAAGTGCTGCCTGTTTTCACTGAATATTTCACGTGGGAGATTTGGACCGATGGATGATAATATTAGGGTGCTGGTAGCCTAGTGGGGTAACTCACTCCAGAGGACCCAGGTTCAAACCCCACTTAATACCATCGTGTCCCTGAGAAGGACACTTAACCCTGAGTGTCTCCAGGGGGGAACTGTCCCTGTAACTTCTGACTGTAAGTCCCTCTGGATAAGGGCGTCTGGTAAACGCTGTAGTTAGGGTAAACAGGAGCTGTGAATATTGAGCCAACTTCATGATGAAGGTCCCGTCCCCACACGCTGCTCCCCGGGCGCCTGTCCTGGTGCCCACTGTCACCAAGGGCGACGGTTAAATACAGAGGACAAATAGGGTTAAATTCACAATGACAATCACGTCACTTTCACCCACATCTGTGGGACGTGAACATGACGTACCCGATGTTCCTGCTGCTGGGCTGAAGGGGAGGGAGGCGGCTGCTTCCAAATGAACTTCATTCATTCATAATACATTCAGTCCGAGCTCATTATGGCACAATTACTATTTCCAAATTAAAAAAACAGCCGAATCTGTGCATTATTAATTTATTTATATCGTGGTGATCCTCACGCTGACACCGATGGAAGATGGACAAGTAAAGCTGAAAATGTTAACCTGGTTTTACTAGATAAGATGTGTTGATGTGTCATTTTGAAAGTGTAGTGATTGACACAGCAGCAGCAGCACACGGTGCACACAGTGAAATGTGTCCTCTGTATTTAACCATCACCCTTGGTGAGCAGTGGGAACCATGACAGGCGCCCGGGGAGCAGTGTGTGGGGACAGTGGGACCTCGGTGGCACCTTGGCAGATCAGGATTCGAACCGGCAACCTTCTGATTACGGGGCCGCTTCCTTAACCGCTAGGCCACCGCTGTTTATTTTTAATAAACGGGACGTCCTCTGGCCCTCAGCTACGAGCACCTGGTCCGCCTCCTGTCCCGCGTGAGGGAGGAGCAGCCCCAGGATCCTGTGGACGTGCTGGAGGAGATGAGCAGGGAGCTGAAGCGCGGCGCCCTGCAGCAGGACCGCGGCGCCCTGCGGGACGTCCCGGCCACCACGCCCGGACAGTGGCTGGCCGAGCAGCAGCGGGCGCTCTTCTCCCGCGCCAGAGACGAGGACGAGGACGATCTGGTGAGGAATAACTTCTACTCGCTGGTTAAGTACGGTGGTAGTAGCCTAGCGGGTAAAACACTCACCTGTGAACCAGAAGACCCAGGTTCAAACCCCACTTACTACCATCGTGTCCCTGAGCAGGACACTTAACCCTGAGTGTCTCCAGGGGGGGACTGTCCCTGTAACTACTGACTGTAACTCTGGATAAGGGCGTCTGGTAGATGCTGTAAATGTAAGTACGCGTGTGAGAGCTGCGGTTCTTGCCGGTTTAGGTGGAGACGCCGCTGCCCAACCTGGCGGAGGTGGCCTTCTTCTTCCAGCAGGCTGGCGTGGGGCTGGGCGGGGAGGAGATGCAGAAGGTCTCCCTGGCGCTGCGGCAGCTGAGCGACGCCCGGCCCCTGCGGAGCTGCCGCTTCTGGGGCAAAGTCCTCGGCACGGAGGCCAACTACCTGGTCGCCGAGTGCCGGGAGGCGGAGCCGCCGGGTGGGGCAGGCGGAGAAGGTCCCGGAGAGGGCGGCGACGAAGACGCGGCCAAAATGGTGAGAGCTCCGCCCCCGTTAACGTGAAAAGAGTATCGTTGTTAGTAACCGGGCCGGTTCCAGAACTTCTTATGGTCCTCATTCGCTTCATCGTGTAATTTAACGTACAATAACGAAGACGTGGAAACGATTTCTCTTGAATTAGATCGTCCCGCCCTCCACCTACAAAGCGCCCCCGGTGGTGCCGGCGGAGGAGCGCGGCACGGGGACCAACAGCTCTGCGTACTTCGTGTGCCGCGAACCGGGCCTTCCGTGGACCCGCCTGCCCGACGTGGTTCCGGCGCACATCACGGCGGCGCGGCGGATCCGCAAGTTCTTCACGGGCCGCCTGGACGCCCCGGTGACCTCCTACCCGCCGTTTCCCGGCGCCGAGGCCGAGTACCTGCGGGCGCAGATCGCCCGCATCTCGTCCGGCACGCAGGTCAGCCCGCTGGGGTTCTACCACCTGCAGGAGGAGGACGAGGAGGAGGACGAGGAGCAGGGGACAACTCGGGGCCGCGTGGAGGAGAACCCCGACTTCGAGCCGCTCCCCGTCACCGCGATGAGCAACTCGCTGTCCGCCTGGGTGCACCACGTCCCGCACATCCTGACTCAGGTCCGTCCTCCGTATTTAACCGCCACCTCGGACCTTCTAGAACCCGCCGCTGATACTGCGGTTCATCCAGGGCCGCTGCGTGTGGGTGAACCCGGCGGAGAAACCGGTGGCGGAACCTGATGAAGATGAAGAGGAGGAGGAGGAGCCGGACGAGCCGGAACGGGAGGAAGGACCCGCCCTCTTCACCCGCTGTCTGAAGACGCAGGTGAGCGTGCGAGATGCCGCCGGTCCGCCTCCTCCTCCGTAACCACGGTAACGCGCCATTTCTGCGTTTGGTGTAGAAATCGACCGGCTGCCACCGTGGAGCTCCCGGCTGTCCTCCGCCCTCGTCCCCCGCTTCGCCGTGGCCTACGTCCGCTCCAACCTGTGGCCGGGAGCCCACGCCTACGCCCGCGGGAGGTAAGACCCGCCGCCGCCGGCCGGGCGTCGCCCGTCATCACCGCGTCCCGGTCTCCCCGCAGGAAGTTCCAGAACGTTTACATCGGCTGGGGCGTGAAGAGCGACGCGGCCTTCTCACCGGCGCTGCCCCCCGACCCCCAGCGCGAGTTCCCCGGCGGGCCGGAGGTGACCGAGGAGGCGGACCCCACGCCGCAGGAGGAGCGGGCGCTGAGGGCCGCGGCGGAGGACAAGGACGAGACGGAGGACGAGACGGAGGAGGACGAAGACACAGAGTGACGTTCACATTAAAACTTTTATTAGCGACACAGCAGCGTTTTAAATAAAGTTCTGAAATTAAAATCCAGCCTGGTCATTACTCCGGGGGAACCGGGTCCGGTCCTAACGCAGGTCCGTCTCCTCGTCCCGCACCGTCTTTTTAATCCGGAGCAGCATGCTGGTCTGCCACTGGTCCAGCCTGGTGATGGAGTCGAAGTCCTTCACCTGGACAGAAGGACGTTAGCGGGGGGCCGCGCCCATCTCCCCGAGACGCCAACACTCACCGCGTCGGTGAACGCGTCCACGTCCTGCTCCTCGTGCGCGTCCAGCAGCTTCTGCGGGGAGAGACGGGGATTACGGCGACGCCGGCGCTGCAGGAACGCGGAGGAGGAGGAGGAGGAGGAAGCTCCGCCTACCTTCACCAGTTTACACTCTCTGCAGTCCGAGAAGGCTGGAAACATCTCCTCATACTTCTCCACCGCGAGCTGGAAGGGACTTTTCCATCATCGTCCAGTACTGGTTCTGTGTGCTGGAAAGCTCAGTTAAAGAACTCCATCAGAATCGATCAACAATATATAATATAGTCTAATATCGAACACGTTTTATAACGACCACATAAAGATCATTAATAATAAATGGTTAACGGGCTTCCCCGACGGGGTGTGGAGAACTTGGGAAGGTTGAAGATCAGTCGTGCTGCTGCTGCATTTGTATGAGTTGTAGAGGTCGGATGGTGCATAGTGGTAGACCAGCTAGAAGGGTGTCACCAGTAACAGTGACAGGGTGGCCATCATCCCGACCACACATTAGGGGGTAGACAGGGTCAGGACGACAGAGGAAACAGAAGCAGGTGGGGAGAGAGGAGGTTAATGTACTCCAGTAGGGAGTATGTTGTAGGAACGTGGACAGTAGTCAGTGGTCCGACTGGGGTACGAAGGGGAGAGGAATAAGACAGTAGACCTGACGAGACGAGGCTAATTTTTAAGCTGTTTCATGTTCCAGGTTCTGTGCCTCTTGGAAGAACCCACAAGGGACTCCATCTCTGTTCCTCCCAAAGGAATGGCACCCCAGCGGTGGGAGAATGTCTCAGAGCCCCGCCCAGCACTCGCCAAGGAATCACGGGTCATGGCGATCCTCTGCCCACAGCCTTTTACCCCGATGCCACAGACCCTGCATACGTGCTGCTGCCTGACCACACCCACCATACCACACCCAGTACCACGGTACATGAATACGTTCTTTGGTTCTTTAAAGCATCTTCTGTAAAGGAGATTTGGTGTGATGGAAGCTTTAATGGCTCCAACCGGGCCAACTCTCATCCCACCACCTCAGGTTAACGTTTCACGTTCCGCAAATTCTTGTCAGGGACTTCTGAGAAGCACATGGAGGAGAGACACACAACGAGCAGAAATCATTTCATTACGGACCCTGTAGTGAGTCATAAAACGGTGTGCGCGATTAACCATCCTGATTGGCCCTCTTTTTCCACACACTAGAACCTGTCGGTCTTGGCTGCTTACAGGATTTACTTCAGTCAGAATTCAGATTTATGAGCAGTTCCTGAAAAATATTTAACACTCTAGATTTTTAAAAATCTTTTTTATTTTGTCTTAGTTCGTCGGATTTTTAGTCTCAGGTACAGATCTTACTGAAGTTTTATTTTAAAGTGATTGCAGTCTCCATACATAATTATTTCATTCTACACCCCCCTTCTGGTTACCAAGTATAACATTTTACACGTTATACACAGATTTAAGTTCAGCTATGTTTTTTCTCATTAGATGACTGCATCATTTGAAATAAATGTATGAAATGCATGAATCAGTGTATGATGACATTTTAGATGATGAAACCTCATAAAGATTATTATTAGAAAATTACCTTCATGACTGCTCTTTATAAAGCTGCAATGGTTGAGTGGTTAAGGCGTTGGGCTCAAAATACTATGGGGTCTCCCTGCGCAGGTTCAAACCCTACTTGCAGTAGAAAAGGGAACGACTTTTTCATTCACTAAAAATGAGCCACTGATGCCTATTGGAATCATTCACTTATGGGGCAGTGGTGGCTGCGGCCCCCGTAACCAGAAGGTTGCCGGTTCGAATCCCGAGGTGCCACTGAGCAAAGCCACACACTGCTGCCCACTGCTCACTCAGGGTGATGGGATAAATGCAGAGGACAAATTTCACTGCGTGTGCTGTGCTGCTGTGTATCACAATTGACAAACATTTCACTTTACTTTACGGTATTGGTGTCATCATCATAAGCATCTTAACCAGACGATTATTAATATGAGTGAAGGGATTTCTCAGCATGGGAGCTCTTTCAGGACCGAATTGTCGAGCTGCGAAAAGCATCGAGTCTGACATTTTCCCATTTGTGCGGTGTGAAAACAGTCGAAAAATCCCTTGTGAGTGAATGAGTGGACGCGTGTGCGTTGAATTCGCCGCTGCAGTTCCGCCCCTGGCCGCCAGGCGCCGCCGCCGGCCGCCGCTCCGCCCCCGGTGACGGGCGGCCGGTCGGCAGGTAGAGGCGCTCGATGAGCTCCCGGGGGAGGGAGGCGCGCCGAGCGACGACGCCGCGGCGGGGCTCATCTGCAACTTTCCAAACTTTCCTTCTTCTTTCTGCTCCGTTCCTCCGCCGAAACGAGCCTCCGGAGAGCAGCGCCGAGCCCGACCCGGGACTCGGATCCGCGACTGTTAGCGACGGCTCGTCGTTCCAACTTTCTTCTTCTGGTTTTTATTATAGACGAAGACCACAACCGCCGCGGAACCCGGTCCCGTGTTCGGTCCCGAACCATGTTCCGCTCGCCCGCCGCCCGCGGATCCGGCCCGGACGCCTCCGCGGTGCGGGTCTCCAGCGCTGCGCCGGTGCCGCGCTGCTGAGGAGCCCCGCGGCGCGCCGCGGCGATGGGAGGACCGGGGAGACCGGAGCAACCTGCTGGATCCCGCTGAACATGGGCCCCTCCGGACCGGCGCCGCTGGCGGAGTGCGGCCGCTCCTTCTGACGGAAGCCGAGGCCCCGTCGCGTTTCTCGGCCGCTCGTCCGCGCACGGATCCCCGGGCAGAGCCGCGCCAGGCTGCGCTCTTTCATGGGGCCACGTTGGGCCCCTGGTGAGGCGCACTTCTTCATCCACAGCGACCGCGCATGAACTCGATTCGTCCCGCTCAAGTCTCGCGTTAGACCCGGTTCTGCACCCCTGCCGCCTGGACCCGTCGCCCGCTTCGCAGAGCGCCATGCGCGGCCGGGGCCCGCCGCTGCAATGACCGTGGTGGAGGGGCGCCTGGCCGGGCTCTGGCCGTGGCTGCTCATGGCGGCCCTGCAGGTGGTGTTCGGCCAGACGGGCCTGGAGTCGGGGGACCGTGCGGCCCCCAGGGCCCTCATCAAGGTGACTCTAGTGAAGCACGAGCCCACGGGGACCCCCACGCTGACCCTGGAGGGGGTGTTCGCCGGGGGGAGCGTCGGGTACGCGGAGGGGAAGTTGATGCAGGTGAGTTCCGACAACTGACCAATCAGAACGCAGGTAGCTGTCAGTCATGATGCTGAATTAAAATAAAACTGACCAATTAGAATGCAGGTAGCTGTCTGCTGCTTTCTGATAATCAAAATTTTAATTTAAACTCAGACAAGATGTTCCGATACGATACGCGGTGTTTGGATAGCAGCCGATCCTGAATACTGATCCGATACTAGAATAAACCTTATTACATCTCATCTACATACTTGACTTAAATATGACGATTAGACCAACATTCATCGACTTTGCTCCACACTGTGTCTGTGATGTTTCTGGACGTGCTTTATGAAGTTGGTCCGGATTTTCTTCACGGCGCTTTTGCCGCCCCTCAACATCAAAAGTAACTGTGGATCATGTCTGTACTAAGTGTGAAATCTACAAAACACAGAACCTGCAATTTTACCGAATAGATGCAGATCGGCCCACACTGGTACCGATTCATCCCTGGTCCAGACCTTCTGATGACATCATTAATAATAACAAACCCCGGCACGTTCCATCATCAACAGCGAGAAGTTCCAGGATCCACCTCAGGGTCGAACCCTCTTTCATGTCACTTTTAAACATCCTTCCTGTGCGCGCCACGCTTGTTCGGACACGATCTGCTCGCCGCTCTTCTCTAACCATATTATCCGTCTCGGGCCGCGGCGTTCGCCACCGTGGCGTGCAGGAGAGCTCCGCCTTCTCCACCGCTACGCTCCATCACCTGCTGGCGCGAGACACAGGCGATGTGAGATTGTAAATACGCTGCAGAAGTCCCGTTATTGGTTGATTTGCTGAACCGGCATGAAGGACGCGGCCTTCTGCGGAGAATTCTTCATCATTTTTACAATTCGAGCAGATTTTCCGGCTTATTTCTTTACCGTGCAGTAAGCTGCGTTCCGATTGGTCCACGGACTGCCGTCTGTCGCCCTCGTCTAACTGTTGATTATATTGATACCGCCGTGATACGGTTGCGGTTTGCTGTTGGTGACAGGAGGCCTGACTCTTGCCACCTTGAGTGCGGCGAGGGTCCGGGAGTCGGGACGGTCCCCGTTTTCAGGCGTGTCTCGTCCCCCGGCCGGGGTAATTGGCCCTCTCGGGCCGCGGCGGCGCAGGATTGGCCAGGACGGTGGCGGCGCTCTTTATTTCGGGCGGTGGGTTTGAAATGAGGCTGTGTCCGCTCCCTGCTGCCCCGCCGCTGCGCTGGAAGCGGGACGCCGTAATTGCGTAGTTACAGGGCAGGTTTGGCCGTTAAAAGCGGCTTTCGGAGTTCCGCTTTGTTGTTGTTGCCGTCGCCGCCGTGGGCTCTCGGCCCGGTTCTGGGGTCCCCCCCGGGCCCCGGGGTCTGATAACGGGCCCTTCGCTCCTGGACCACAGTTCTGCCTTCATCCACCAAGATCGTTGTTTTCCGCGAGGCTTTGTAGGTTCGAGAACTCATTTGGTCATCCAGAGCGACTCACAATCAGTAGTTACAGGGACAGTCCCCCCCTGGAGACACTCAGGGTTAAGTGTCCTGCTCAGGGACCCGATGGTAGTGAGTGGGGTTTTAACCTGGGTCTTCTGGTTCGTTGGTGAGTGTTTTACCCGCTAGGCTACTACCACCCAGTAATTACAGGGACAGTCCCCCCCTGGAGACACTCAGGGTTAAGTGTCTTGCTCAGGGGACCGATGGTAGTAAGTGGGATTTGAACCTGGGTCTTCTGGTTCATAGGCAAGTGGTTTAACCCACTAGGCTACTACCACCCAGTAATTACAGGGACAGTCCCCCTGGAGACACTCAGGGTTAAGTGTCTTGCTCAGGGACACGATGGGTATTAGAGTGGATTCGAACCTGGGTCTTCTGGTCCATAGGCGAGTGTGTTACCCGCTAGGCTGACTACCATCCTGCTCCAGCTCCAGGGTGAATGTGGGGACCCGGCTGCGGATTACTTCTAGAACTGGTTTTCTATGGATAATTCCACCCGGAGACACGCCCGGCGCTTCCTGTTCCCCCCCTCCGTTCCTGCTAACTTCCTGCTCCTTCCCCCGAGGGGGGCGGCGGCGGCGGTATCTCTCGGCCCGTTGGAGGGCGAGGGCACGTCGGGGGGAGCACATCAAAAGCCCGCCGGAGCGAAGACGTGAGGACGGATGATTAAAAGGGGGGGCTGTTTACTCGGCTCCCGTACCAACACACACGCCCCCCGTCCTGATTGGGATGAACTTCCTGTCCTGCGCAGCGGCACCCTCCCCCGCCCGGCTGCTGATAACGGCGCGGGCCCTCGTCTCCTGCCCGCTGTTTGTTTTAGTTCCTCTTTCTGTCCGAAAGCGGAGGCTTTGATTGCTGTGCCACACTCACACACACACACACACACACACATTCTCACACACTCACACCACACACACACACACACACACACATTCTCACACAACTCACACACACACACACACACACACTTACACACACTCACACACACACACAACACACACACTTACACACACACACTTACACACACTCACACACACTCACACACACACACACACTCACACACACACAACACACTCTCACACACACACACACTCTCACACACACTTACACACACTCACACACACACACTTACACACACACACATTCTCACACACACTTACACACACTCACACACACACACTCACACACTGGCGTTTCTTACAGTGCCAAGCGTTAGATGTGGCGGAGAGCGAGGAGACGTTATTCCAGTGGGGGGGGGGGGGGCGGGACTCTGAAATAATAACTGACGATGTCACCGCTGATGTCACAGCGTGCGGTTTTAAACATGGTCTCTGTGGAGCTGAGGCTGGGAGTGAGAAGAGTGATGATGCTGGTGTGTGTGTGTGTGTGTGTGTGTTTTTCGTCGTTGGAATGGATGTGTGTGTGCCTGTTTCACGAATCACTTGTCTGTTTTTAAATTTCGTGCCGGTTCAGGTGAAGAGCTGGCGGTTTTTTCGAGGCTGAACGGCACCTCAGGGCGTGACGTTGTGTGTGACCTGGACCTCCGTCCGCAACTGCTCTTCTCTTTCTGGAGATTAGGGTGAAAGTGACGTGATGGTCATTGTGAGACACTGCAGCACAGCACACGGTGACGCAGTGAAACGTGTTCTCTGCATTTAACCCATTCACCCTGAGTGAGCAGTGGACACCATGACAAGTGTGTGGGGACGGTGCTTTTCTCAGTGGCACCTTGGTGGGTCAGGATTCGAACCGGCAACCTTCTGATTACGGGGCCGCTTCCTTAACTGCTGCCGTTGCTGGTAAAGTGGAGGTAAATTTCTCCCCACTCGCTCACGTCGCCACTCCGGCTGAGTTTCCGACTCCCCTTCAGACGGGAACATCGTGACTCTGGTGGAGCCGTGGAGACGCGGTAGAAAAGGCCACACCGCAGGGCTGCTTCTCCTGGGGCAGACTCTTCACCAGAAGGTTGCAGGTTCTAATACCGATCAATACTAAAATGGAGTAATTTTACCCACCGTAAATACCATGAGAGACACGAGGCAGGAGCCCGGGGAGCAGCGTGTGGGGACGGTGCTTCGCTCAGTGGCACCGTGGCGGCTTGGTACTCGAACCGACAACCTTCTGATTACGGGGGGCTGCTTCCGTAACCGCCAGGCCACCGCCGCCCCAAGTACACGTGACGTTTCGAGAGGTTCAAACGCAATATCAATAATTTAATTGCCTCTGGCATGCAGTACTATTAAAGGTGACATGACATGAACATTATTTGCTTTTATATCGTCATGAGAAACGGGAGGTGACCTTTCCCGTTAGACATCACAAGGGGGACAATTCCAGGTCCGACCGCCTGAGCGCCGCTCTCTGAACGGTGAAGCAGAACGACCAAAACACTCTTTACACCGACCAACATTTCCAGCCACTGTACTGGGGCAGTGGTGGCCTAGCAGGGGGCGGCGGTGGCCTAGCGGTTAAGGAAGCCGCCCAGTAATCAGAAGGTTGCCGGTTCGAATCCCGATCCACCAAGGTGCCACTGAGCTGCCACTGAGCAAAGCACCGTCCCCACACACTGCTCCCCGGGCGCCTGTCATGGTGCCCACTGCTCACTTAGGGTGATGGGTTAAATGCAGAGGACAAATTTCACTGTGTGCACCGTGTGCTGTGCTGCTGTGTATCACATGTGACAATCCACTTAAGGATTTAAATAAATTAGGTCAACGTTTTCAAGTCAGGGGACAATGGCCGCCGCGTCTTCGCTTCTGTCTCCGCCTTTTATAATTACCTAATTGCGCGGCGGTGCGTACATTTTTCACGTCTGTGGCACGAGCGGCGAGGAGGGCCTTTTTCGTTTCGTACGGAGGACACATTCCGTTGTCACCGTGTGCTGCGCTGCTGTCGTTTGTGACATCGCTTCAGAACGCGCTCGAGTTCTTGCGTGACTTTGTGTCGCTCACGACGCGAGGAGCACAAGCGAAGCGGTCATTTCACGTCTCACCAGGACAAGCGTGGCACACACCAGGAAATGCCATCACCGTCCGACCACCCCCAAAAACGGGGTGACGCAAAACCAGCCGCTGAGGTGGCCGCCGCTTCACGGAACCGCTGTCGATGCTGAGTCTCTGAAATCGTAGGTTTCCGGAGATCAGAATATCACATCGCAGACAGAGACATGGCGTCTGGCGGTGCATTCATTGCCCCTGGTTATCATGCTTCTTCTGGAAATGAGAATAAAACCGTGTGTGTGTGTGTGTGTGTGTGTGAGATCAGCGCCACCAACAACTTATAGTTCGTCTTTTGAGACGGAATAGCAACGCTGGGCGAGCACATTCCTGCCCCGCTGGTGTGTGACCTTGCCACATGCTGCCCGAGACAACTGAGGTCCTTCCCCCCCAATACACACACACACACACCACACACACACACACACACACACACACACAGACCCCTCTCAGCCAGCTGGCTGTTGGATCATTCACAAAATGTGGCTGGAGTATGTGCAGCGTGCCTGCTGGAATTGCTATTGACCTCCAGACTGGCTCGCCCCTCTCTCCCTGCCGCTCGTTCCGCCTCCCTCGCTCACAGCCTAATTAGAAGCTCTCTCTCTCTCTCTCTCTCTCTCTCTCTCTCTCTGGGCCTCCACGTCCCTCCTGGCGTGAAGTCGGACTGCTTGGCACGATGCAGGAATGCTTTAGCGCCGCTACTCCGGCCGCTCCGGGTGCGATCACTTGACCCCCGACTGGTCCGGCCACTCCCTCTCGGTGTTTGGCCCCTCCCTCTCAGCAGCCCAAAGTCACAGTGTACCCGCAATGAGAAAATTCATCCCAAAACACGAAGTAGGGGTCCTTACCACCGAACTAACGACTGCGCCAACCACGTTAAACACGTTGTTTTGTTTCACGCCATTTTTTCCTCAGTGCCATTTACGTTTAATTTACGGCGTTTACCAGAGGGACTTACAATCAGTAGTTACAGGGACAGTCCCCCCCTGGAAACACTCAGGGTTAAGTGTCTTGCCCAGGGACACGATGGTAGTAAGTGGGGTTCGAACCCGGGTCTTCTGGTTCGTAGGCGAGTGTGTTACCCGCCAGGCTACCACCGCTGCCACTTCTTTTTACCGCGAGCGGGCTCAGTGTTCTGCTCGATCTGTACTTTACACACAGAGAGAGAGAGAGAGAGAGAGACCCTTGATAAGCGGAGCTATTTAAAGTTGTTTTTGGCGGGCGGTGGGGGGGGCGGTGCGGCGCAGCCAAGTGTTGGTTTTTCCACTCAAACACCCTCCCTAACGGCCGCGTGCTCTCCTGCTCCGCCCCAGGCGGGGAGGCGGGGCCCCAGCCTGCGGCACGGCGGCTTTAACGATGGGACCTCCGGCGATGCCTGCCATCGAGCGCGACGCGGGTCCACTCCGCGATTGGCCGGTCTCCCGGCTCGCGCTCCGGCCCCAGACGCGGGCGGCGGCAGAGACGGCGATCATGGAGACGGTGATGGAGCGGGGCCCTAATCGGCGCCGGCTGGGGCCGCATTCTTGCCTTTATTGTATGTAAGCGGGGGCTCAATTAACGTCGAGTTCACTCACGACCTGCATTCCTCCCGCTCGGCGCTCGTTCACACTCACCGGCACGTGTGTTTGGACACGCTCGGAATGTTCCGCCACACATAGACATGTTCCCCACGTCATGCGAACGAGCGTCACCGCTGGCCAGATGTGGTGGGCGTGTCCTCCAACGGCAGTGCCGGCGAGTGCGTGGTCATGTTGTTCTTTACGAGACAACATGGCCGACGCGTGGCGTACGACATCGACTTTTACTGGTATCCCCATTCCAATACCGTTATCACTGCATGGATGCGCGTTCCATCAACTCCTCTACGTTACCTCACGTGTGAGGTTTTAAAATACGGTGATTTAAGCTGTCCTCACCAACGTCTGAACCCGGCAATCGAGCTCAACCTGACCTTTGACCTTCGCTTTGCGTGCATGTTCTGGAATATTATAACTTATTGATCTGGTTATGGTAGTAATGAATTTTGAAGTTGTGTCGGGACAGGAAATGACGGCGCATGCGTCGTGCCGGGTCGGGTTGTTTTCGGGTGTCGGACCTGTGCCGGCGAGGAGGACCCGGCCTCCTTGCGGGGGCGGTGAAGGCGGGGAGGGGGATAAAAGGTGCCGCGAGACGGCCTCTCCTGACCCGCGGCCGCGCCGCCTCCTGCTGTTTGCCGACTCGGTTAAATATTACCGAGCCCGGCGCACTCTGGCTGCGTCCCAGAGCGGCTACGCACGCGGGCGGCTATCAAACGGGCCCAAAAAAATGGCCGCCACCTCGCAGGCCCGTTTAAACGTACAGCCATTTCGGCTCGTCCCCGGCACTTCAGACGCCCGTCCGTGGTCATGTGACCCGTGACTGAACCCCACGTTTTTATGGGACGGGGAGCGGATTGGCCGCGACGCTCGCGGGGGAACACCAGCCGCGGCTGCACGCGTCACGCCGGCACGGCGGGAAAAGCCCTTCCTGGAAAATCTCTCTCGCGCGCACCGGCACCGGCCCCGGAAGCTCCTGCCCCGTGGAGATCAGAGCGTCCCGTTGGCCGATTATCCGCGGCTTATCTCTCCAAATTGGTGTCGGTTTCCTGCCGCCGCCTTCGTGCACAGGACGGAGGAAAAGGGGGAACGCGGGAGACAATGGCGGCACCCTACCGCTTTTATCCGTGACCTGAATACATGAGTCACCGTGAATGCCAAATGCGAGCGAATAAAAGGCCTGCTTACCTCTGCCCTCGGGGCTCCGCACACAATGGCACCGTCTGGCCGAGAGGTGCACCATGGGAGTCGGAGGAAGCCGACCCCGCCTTGGTGGCACGGCATTGTGCGGGCTCGGCCCGATCCTTTCACCGCAAGGGGACAATGCGGCGGCCCGTCGGTCCCGGTTCGGGCCGCGGCGAGGTTGCGTGACGTGCCGGTGACGGTGCCGTTCTTTGATGGGGCGCCCCGCTCGGCTGCCGCCGCCGCCGCTCGTTCCCCGCGATTCGGTTCTCACAGGGTCATTTTGGTTTGCATTGTCCCGCGGTTTTTAATGACGAGCGGCCTGGCACGGCTCCGTCGGCCCGAACCTGAGCCGGGCGAGGAGTGGCATGGGGGTGGGGCGGCTGTTGTGGCACGAAGGGGCGGGGGCGCCCTTTAGAAATGCGTTCCGCGCCTGCTAAAAGGGACCCGGGCGCCTTTTGTTTTCGCTCCATAATCATTACCTTTCGGGTCACTTTTCCTGGAGGCCTTTCAGGGCGCTGAAAGCGGAGACGCCGCTGCCAGCTCCGTTACGGGGACCACCTGATGGCGGCAGCCAGATAAGCCCCAAGAAAAATAAAGGCCTCATATTTGATCCTCGAGGCGAGGCGGAATCCGACCACCATGCAGGGCAGCGTGCCAGCACGGCAGGACCGACCGAACGAACGAACGAACGAACGAACGATAAGCCCACTCTGGTTTTGGGGTGTGGGAGGCGACTGCAGAGCTGAAGGTTTAAGACCCGCGAACTCAGCAGGCCTCGACAGGCTCTCTGGAACCTTTTCAAATCCAGCAAGAGTAAAGTTACCCCCCCCCCCCCCCCCCCACACACACACACACACACACACACACACACACACACACACACACACACACACACACACACACACCGCCCCCAGCGGAGCAGAGCGCCAAGCTCAACCCCAGTTCAGAGTTCATTCCCAGAGCCCGGCAATCATTGACACGGTTAGGCAATTTACACCCCTGAACTGGGCCAAACGCCGCCGCCGCCACCGCCGCTGAATCAAAGTGCTTTAATGTGAGACGCTCCTCTGAAACAAAGCGGGTGGCGGCGCTGCGCGGTGAGGTAACCGTACCTGCAGCCTCGCGGCTCGGAGATTTGGCCGCCGGTCAGTGTCGCCCGCCGTTCATCAATCCCGACCAGGTGCAATCCGGGGCGGCTACTTCCAGGCCTCTGCCCCTCGGCCTGGGAATGACTGTGGCTCCGTATACGTACCGCTCTGCGGACGTGCAGGTGCTTGGTCAGTAAGGACACGTTTGTTCTCTTATGATGAAATATTGTGAAAAACGGTCTTTCCTGCTTATCTGCCCGCGTTTCCTCTCCTGTACGCCAGCGCTCAGCGAAGCCTGAACGCTACTCTCACGTCCCTTTGTGCCTCGTATTTTTAGATCTGTTATCTGATGTGGTCATGGCAACGTGGTGTAAACAAACAACGTCTTTGGGGTCGGAAGCTCGCCGCGCGTCTCGCTCCTTCATCAGAGAGCGTCTCTGTTTCGCCCCGAAGACGAGACGGGATCTGCATCTACGTCCCGCCGCATTGCTGTACGCAACTCCGCTCCCAGCGCTGCGGCAGTACCTAATCTGTTCTGTAACCGTAACTGTGGAGTCCCGTCACAGATGAGGCAAATTTCCTTAATAAAACCTCGGATGATCCGTCGAGAACGAGAGGAGGAAGAAAAATTGCTGAAATAATCTGGCAACGCGGCCGCATATAATGTACAAGAAGATAGCTCCTCCCTTTTGTAGTTTTTTTGAAACTTTATTTCAATATACAGTGCGGCCCTTTTTTTTTTTTTAAATGAAAAAGAGGAGGTATTTGACGGATACTAAGTTCGCGGATACTTTGACGTCTGCCAAGTAAAGTAAATGAAAGTAAAGTAAAGAACGTCAGTGAACAAGCCCCATTTCTATAATAACCCTCTGAAAATAGGGATATAACTTAATGCATCTATAACACATCTATACATCTCTATCACACGATCATATTGGTTTGTGGAAAGGGGGTTTGCCACTAGTGTGGGTTTCACCCCGCGTCCTGCATACTGTACTTCCGTGCGTTCTGAGCCCCCGAACAGAGCCCCTTTTTTGTGGGTTCGACAGTGAAAGTCCAGCTGTTACCCTCCCCTCTGTCTGCCTCGGCCAAGGCGTCCCTGGCCGGGGACGTAAAATACCCGCTCGGCCGGGCGTCAGGTTGCACGGGCGCGGCGCCCGCTCGCGTACGTCCGTTTGGGAGGATGTGGTCAGGCCCTGGACGCGCTCGCCAGCGCGACTCCCCCCGTCCAATCGCAGATCCGGTGGCGGAGAGACGCGGCCCTGTAAATCTTAACCAGGCGCCCGAAATAGAACAGGAACCCGGCTACTGGTACCTCCGTTCCCAGCCAGCGGGAATTATAGAGTATATAGAGAAGCCACACGCTTTAATTCTCGGTCAGACTCCGTAGTCACGCCGCGTCCTCTCCTCGGCTCCTCGTGCTCGACTCTGATTGGTCGTCGCATTAAGGGCCTCGGCTGCGTGTTAATATTAATAAGCGTGCGTGGTGTGGCGTGGTGGTCCAGTCGCGGAGTTCCCAAGGCTCCGGTTATCGTACGTTCACCGCGCGTGGACCACCAGTGGGACCTCATTTACAGCGGTAGAGGGTCCGGGGGGGGGGGGCTTCTTTTCCGTTTTGCCGCTTTCTTTAAGTCGGGTAGAAGTCGGGCGGCTTTAATGAGAGGACTCCATTGTTTTTCTGGCCGCTGCCCGGCTGCAGCTGCGGCCGAACCTCTCCGGCATGTTTGGCTCCGGGCCGGCGATCGCTTGGGGGAGGAGGAGCAGTCAGACGGACACTCTGATTGGACCGGGCCGCCGGTAAGGCCATCCCATCGTCTCCTGAACCGCGTCGGTTTTCAGTAAATATCCCGAATGCTGGTGCGGAACGCCCGCATGGACTCGTCATTTTCTCCAACGGGCAGAAAAACGGCAGAAATGCCCACTTCAGGAGGCCCAAGCATCAATATCGCTATTATATTACATTAACATTACGGCATTTACCAGACGCCCTTATCCAGAGTGACTTACAGTCAATAGTTACAGGGACAGTCCCCCCCTGGAGACACTCAGGGTTAAGTGTCCTGCTCAGGGACACAATGGTAGTAAGTGGGGTTTGAACCTGGGTCTTCTGGTTCATAGGCGAGTGTGTTTCCCGCTAAGCTACTAACACCCAGTATTTACAGGGACAGTCCCCCCCTGGAGACACTCAGGGTTAAGTGTCCTGCTCGGGGACACGATGGTAGTAAGTGGGGTTTGAACCTGGGTCTTCTGGTTCATAGGCGAGTGTGTTTCCCGCTAAGCTACTAACACCCAGTAGTTACAGGGACAGTCCCCCCCTGGAGACACTCAGGGTTAAGTGTCCTGCTCGGGGACACGATGGTAGTAAGTGGGGTTTGAACCTGGGTCTTCTGGTTTATAGGCGAGTGCGTTACCCGCTAGGCTACTACCATCCTATTATAGATGCAGTGCAATGCATCCCATCAATTTTTCTTCTATTTTTACATCGTGGCTTCAACAACGTCGGTGGGATGAGGGTTGAGTCCTCGTTCGGTCGGCTGCGTGTTCGGATGCTGCATAAATGCCGCATGCGATGCTTTCCTGGCGTCGGTTTCCTCCCGAAATCCCAGCGAGACGTTAATCCACGGTGGACGGTGGGGCGGTGACGAGCGTTAAACGGGCGTCAGGCAAGCGCCAGTTAAATGGCAATCGGACCGCATTACAAAGCGCAGTAAAAGTGCATTCCGCCGCTCACAGGGCGTCATCATTTCGAAAGTCCGCGTGGACGATGCCCAACTCGAAACCCGGAAGCGGTGCTGGTCTCAGATCAGGTCGCCACAGTCACTACCGGCACTACTTCATAACTAGAAAATCACCGAACAACGTCATTATGATCTAATCGGTGGTGTTCTGCGCGGCATCCATGGATCGTGTTGGGTCCTCGTCGCAGCTGTTCTGGTGATCTTTTGAACTCCCCTGGCAGTGCCAGCTCCTCCGTTGCCTGCCGACTTTCCTTCTTCCTGCCAGGGTGGCGGTTGGTGCATAAACAGAATGGCGGGCCTGTAGATAAGAGCTGACGGTGGAACTTCTGAACTTCCTGTCCCCCCCACCAGAGCCCAGAGACAAGTATCAAATGGAGGATTTTGACCCTCATGGCCAACGTCTCCTTGTTTATTTAACCCCTGAAGTCTTGACAGGAGATGATGGATTTCTGACCGATTGTGTCACATTATTACTTCTATGGGTTCTACAGGGTGGGCCATTTATATGGATCCACCTTAATAAAATGGGAATGGTTGGTGACATTGAACACATTTTATAAGTGGTCAGAAACTTGTAAATAACTCATGAAAGAATAAAGTTACGTTAAAACCAATTCTTGTGAAATTACCAATAAATTTGATGTCACATGACCCTCTTCCTATTGAAAAAATATTGAATAAAGAAAGTTGGATCCAAGGTGGCCGACTTCAAAATGGCCACTATGGTCACCACCCATCTTGAAAAGCCCCCCCCCCCCCCCCCCCCCCCCCCCTCCCACCACATATACTAATGTGCCACAAACAGGACGTTAATATCACCACCCATTCCCATTTTATTAAGGTGGATCCATATAAATGGCCCACCCTGTAGTAGCCTAGCGGGTAACACACTCGCTTGTGAACCAGAAGTCCCAGGTTCAAACCCCACTTACTACATTGTGTCCCTGAGCAGGACACTTAACCCTGAGTGTCTCCAGGGGGGGACTGTCCCTGTAACTACTGATTGTAAGTTGCTCTGGATAAGGGCGTCTGGTAAATGCTGTAAATGTGAATTAGTTGGCCTGAGTTTAGGACCCCAAATAACTGGCAACGAGACACCAGTTACGCCTCAATATCTGGCAACCAGACATCCTGTTTCTCTTTATTCTGCCTTCTCTTGCTCAAGCGGAAAGTTATCACGTCTGACGGCCTTTCATCTCGCACCAGTCCGCAACGTGGAGCGCAGCGTCCAATCAGCGCGGATGAATGTGGGCAGATTACGTATTCATCCGCCCCATAGAGAGCAAGCCGAGCCTGCCCCCGTCCCGCCAGGCGCGCCGACAACAGTGACGACCCTGCACAGGTGCGAGGAAGGGGCTGTTGTGGTTCCGTCTGCTTCTTTCCGTCCTCCTCCGCCTCCCCGTGCCCTCCTGCACCTTGCCTCCGCCGCTTATCGCCTCCCCTCATCTCTCTCGTCTTGGCACGTTTCTGCACGTACGGCCTTTTGTGCCTTATCGGTTATCCGCATCTCTTATCGCTGGCTTTCATGTGCGCGCTTTCTTCCCCCCCTCCTTTCATTCCTTTCTTCCGCAGTCGGCGCAGCTTTTATTTCCCCCCGCGAGTGTTCATAAAAGCTCCTGAGTGACGTCTGCAAACAGTGTGGAGGAGGCAACTCCGTGAACCCGCCGTGCCCGTCACTGTAGCGGTGCCGTGAAGCCGGCTGTGTGTGTGTGTGTGTGTGTGTGTGAGACTGGGCTGAACGGTCCGGTCGTGTCCTCTGGTCACTGGGCTGCCGTAATACGCGGAACCCTGGCAGCCCAGCGACCAGAGGACACGACCGGACCATTCTGCCCAGTCACACACACACACTTCCCGGTGCAGAAATGGGCACAGCGACGGGGGACGAGGTGGAGGCGGCTTTCTAATCGCTTTCGCAGGAGGAACCCTCCTCCCGTGATCCGCAGGCCAATCAGAAGCTTTAAATCAATAAACAGCGCCGTAGATAAACTGCGGCACAAACGGTGAGATATGTCTGTTTACCGAGCGAGATCTGTATTTACCCTCGCCATCGCGAGGCCAGCCGCTCTCCAGGGACGTTTATGGCCCTCGCCGGGCAGATAACCGGCCTGCCGCTGTTCAACAATAATCAATCACGTTGACGGGCCTTTTATGGTCAGACTTTCACTGTTTTAGCACGTCTGAAAAGCTGGACGCGCTGGACGTGTGACAGAACGCCACAACTGGCGCTGCCACACTTCCTGGTGGCTTTCTGGGGCTCGCTGGTGGCTCTGGTGTGTGTGTGTGTGTGCGAGGAGTGCATCGCGCAGTCGGAAGTGTTTTCCCGAACACGCAACTATAAAGTGCGGTTTGAGAGACTAGAGGACATGTCCGCCTGATAATTTAATAACAGGCTGCGGCTGCATATTTCAGCGGGAATGAGGCGTCGCATAGTTTGCCGTCAAATATGAGTGGCAGGACCGTCCTGTGGGTTCATTCAGGTGTGTGTGTGTGTGTGTGTGTGTGTGTGTATAGGGCTGCACGATTTGGGGAAAAAGACATATTGCAATTATTGAGATCAATATTGCGATATGCGATTGCGATATGATAAAGGACACTTGCTTGTATATCAATGAAAAGTCGCATATTAATAGTGAAATGTTTAATTTCAAAGTGAAACATACAAACTACTTATAACAACCTGAAATGCCCAGTGCTTTCAAAATACAATGTTCTACAAAAATGTCTTTACTTTAAAAAAACATTACTGTTGAATGACAAACCCTGGTAAGGCTAAACAACTGTCTTGATTATATTTGTCCATTATAAAATCCCGTATTATAGTTCTTACGTTTAACCAAAACCTTGTTTGGAGGCTGACTTGAACACAGGGATGCATAGCTTCGCTAGCTTAGCTAAGGTTAAGATTTGTAAACGGAGGTGAATTTCTTTAGAAAACCTTCAAAGTTTGAGAAAAGTTAACTAAACAGCTAAGAACAGTCTAAATAGTTAATGCCTACGTTTAGCCAAAACGTTGTTTGGAGGCTGACTTGAACACAGGAATGCATAGCTTTGTTAGCTTAGCCTAGCTTAGCTAAGGTTAAGACTTATAAAATGGGATTTTTTAATGGCCAAACATATTTGAAACAATTGTCCAGCCTTACCTATGAAATGTAACCCCCCGGGATCTGGTTTGGAGCGTACAGCGGTTTGTACAGCCCCTAGCAGCACAAGAGTGAGGCATTTTTATACACTTCTCTCCATAGACACGTATATGCGTCACGCCACAGCAGAGCCTATCGCAATATGGCGGTGACTTTGACGTACGATGCAGCGTGTCATGCGGCGTCTACCCATATGTCTCCAAATCGAAAGTCATGTGACCAAACACGTCACATCCGACTGAAGTGAGACTTCAGTCAGCTCGCAAACTTTGAGAGAATGGATCGGATATGTTGCCAATCCAATCCAAGTACTAATCATTTAAAATGCAGCTTTTTGCGTTCATGTAATTGCACAGACTGACATCGCGATTACGATTGCGATTAGATTAATCGTGCAGCACTAGTGTTTTATATGAATATGCCCATGAATGTACGTGTGCAGGCCTGGAAATACCAGGACGTGAGATGAGTCCTGCAGCTGGGTCTGGGATGGAGATCTGCTTTGATTCTGGTCGGTGTGTGTGATGTGGAAACCACCCCAGCCGGCCGGCCGTCCCGTACTTCCCCTCCAGCGGGGGCTCGCATGCCAGCTGCCTTTATAATCCCCGCGGGACGCGCGCTTTATTCCGCAATATTCGGCCAGAGCTATGTCAGCTATGTTTCTCTGGTTTTCTCCGTCTTGGTGGGATTTCTGAGGCTCCGCCCCTCACCTGTGTTCAGACATCATTCAGCTGTCTGATTGAAGCTCAGGCGTGAAGACGAACAGAAATGTGGAACTGATGGAGAGAACTGTTTATTTCTAGAAATAAACAATTTATAACTACATTTACATTTACAGCGTTTACCAGACGCCCTTATCCAGAGCGACTTACAATCAGTATTTATGGGGACAGTCCCCCCCTGGAGACACTCAGGGTTAAGTGTCTTGCTCAGGGACACGATGGTAGTAAGTGGGGTTCGAACCTGGGTCTTCTGGTTCGTAGGCAAGTGTGTTACCCGCTAGGCTACCACCCAGTAATTACAGGGACAGTCCCCCCTGGAGACACTCAGGGTTAAGTGTCTTGCTCAGGGACACGATGGTAGTGAGTGGGTTTCGAACCTGGGTCTTCTGGTTCGTAGGCGAGTGTGTTACCCGCAAGGCTACTACCACCCGGTAATTACAGGGACAGTCCCCCCTGGAGACACTCAGGGTTAAGTGTCTTGCTCAGGGACACAATGTTAGTGAGTGGGGTTTGAACCCGGGTCTTCTGGTTCGTAGGCAAGTGTGTTACCCGCTAGGCTACCACCCAGTAATTACAGGGACAGTCCCCCCTGGAGACACTCAGGGTTAAGTGTCTTGCTCAGGGACACGATAGTAGTAAGTGGGGTTTGAACCCGGGTCTTCTGGTTCGTAGGCGAGTGTGTTACCCGCCAGGCTACTACCACCCAGTAATTACAGGGACAGTCCCCCCCTGGAGACACTCAGGGTTAAGTGTCTTGCTCAGGGACACGATGGTAGTGAGTGGGGTTTGAACCCGGGTCTTCTGGTTGACTCAGGACGCCGCCAGCCGGCGTGACTCAGCCGCTCCTACGGCCAGGTTTAAGAGATTAAGCCACATGAAAGCCGGGCCCGGCACAGTCACTTTCCAAGCCGTTGCTCCGCCCCCCCGTACCGGGCCTGTAAATCACGCTCGGCTCTTTGTTTGCCTTTTCGCGAAGAAGTTGACTTTTCTCAGTCGCTTTTTTTGGCCGCCGATGAGTCAGGAGAACGGCGCTTTGCCCTCACACTGCCGCGCCAGGCAAACACCGCATGCCATGTCCCGCCAAGGTGACCCGCGGAACACGGAAACGGTAGCAGCGGAGGCACGGCCGCGGGGCATAGAACCGCGCCGCTGTTTTCCTAACCTTTCCCACCACATGCCTCCCCGGCAGCTCTGCCAAAAACAGCCGCCATCGCACGGGAACTCGAAGCCTTTCCTGTCGGAGGTCCTCAAACGCAGACCCCCGCCAACACACACACACACACACACACACACACACACTGACACCGACGCGCCAGGTGAGGTCAGCGGGTCGTCTCCCACGGCGAACTGCGTCCCGAAGCGCTGGAGACACGGCCCATTAGCGCCCGTCTCGGTGTAATGGGAGTTCGTCCGCAGATCTGGGCATGTTTTAATTGGCTTTATTGCAGAAACGTCTTCTGAAGCAGAATCTCAGTGAGTCAGCGTTTAGTGTGTGTGTGTGTGTGTGTGTGTTTCTGAGAATCTGATGGATGCTCATAATGGTCCAATGAACAATAATCATCTAATCTTCAGAAACACAACTTTCACCCAGCGTGTCACCCGCTGTCCTGCGTTCTGATTGGCCGTTGCTTGTTCTACATTTTTAGTGGCAACAGGTCTATAGCGAGTCAGGAGAGGGTTTTTGACCATGTTCACACACGGCAGGTAATTTTTACATTTACATTTACCTCATTTATCAGGCGGCCTTATCCAGAGCGACTTACAGTCAGTAGTTACAGGGACAGTCCCCCCCTGGAGACACTCAGGGTTAAGTGTCCTGCTCAGGGACACGATGGGAGTAAGTGGGATTCGAACCTGGGTCTTCTGGTTCATAGATGAGTGTGTTACCCGCTAGGCTACTAGCACCCTACTGAATTGTTGGAGACTGTAGATATGAGAGAAAAATGATTTATTGTGTCAGTCTGGCAAGAAACCGAGTTTTAAATTACACGTAAACACAGACATTTTCTGCCGTTCGTGCCGTCAGGTGGGTGCAGACTGAAAGTGAAGTGATTGTCACTTGTGATACACAGCAGCGCAGCACACGGTGACACAGTGAAATGTGTCCTCTGCATTTAACCATCACCCTGAGTGAGCAGTGGGCACCATGACAGGCGCCCGGGGAGCAGTGTGTGGGGACGGTGCTTTTGCTCGGTGGTACGTTGGCGGATCGGCATTCGAACCGGCAACCTCCTGATTGCGGCGGTGGCCGCTTCCTTAACCGCAAGGCCACCACTGCCCCAAGAGCATCACCTCCCTGTCAGGGAATCGAACCCGGTCTCCCGGGTGACAGGCGGGGACACTCACCACTATACTAACGTGAATTTCTGCGAACGATGAGCATTAAACGGCAGTGAGACACCAGCCGAACGCGCGTGGCGTTCAGGGGCGTGTCTCTGTGGTCGGCCTCCTCCCGGGCGCGACCCCTGGTGACCCTCTTGGCGGGGGCCACCTCGATGGCCCCGTGTCCCTGCTCGGGGACGTGTTTGTAAAGCTGCCTGTGATTTGTGGCCCACCCACGTGGCCGCGCTGAGGGGCGCTTGGTGAAAGAACGCCGCGGTTTAATTTCGTGGTTATTTACTGCGGCCAGCTGTGATCTGGGAGATCTCCTCTCCCCCCTCGGTGCAGGTGTGTGTGTGTGTGTGTGTGTGTGTGTGTAGGCCGTGCCCTGGCATGTTGGGACCTCTGAAATGGAGGTGGAATTTTCTTTTGTCCCCGCGCCGGGCTGCGGGAGACGTGGAGACGCTCCTCCGCTCGGTGATGCTGGAGGTACGTCCGGCGCTCGTGACCCAGCATCAGCATCTCCTCCCCGTTTCTATCCAGTTCTTCTGGTTTTCAGGGCCACGTTGTTGCACAGGATTGCCTTCGGAAGGAAGACCACTGGACACATAACTGTCACAGCAGCACAGCACACGGTGCACACAGTGAAATGTGTCCTCTGCATTTGACCATCACCCTGAGTGAGCAGTGGGCGGCCATGACAGGCGCCTGGGGAGCAGTGTGTGGGGACGGTGCTTTGCTCGATGGCACCTCGGCGGGTCGGGATCCGAACCGGCAACCTTCTGATTACGGGGCCGCTTCCTTTACCGCCAGGCCACCGCTGGACACATCTCGCCGGTCGGGGTCCGGAGCCTGGTTCCTGCAGCTCGCAGAGAGGACAGGGGAGGAGGAAGAAGTCGGGAATGCCGGCGTGCCGGGCTGGCGCGGATGAGTCACCCGTCTTCCCTTCTGTAATTGCCTCCAAAATACGGTTTAAAGGGGAGCGGCGTCTGGGATGCGGGACCCGGTGCCACCGGCGTGTGAAAACGGAAGCGCTCGGGTTCTCGGTGTGTGTCCAGTCGTGCAGCTGCTTTGCTGCCGTGTGTGTGTGTGTGTGTGTGTGTGTGTGTGTGAGACGGTCATTATGTACGTCTCGGTGTGTGTAGGGGAACTCTGTTCTGTTTGTCTGCAGTCCTAAAATCTGCCGTAATTTGCCATAATGACTGTTTTTAGAGCTATTTAGTGGGTCCGGGTGTTTGAGGATCCTTTAATCTGGGGATCAATTAAACTGTCTTCCAGACACACACACACACACACACACACACACACTTTGCTTTTCACCTGTGTATTTGGGAGCCTGGAAGTCTGTGAGGTTCAGTGGAAACGTTCTGTCTGTTTTTGAGGTCTTTTACGATACTCACGTCCTCAGATTTCTCAAATGAATGTACCTAATAAACACTGAGTGATTCTGTGTGTGTGTGTGTGTGTGTCTGTGTCTGTGTCTGTGTGTGTAAACACTCTGTTTTTCTGTTTGTTTGTGACCGATAAGATATGAGATATGTTTTTATATACAGTAGACATATAAAAGTCCCAAACGGCACGCTCTCTATCTGGGTTGATCACCATCGTGATAACGTGTGTGTGTGTGTGTGTGTGTGGGGGAGAGGATGATCAGTGACTTCAAAGCAGGGCCGTTGCGTTGGCCCGACTGGGAGTGTTTACTCTGCTCCCCGGAGTCGGCATTCCTGCCTCTCGCTTTTCCGTGGCATTCCGAGAGGGGATCGGCGTTCCTGGCCATGTGCCGAAGGCTCAGCGACAGATAAACCTTCCCAGGAGCCCCCACCCCTCTTCCTTCTCTCCGTCCGTCCCTCCCTCCCACCCTGTTTCATTCCCTTCCGTCCCTGGACACCCCACACACACACACACACACACACACACACACACTGCTCTGAATGTGTGTGTGTGTGTGCGTGTGTGTTGTGTCAGGATGACAGATATGATCCTTCATCACAGGTGTGAGCCCATCGCTTCTGAGTTCTGATTGGTCCACTGCCCTGAACTCACAGTAAGAGGTCACAGGTCACAGACCCAGTTAGAACAGGTACAGCACGTTACACCCAATTGGGGCAAACAAAGCTGTCTAAAGGGGGCGGGGCTTATAGACATCAGCCCCACTTCGCGGCTTCATTGACCTTTGACCCATGTCTGCAGGAACCCAAACAAATGTCCTGGCACGGATGTCGAGTTGCGTTTAACTCGTGGACGTGCTGGTGAAAGTTCCGGTGACTCAGTGGCGTTTGGATCTACGGTAACGGGGCACCGGGAGGTCTGCTCGTACCCGCCATGGCCACCACAATGATGAGTCACCGTTAAGGCGTGGATCGCGGAAAAATGGTTTTCGGATTACGCCACTGCTTTCAACGTTTGTTCCTCCCTGCTGCGGTCGTCCGGCCGCCACCCAAAACCTCCGACTCGCTTCACGTGTCGCCGAGCGGCAAAAACCTTCCAACTCCGATCTGGTTACCAACAAACTGCTTTTAAAAATGTTAACTAATCAGTTGCGATCGAAATAAACGAGTATAACGATTAAAAAGTTAAAAGGGGCGCCTGACCTGCAGAGTCCGTCCTCGCAGAAGTTCGGAATGCCGCACGCTGTGTTCGTTTCATTCTGTTTGACGCCGGGACGCTTGTTGCGTGCGGCGTTTATCCGACGGCGTTCGAACGGAGAAAGACGCCTGGTTCGGACGTCCAAGTGAACGAGGCGTTAACTTGGTAACGTATTGATCGGTAAATGATGCGCCGATAATTGTAATTGGACCTCCACTCAGTATGTCCTCCTGTCCAGTATCAGCGCGATAGGACAGGCGATGAGCGTGCTTGGCACCCGTCTGTCGTTAAAAGCAGCGAATCCGATTGGCCGAGGGAAGAAGACCTGTTCATAAAATAAAGATAAGATAAAGTGTAGTGATTGTCACATGTGATACACAGCAGCACAGCACACGGTGCACACAGTGAAATTTGTCCTCTGCATTTAACCCATCACCCTTGGTGAGCAGTGGGCGGCCATGACAGGCGCCCGGGGAGCAGTGTGTGTGGACGGTGCTTTGCTCAGTGACACCTCAGTGGCAACTTGACGGATCGGGATTCGAACCGACAACCTTCTGATTACGGGGCCGCTTCCTTACCCGCTAGGCCACCGCTGCCCCGTGAGTGGCTCTCGTGTTCAAATCCGTTTCTTTCCCCCCAATAACACGCACACAGGTGCAACTCTGCTTCTTCACATACCAGCGAAACGAAATACAGCCCAGATTGTATTTGATACCGCACGTCCCCGACCTTTGACCTATAAGAGGAAACAAAGATTTGTATTTTTTTTTCCCACGCGAGTGATTGTGCGTCGTCTCTCAGCCGTAAAGTGTCTCCGTCCCAGGGAGGTAGTGTGAAGGACATGTGCACTCGGAGAGGCGATCGTTGGAACACCAACAAACGCTGCGGGGCGGGGCGGGGCGGGGCGCTGGGGTCTCTCACTGCTGTCGGAAGGGAAGCACCGTGTTTATCTTCAGCAATGGCTTTGAAATGGATAGCATGGCCCTGTGTGTGTGTGTGTGAGAGAGAGAGAGAGAGTTTGCTTTAATGGAAGGAATGAATATGTTCCAGCCAGCGTTGTGGGGGGCGTTCGAGCCCAGATTCCCCCCCCCCCCACACACACACACACACACACACACACACTTTAATGTCACCCTGGCAGATGAACTGGAGTTTCATTATAATAATACTAAAGAAATACAGAATCTAGAGCAGGTTCCTCATAGACCGACAAGAGTCTAGTAGCATTTTCACTATTTTACACACACACACACACACACACACACACAGACAAACCCCAAAAAAAGGTGGGACCTGTACGGATTTACACACATCTTTTTGGGATTGTTGGCTCTGAATGTACTGCGTCTGTGATTCAAGTTTCGGGAATTGGTGAGTGTGTGCGTGTGTGTGAGAGTGTGTGTGCGTGCGTGGGGGGGGGCTGCTGTGTGTCGTCCCACTTTCCCCGAGGACCTTGTCGGGTCAGTGGTGCAGTTATGCGTGTCTCGGCCCGGGTTGGTCCCCGTGTGCCGTACCCCGTCTCTGTCCAGATTTCCCCGGCTCTCTGCTCCACCTGCTGGCGGCAAAGTGAAACGGCGCCCGTTCACGGTGGGTTTGAAAATGATAAACTCGCGACCAGAGATTTGCTTTCGTTTGACGTCTTACTGTGACTTGCGTGGTGAAATTATTTAATAAATCTCTGGTATTAAAACGGCTGCAACATGGACAGGGAAATATCTTCTGGCAATATTAATATCTACATTTACATTTACGGCATTTACCAGACGTCCTTATCCAGGGCGACTTACAATCAGTAGTTACAGGGACAGTCCCCCCCTGGGGACACTCAGGGTTAAGTGTCCTGCTCAGGGACACGATGGTAGTAAGTGGGGTTTGAACCTGGGTCTTCTGGTTCACAGGCGAGTGTGTTACCCGCTAGGCTACTAGCACCCCGTATCTAGTTGTGATGTTACACCCATGATGTCTGTTTCCTGTAGCTGCACATTCGGACGGGTATAAAGGACCGAATCGCAACCGAATAAAAAGGATTCGGCCTCTGCTTCCCGGCATGGCTCCCTGTTGGTACGTTGCGGTATGTTGTTGTCACCAAAGTGGCGTGTTGAGTTTCAGCGTCTCCCCTCCGATTTTCTGAAATACCGTCCGGGTTTTTCTGTGGGGAACCAGATGTGAAAATATCCTCTGCAGGATCGTCTGCTGGCGGTGAAAATGATCAGAACACCCTGCTCTCCACATGCACACACACTGCACAAAATCTTTTATTCTTCGTCCAGCACATTTCCCAGCATGCTCTATTCCTGACAAGTTGGGCCTTATCAGGACTCTTAGTTTTATAAACTCAAAGTCTATAGAATTCGAACGAGAATTGCTGGTGTCTTCCTCCTGTAAGTCGCTTTGGATAAAAGCGTCTGCCAAGTAAAGTAAAGTAAAGTAAAGTAAAAGTAAAGTAAAGTAAATCCTTTCACTGGGTGTTCGTGTTTTTGATTAAAAGCTAAAAGTTATGCTACAGACTTCACTAGTTTATATAAAACCGCTCATTTTAAATGAGACCAATGTCATCGCAGATGTGTGTGTGTGTGTTAAATGTGTGTGTGTATGTGTGTTCTGTGTGTATATGTATGTATGTGCGTTGGTGTGTATTTGTTGGTGTGTGTATGTGTGTGTGTGTGGTGTGTGTGTGTGTGTATATGTATGTATGTGCGTTGGTGTGTATGTGTGTGTGTATATGTATGTATGTGCGTTGGTGTGTATTTGTTGGTGTGTGTGTATATGTATGTATGTGCGTTGGTGTGTATTTGTTGGTGTGTGTATGGGTGTGTGTGTGTATATGTATGTGTGTGTGTGTGTGTGTGTGTGTATATGTATGTATGTATGTATGTGCGTTGGTGTGTATGTGTGGTGTGTGTGTATATATGTGAATGTGTGTGTGTATATGTATGTGCGTTGGTGTGTGTGTATGTGTGTGTGTGTGTGTTTTCAGGCCCGGTTCGTTCTCGGTTTGCTTGTTTTGACCGCGGCGCAGCGCTGATTCCATCTGTTTCCCTGCACATCACTCAGCTCCATTTTTCCAGACCCCCGTTTTTCTGTCCGCGCTGCAGCCGTTTTTCCACGACTCTTGGCCTCGGACGGCGGGCCTGGCTGCAGTCTGGGCCGCCGTCATTAATCACCGCCGCTGCAGCGCCGCGCCGAGCCCGTCGCCGGCAACAACCTCCTGGCTCTCCTGCTGAAGAGATCGGCGGCTGATGTTCACCGGAACGCCACAAAGCGCCCGGCGGCGGACAGGAAGTGTGCAGATGATACGCCGACACAGGTGTTGCTTCCGATTCGCCCGTTTGGATGGTCCCCACGACTGGGGGGGGCGTGGCCGCCGACGGACCGGGGGAAGCAGGTGGGAACAGGAGCCCACCGGCCCCGCCCCTTCCTGCCTGGCTCAGCCCTGCGTGTCCCGGGGAAGCTCATCGTGCCGATCTGCGCGCCGTAAAAAAAAAAAAAAAGAGGAGCTCCGGGGACGCGGGCGGAGTTAAATTGAAGGGTAGCGAGACGAGGAGCTGCCAGCGCCCTCCTCGCTTCCTGGCGCGTGAAGAAAGGAGAGACCCACAGGGCAAGCGGGGAAGAAAGGCCCGGCGCGCCACCGCACGACTATTCATTTTCCTGCCCGCTCTCTCCCTCTCCGCTCCTCTGTTTGTTTTCCAGGCCGGTCGATTTTCGGCCTCGGAAGTATTTCGGGGTCGGCTGTGATCGTGCCGGGCAGGCATGCCTTTAATCGCCGCTGCCACCGCGTCTGCTCCGATACGACCATCGTCCACCCACCCGCAAAGCCCCGGCGAGCCTTCTACAACCGTGTAATGATGGTTTCACGTATTAAACGTCAACATTCCAATTAGCAATCGCTTAGAAACGTGTCCTCTGCATTTAAAGGTCCCCTGACGCGAGAGGGGCGGTACGAGGAGGAGAGCGGCCTATAGAACAAATAAAACGGACCCGCTGAGTCTCTCATTTTTACGTCCAGTCGCCGAGCATCTTCGCACATTTCTCTGGGTGGAATCGGCATGAGAAACGGGAGGTAACCCTTCCCCTTATGATGTCATAAGGGGACCAATTCCAGATCCGACCGTCTGAGCTGTCTGAAAAATGAATACATTTTCAGAATAGGGGACCTTTAACCGTCACCCTTGGTGACAGTGGGCAGCCATGACAGGCACCCAGGGAGCAGTGTGGTGGGATGGCACTTTCATCAAGGGCACCTCAGTGGCACCTTGGCAGTTCGGGATTTGAACCTGCAACCATCCGATTACGGGTGTACTTCCTCTACTACCGCTAGGCCACCACTGCCGTGTGTGTGTGTGTGTGTGTGTGTGTGTGTGTGTGTGTGTGTTTGATTTAGTACACGTCAGCTCCATGGGAAATCTCGCTCCAATTTTCTGCAGTTCATCTGTGATAAGACGACAATTAATCAAATTTCCTCCTCCACGTCCAGGAAGAACATTTAACATCAGAGGGATTCTCTGTCCCTCTTATCTGACCCACACAAGCACCCACACACACACACACACACACACTCACACACTCTCCACCTTCATGTAGTGTAAATATACGGTGAGACCGGGTTCCAAGCTATCTTATGGAAATCCGCGCCATCACGCATTTGAATAACACGACCGGTCTTAACGAGTCTCTTGTCCGCGTTTTGCATCTCTGCACCAATCAGCTGGTGGCATTTTAATGTAAATTAATGGCCTTTTATTGTACATTTCCCACTTGTGGGACTAATAATGGATCCATCTTATCTCATCTCTTTTCTGCTCTGTGAATCGCCGCTGGATGTTCACCGTGTCCCCGTCTCTCTCTCTCTGCAGTCCCACCCGCTGTCCCTGTGCAACAGCAGCGATGACGAGCGCCTGGACAGCAGCGTCATCAGCATCGTCAAGCTGGAGAGCAACATGCACCGCTGCCTGCCGCTGCTGGAGAAGGTAAGCTCCTCCCCTCATTTACATTTACGGCATTTGGCAGACGCCCTGATCCAGAGCAACTTACAACGTGCTTTCAAGTTACCATCGATGAAGAGATCAATTCCGGTTCACTAGGACCCCCAACTATGAATACAATCTTTTTATTCACTCTGTTGTAGATTCTGTACACAAGTTCGACAACAAGAAAATTACAATTTAATCTAAATATTCTCTAAAGAGGAAGGTCTTGAGCTGCCGTGTGAAGGTGCTCAGTGACTGAGCTGGAAGTTCATTCCACCACCGAGGGGCCAAGACAGAGAAGGGTCTAGATGAATATCTTTATTGGTGGAGGGACCAGGCGAGCAGTACTGGAGGCTCGGAGTATACGAGGTGCAGTGCGAGGTGTAATAAGGGCTGTGAGGTAGGATGGTGCTACTCCATGTTTGGCTTTGTAGGCCAGCATCAGTATTTAGAACCTGATGCGTGCAGCTACTGGGAGCCGGTGGAGGGAACGTAGTAGAGGGGCGGTGTGGAGAACTTGGGAAGGTTGAAGATCAGTCGTGCTGCTGCATTTTTTATTAGTTGTATTGGGAGGCGGGGCTCCGCAGGCCACTTCCCTCCGGGGCCGACGGGGACGTCAGAAAACTACACGGGACGCACAGCGTCGGTTTCACGGATTCTGAATCACAATCAACAAGCACTAGAGCACATGATCCTCACAGACGAACAGAAGTGTAATATCATTTTATATGATATTTTCTGCATATGGTCAACCTGTTACTGGCATTTTGCAGTATTAATAAATAACATTGCTCCTCCACACTCATCATTAAGTTAAATGACATCTAGCGTAATCGTCTAGGCAACCAGATCGACTTGATAAACACAGTTTGTGTATGAATTCGTGTATGAAGATTGATTGACGGGGTTGGAAATGGATGAAAGTCCCTATGCGGGTGTGTGGAGGCATTAGTTTGGCGCATGAGGGGACGTCCCTTTCCGGCCTTTAGTGTCTGCGTGATTTATGGACGGGGTCACGGCCTGGCCAAGGCTGCGAAGCTGGACGGGGGGTGGGGGGTCCGTCACCGGCCGGAGGGACATTAAAGATCGTCTCAGCTCCGCCCGCAGCCCGGCGGTTAGAAATATAAAGGTTTTTATTCTGGTCCCAGGACCGCGGCGGCTCCTCTCTGACTCGCGGTCGCTCGCTGCCACTTTTAGGACACTAAACACCCAATTACGGCTAAACGCCGGCGGCCGAGCGCTTCTCCCCATTCCCACGTTCCGTCCTGGCGGCCCGGCTGCAGGTGCGGGACCATCGCCGCCGGGAACGCCGCGATCCGGTTTTACATTGGAACCCGGGATCGGCTCGTAACTCGCGATACCCCGGTGTTTTATATTTATTACCGTATCCGCACCACAAGGCTGAACTACTGGAGTTCGTACCCAAAACGCAGCTGTAAGCGTTCGGAGGCGACCTCTGGACGGACATCGCTAATCAATTACTGACGTAATAATCGTGGTTATTCGTTACAGATTACCGCCTCGAGCATCGTCACGTCAAGCGCAGAATCCCAGCGTAACGGCGGCGGATCCTCGTGAGAACGCCGTTCTCCTCCGTGCCTCGACACGCCGCGTTTCTCCTCCTCCCTCCGTGGATGAAACGCCTCGCTTTTCACAACGTTAACAGTCAAAAAAGCGCAATTATGCACGTGCGTGTGAGAGTGTGTATGTGTGCGTCTGTGTGTGTGTGTGTGTGTGTGTGTGAGAGGGCAGTGGTGGCCTAGCGGTTAAGGAAGCGGCCCCGTAATCAGAAGGTTGCCGGTTCGAATCCCGGTCCGCCGAGGTGCCACTGAGCAAAGCACCGTCCCCACACACTGCTCCCCGGGCGCCTGTCATGGTGCCCACTGCTCACTCAGGCTGATGGGTTAAATGCAGAGGACAAATTTCACTGTGTGCACCGTGTGCTGTGCTGCTGTGTATCACATGTGACAATCACTTCACTTTATTTTACACTTGTGTGTGCGTGTGTGTGCATGTGCGTGTTCGTGTCCTGATGAAGGCACAGGAAGAGTAGTCCGATTGACAGGAAGTTCTAAAAGAGGGGAAATCCGCAGACAAATCAATAAATCAGGCCAGTTTTTTCTCTCCCTCCGAGACATGTGTGTGTGTGTGTGTGTGTGTGTGTGTGTGTGTGTGTGTGTGTGAGTGTGTGTGACGTGACCCGTCCTGGTCCTGCGTGGATGAGGGTGGACGCCGTCTCTTGTCAGAGGTCAGGGCCGGAGAACATCTGGAAAACGTTTGGTGGAAATGCAGAAACCAGAAGCTCCGGCAGGTACAGGCTGCGATGGCGGCGGCGGCGACGATCAACCTGGTTCTACAACGCGAATGAAGCACCGTGGAACGTGAGCGCAGAACCGACAGAACCTCATCTGTCCGTTTCATGTCCTGCCAAGCCCCTGCGGACCCCTGCTGTTCCATTTATTATTCTACATCAGTTGTAGGACCCAGCAGGCAGAGGGAACGCCGGAGCGCCGTTTCTCACCCTTCTCAGCTTGTCGGAGCCCCAGGCCCTCGCCGCCGCCGCCGCAGCTGGCGTCTCGGTTTATTTTGCACGTTCTCTTGTTTACCGATGGCGCTTCAGACCTCGGTGAGGCATTTCAGGCATCTGAGGGCCGCATCCTCTATAAATTACATTCGGCCCGTAGTGGGACGGGGTGACGGGACATTCTTGTCCTCCAAACACATCTGTTTGCTGAATAAGGCGGCCATTTTTTAGGGGCTTGGGTCGATACAAACGACTAAATTCCATATTCATAGCTTGAAAATGGGTGTCGAGGCTCCTTTTACAGACAGCATACTGAATGGGTTTTTTTACATTATGTTAAGTGTGAAGGTTCGTTGCCAGAAGCGGATAATTGATTGGTACGTTATTTCAAGGAACCGGCCTCGTAATCGGAAGGTTGGCGGTTCGAATCCCCACGCACTGCTTTCACTTTCAGTTTGATCAAAGCATGTGGCGCCCTTGCGAGCTGGAGTTTATTTCTGTCTAGAACGTTAGTATTTATCGACGCTAGCTTGTAAAATGCGTGAATTCTTCGTTGCTGTGGTGGTAAAAGTGTTCGGCGGTGCTCCGGGCCCTGCTGCGTAACCCCGGACGGTCGGGGAGGGGGCGCGGCTCTGCGGGGACATCTGAAGTCTGAATGCTGGATTGTGTCGCCGATGTCAGGCCCGCTCTCCCTTTTCCGAAAGGTTTTTCTGGAGCCGATAGGATCAGGGAAGCGTGGACCTGTGATAAAGGGGAAGAATGGCAGCCATTGTGTAGACGTTCTGTCTAATGTTGAACGTGTGTGTGTGTGTGTGTGTGTGTGTGTTTCTTTGTTACTTGTACAGGAAGTAACACTCGCCACTGCTTTTAGTCATGTGACCGCCCGCTGTTCTTTAAACTCAGCGATCTGCCTTTATTACAGGAGAAAGCGTGGAATCTATAAACACATCGCTCTGTGTGTGTGTGTGTGTGTGTGTGTGTGTGTGTGTGTGTGTGTGTGTGTGTGTGCGCGTGTATCGGCCACTTCTTGTGAATTTTCGTGCTGCATCTGTGCCGTTTGAAGTCCAAGGCCGCACTCTCGGGGGCGATAAGTCTCCTGTTGTCACGGAGACCCTGCACTCGGTTCCCGTGGGAACGGGCCGGGTGACATTCGGCAGCACCGTGCCGGATTAAGGTCGCGATTACAGAGGACGTTCCGACTGACGCAAGTCGGAGCGGCGGCCTAGCGGGCGAGGAAGCGGAACCCGTAGCTGGAGGTTCGCCGGTCCGAATCCCGAAGGACCCGCCCCCCCACACACACCGCGCCCCGCTGCTCACCGAGGGTGGCGGTTAAATACACATGACACGTTTCACAACGACGAAAAAAAACCACTTTGCCTTTCTTCAAGGCGGAGGTGACTGTCTCGTTTTATCCCGATGACAGCCGTCCACCCCACACGTCTGAAAAGCCAGTCGGTTGGGTGCCGTGGGTGCGCTGGGTGCCCGGGTTCTATTTCCTGCGAAAACGGCACACCCTCTCGAGCTGGGTACGTACTTCCTGTCACGTGGTGGCGCGAGAGGCCAAAGGTGCCGTGTGATGGAGGGGAGGCCGTCGCTTTGGGGGTCGCCGGCTGGTCACGGGGGTGGGAGTGCCGCGGCGAGCTGGCACCGCGCTGGCACCGCGCTGGCATGGGTGCCGGGGGGACCGGAGCGCCGTCGTCGTCACCCTGAAAGCCGTGCCGCATTGTCAGGCCACAACAGCGAGCTGAAAGCTTCAGGTTGGGTCTGAACGAGTGAAAACACATTCCGAACGCGGACAGCGAGAGCTGCGGTGCGAGTTTCTCAGCGGTTAAGGAAGCGGCCCCGTAATCAGAAGGTTGCCGGTTCGAATCCCGATTCGCCAAGGTGCCACTGAGGTGCCACTGAGCAAAGCACCGTCCCCACACACTGCTCCCCGGGCGCCTGTCATGGTGCCCACTGCTCACTCAGGGTGATGGGTTAAATGCAGAGGACATTTCACTGTGTGCGCCGTGTGCTGTGCTGCTGTGTATCACATGTGACAATCACTTCACTTTAAAAAAAAATAAGAATTAAACTCTTCGCTTTTACAGTTATATTTATTACATTTATCAGCTTTTGTATTTAATTTATTTCATTTGACGCCTACGGGAGATATTTCAGATGTTCAGCTGTTGTGTGGGTGTGGCTGACGATTCAGTCATCATGTAGGGGGTGTGGCCCCTCTGTCCCATTCATTGAATGGAAGTGCCTTTCTTGATGGGACCAGTTGTCTTGGTGATGTTGGGGGTGTGGCCATTGTGCAGGACAGGGGCGTGGCCTGTGCTTCAGTGAGATGGTGCTGGTGTTATGTTCTGGGTGTGGCCTCTGTTGCCATGCTACAGAATGGGGGTGTGGCTGTAGTGCAGGATGGGGGCGTGGCCTTGTGATCACATCTCGCCTCCTGTAATGAATCACGTCCACGGAAGCTGGGCGTCTCTCCTCAGGAATTACAATATTAATAACAATGATGATGACCGCTGCGGGTTTTATCTATCTGTGTCAAGCCTCAAACGCAGATCAGAAACGATCCCAGGAAAAGTGCCACATTCCGCCTTTTTTTCTTTTTCTTTTCTTTTTTTGCTCTCCGCCAGAACAATTTCCCCCTCTCACTCTGGCGGTGTCCCCCGCCCTGCCGCGCTTGAAAATGATACATGGCATCTGCCACGGTCGGGTTGGGAGCCTTCTGATCTCGCGACGACCACAAGAAAGGGGAGCTGGGCCCTGTTGCATTCTGGGAAGGCAGAACTCCAAAGCACCCCCCCCCCCGCGCTCGCCGTAATTATGGTGCTGCCGCGGCGCGGTGCGGTGCCAGCCTGCTCTCCGGTTTGTTGACAGCAGGATGGCGTAACTTTCATACGCAAACAGACGACTGCTGAGCCACGGCACTCAGAATAGCAGCAGTTGGAATAGCGCGTGTGTGCGACCGACTTCTCTACTGTGTGTGTGTATTTGCATTTGTCTGTTTTTTTGTATTAGTGTTCATTTGTGGACACCTGTGTGTGTCAGTGGATGCATGAATGTGTGTGTGTGTGTCGTGCAGGTTGGGACGGTGTGTGTGGTCTTTGACTGCTGGGGTTAGCTTTAGTGCGAACATCAAGACATCCTCGTAATAATCCGCGGTCCTCACAGGGACATAAAACGTGTGTGTGTGTGTGTGTGTGTGTGTGTGCTTGTGTGTGCGTGTGTGTGTGTGTGCGCGCGTACTCTCCTGTGGAATGCAGAGCGATTCGTCTGGTCATACGCCTCTCATTCATCACTTCAAAGCGCCAGTGTTGGGGTCAGGGGTCATCGGCCCAACGCAGAGCCGGAGGTCGACTCCAAGACGGCTAAATACAGACGGCGGCGCTCGGCCACAGCGGAGGGGGTGACGCGCGGCCGTTCAATAACGGCTAAATTGCCTGCAATTAAAATACCTCGTTCTCCTCTTCCTCCTCCTCCTCCTCCTCCTCCGCCCTCTCCTGTAGCGAAGCAGCTGCACACATCTGCTGCAGCACACTGATCCTAACGGAGCTTTAACTCTGGATGATGACGAAACCCTTCATACAATATCTCTATAAATAACGAATTTAAATTAATAAAACCCATCAGTTCAGGGTCTATTATTACTAATACGTGGTATATATACTTTACTACGTACACAGTACGTAGTATGGGCCTTTACATTGTACCAGACGCCCTTATCCAGAGGGACTTACAGTCAGTAGTTACAGGGACAGTCCCCCCCTGGAGACACTCAGGGTTAAGTGTCTTGCTCAGGGACATGATGGTAGTAAGTGGGGTTTGAACCCGGGTCTTCTGGTTCTCAGGTGAGTGTGTTACCCGCTAGGCCACTACCGCCCTGTTTATATACGTGTATATGGTGAAATGATGAACAGATCGCCATTCCTGTGAAAGTTCCTCGTCTGCAGCGCCAGCCCCTCGGGCGGCGACTTGCCGCTTTCTTTTTCCTGTTTTATTATCGCCGTTATTGGCTCTTTGATCCTCCACGCGGCGTTTGAAGAGCAGGTTCTGAAGCCGGTCAGGCCCGGTCTTGCTGCGCTGGGGGCTGACGGGAGGGGGCTCGGGTCCGGATATGAGGTCTGAAGAATTCCGCGCAGATCTGCCCGGAGGGCTGAGTGTGTGTCTGCCGCACAGTGAAACGGTTCAAGCGCCGGACCTGCCGCCTGGAGATCTGGGGTCTAATCCCGAACTTCGTGTCCCAGCAGGTCCGGGGAAAGTGTTGAGCGGTGCAAGTCCTGCTTCTTAACGACAATCTTAACATGTTACGTGTTACGCGGAGGATGTATGAAAATATGAAACGGCCATTAGTTGAAACGTCATGTGATTGTATATAGTTCACAAGGCATTAAAAATGTGTGTGTTTTACCGGCGCCGCCGGTCCCCCATGAGCCCCCCCTGGAAAGTGGCCTGGGTTTCCCGGGCAACGCTTCCGGACGCGTTGTGCCTGACGTAGATTAAACACCGATTCAGGTGGTGTGTGTGTGTGTGTGTGTGTTAGAGGAGCGTAACGCATTCTTCAGGCTTACCGGCAGCTTAGCGCCGGTGACACGCAGTAACGCAGGTGTTTGGGTGGGCGGAGTCTCCCACCTGGAGACGGCGCGGGACGAGTGGACCTGTGCAGGCTGCTCCTGTCCTCACATGCATGACGCGCAGAAAACAGAAATTAATGATGGGATAATTGACATCATAAAAACCCATAGCAACCAAACAATAAACCATCAAAATGGTCCCTGGGTGCGGTGGAGCGCCATCTAGTGGTGGTTCCTTATGCTCTCTGTCTGATCAAACCGCCGCATAAGGCCCCTCCTGGCGGCGGCGCGTTCTTATTGGCCGCTCCGAAAGGTCAGGCGGCGCTGCGACCAGCGGGCGGGCAGCAGGTTCTGGCCCTGGACTCTGCAGCCCCGGGCTTTATCGGCCAGCGCGGCGCTTTCATGTCTGTTTAACCGCCGATAACGTATCAGGTGACTGCGGCCCTTTTTCTGTCACCTTGTGTTTTGCATTTCAGGTCCGTGTCACAGCGGAGCTTTGAGTGAGGAGGACAGAGAGAGAGAGAGAGAGACAGAATCAGAAAAAAGCAGGGAGAAATAGGCTTTTTTAAATTATTTGTGGTGTGTGTGTGTGTGTGTGTGTGTGTGTGTGTGCGCACACAGAGCCGCTGGCATCTACCTGCCTTGACATACCCGCCTCACCCCACTCCACATCAAAGAGGCAAACAATAACTACCGCCTCTGGCGACCACGCCCCTTCCTCTTCCACCCAGCCAATCAGGGAGAGGCTAGCAGGCAGCATTCAAACGAGACGCACACACACACACACACACCAGGCATTGATTAATAAATAGTTTAAGTCAGTCGAGGGACTCGTCATATTGCATTTCGGGGGTTTAATCTGCCACTTTCCATCATGTGCCGGATGTAAACTTTGTCTGAAATTCTTTCAGTACATTAGTGTAGATTTTGTGTGTGTGTGTGTGTGTGTGTGTGTGTGTGTTGCTTATAAACCCCGCCCCCTCTGATGTGGGTCCCCAGTATTCCAGTTTGTTTACTGTGATGTTTTTCGGTAACAGTCTGACATCATGGGCGCTTTTCTTACATTTTGGAGCCGAGCGAACTCTTCGTTTGGGAAGCTCTCTCTCTCTCTCTCTCTCGTGCGGGCGTGGCCCTGCTGTGCCGAACCCGGTTAGTTTCGCTCCGGCCACATGAAGGCAGGGAAATGCACTTATTATTTAATACCGTCCCGAAATGGCTCTGTGGTCCTGCAGCCGTGTGGTGGGGGAATTTTTAAATCCTTCGCTGTGTGTGTGTGTGTGTGTGTGTGTGTGTGTGTGTGTGTGTGTGTGTGTTTAAAACCCAGTGAAAAGCTTTACATCCGTATCCATATTTTTGCCATAAATGAATTACATTAGTTCTGCGTACAGGTACAGCATTAGTTCTGCGTACAGGTACAGTACAGTATTAGTTCTGTGTACAGTACAGTACAGTATTAGTTCTACGTACAGTACAGTATTAGTTCTGCATACAGGTACAGCATTAGTTCTGCGTACAGGTACAGTACAGTATTAGTTCTGCGTACAGTACAGTACAGTATTAGTTCTACGTACAGTACAGTATTAGTTCTACGTACAGTACAGCATTAGTTCTGCGTACAGTACAGTATTAGTTCTGCGTACAGTACAGTACAGTATTAGTTCTACGTACAGTACAGTATTAGTTCTACGTACAGTACAGCATTAGTTCTGCGTACAGTACAGTATTAGTTCTGCATACAGGTACAGCATTAGTTCTGCGTACAGGTACAGTACAGTATTAGTTCTGCGTACAGTACAGTACAGTATTAGTTCTACGTACAGTACAGTATTAGTTCTACGTACAGTACAGCATTAGTTCTGCGTACAGTACAGTATTAGTTCTGCGTACAGTACAGTACAGTATTAGTTCTACGTACAGTACAGTATTAGTTCTACGTACAGTACAGCATTAGTTCTACGTACAGTACAGTATTAGTTCTACGTACAGTACAGTATTAGTTCTGCGTACAGTACAGTATTAGTTCTGCGTACAGTACAGTATTAGTTCTGCATACAGGTGTGTTCCTCCTGTCGACTGGCGGTCGCTCGATGGGAAACTGGTCTCTTTTGGCTTTTCTGGTTCTGTTCTCGCCGCCTTTTGGACTTTCGCGTGACCGCAGCAGCTCCGACCCTCCTGTGGCCACGTGACCTCTGAACCCTCACCTAGGGAAGGAGTTGCAGCGAGGAGCGACACCGCACTGTTGTGCTGCTCCGATTGCAATAAAACGTTCAACCGTCTGTGTGTACACACACACACTCTCCCTCTTTCTTTGAACTTCATTGAAGCCTTTCATAAAAGGAATGAGGGTGTGTGTGTGTGTGTGTGTGTGTGTGAAATGAACCGTGTGTTTGTTTGGTCACGTATTAACCCTCTTGCTCGCTCGCTCGCTCTGTTTTAAGTGTTAAAAAGTGATCGGAGTTGAGCGGCGCCGTGGCCCCGAGGGGTTTTCTCATTAACTGGTGATTAATGGATCTGCTAACCGATCCCTCATCTGCGTGTGGGTTTGTGCGTTTGACCTGTGCGATCGCTCGCTGAAATTCTTGCCTTTGTTTAATGAAATTGTGGTGCCCCGGAGACAGGGCGGGGCGCTGCGCCCTGCAGTGACATCACGGCAGTTCAAAATAAGAGTCGCCCCCCCCATCATGACTATATTTAGCTTCTGAATAATTAAAGGAAGGTCTGCGATATGATTAGCAAGACAGATTATTGAAAGTTATGGTAATGAAACTTAATTTTTGTCCATGGAACTGAATTAACTATGCAGAAATCGGCGTCATTTAAAAACCTGGAAAAGTCATGGAATTTGAAAAGGGAATTTTCTAGGCCTTTTGGAAGTTTTGGAATAAGAAATGAACATATATCATGGAAATTTTGTAAGAACCTTGAGAGATATACTTGTATGGGCCATGTCATGGTTTTATCATCCATCACCGAGACGTTGTCTCCGAGCTGTTGAAGTTATATTACTGATCTGGGACTAGAGCTTCCGGTCCGAACCCCAGTTTTGTACATGTAGTGTGTAAAAATATGCAAACTGACCTCAGACCAACACACTTGTCATCATCTCGGCCCCTGGCCACAAGTCCAGCTGCAGGTGGGATTGCGTAACGCCATGCGCTCCGGTGAGAGGACACCGCCCCCTAGTGGAGATTCGGTTAGAGGCTCTAACACCCTGTCTCTCCGTCTTCCTCCTCCAGGCCCAGTTGGCTCTGGAGAGGGGGGCTCATGCGGTCATCTTCGATGTCACCGATGACATCGGCGCCGAGTATGAGGTGGGCTGCGCAACAAAAGAAGTTCCAATAAAGTGCAGTGTGGCGGGCGGACCTGACGTGACCTGTCCTCTTTCACAGCTGCGGGACACCGACTCCCTGTCACGGCCCGTGGTTCTGATCCGGGGAAGTGACGCAGAAGATCTGATGGGTCTGGTGAACAGGAACGAGGAGGCCAACGTCCAGATTGAGATCAAGTTTGAGCCCAACAAATGGGTAGGTAGGACCAGCAGGACCAGTTTGTGACAGACCCTGGGTGGTTTCATGAATGTGTGAGACATGGTGGAGAGCCGACACTGTAAGGGCTGCGTAAACATTAGGTTTCCTGTGTATGTGCGTGATATCGCCAGCGACCATTAATTTAATCCGTTTTGTACATGTGACATAAATGTGACTTGAAACCAGAAGCGGCCAGACCAGGTCGTCTCACGGCTTCTTTTTTGACCTTGCAAAGATCTAAAAGCCAAAGTGTCTCTGACGTCCACCCGTTCTAGCAGCATCTTGTTATGGTCCAGATGACGGGAGCTGCAGCAGTTTTGCTGCCTGTGTGTCTGACCTCCCTTCCCTTCCTGTCTCCCTCCCTCCAGCAGCAGTACGACGTGGGAATTCTGCTCACCGTCGTCTTCGCCGTGCTGGCCATCGTCCTGATCTTTGCCTTTCGGTACCGCTGCAAGTCCAACCGGACCTGGGTAAACAGACACGCCCGCCCCTGCAGTTCCACTAGCGTTAGCTTATATTCCTGATGATATTATCTTCACACCAGCAACGTTTCCGAACCCTTGTAACGTCTAGGCTGTATATCAAGCCGGAATTATTGTAAATTAATTCTATACGTTACAAATTATTACGTCATGTAGCCAGTTAGCGTTAGCCATGGTGCTACGTTGCCGCAAAATGTTTTGCACGTTGTCCTCCACGCAGGACTCCGTGCACCAGCAGACGGTGCGTGCGATCAGCAGACTGGAGACTCGGACCTACAGCTCCCAGGGCTGCTCGGGGTCACAGCGGCCCCGCGGGGCCCGGGGCTCCGCCAGCAGCTCCAACTCTGGCCCCGTGTGTGCCATCTGTCTGGAGGAGTTCGTGGACGGGCAGGTCAGGAGGGACAATCGGCATTTAAAAAGAAAAGCAGCCAGTAGGGCGGCTGCAGCAGCAGAATGTCTCATGGCATGTACTTCCTGTAGGACCTGCGTGTCATTTCCTGTGCACACGAGTTCCATAAGGAATGTGTCGACCCCTGGCTGCTCCAGCATCGCACTTGCCCACTCTGCATGCACAACATCATGGGTAAGGAACAGAGAAACCACAGAACTGTTTCGGATGTTGGAGATTCATAGTTTGCGTGCAGATCACTTCCTGTTTTTGCTTTGTGCAGGAGCCGAAATAGTGGCGCGGCATCCCAGGAGACCCCGCCTCCATTCTTCACCCGAGCACAGCCAGGCCTTCCTGCCCCCTCACCTTTATCCCGCCCACCACAACTATCAGCAGCACCCGGTCTCCTTCTCCCTGCGGCCGCACTACCCTCCTCTGGGCCACTACAGCTCCGCCGCGGCCCTCCATCCAGGAGCCCTGCACTGCCTGTCCGGCCGGGCCATCGCCCCCGGCTGCGGCTACCACCTGACCTCGGACGGGCACCACAGGGGCCGAGCCCACCGGCCCGGGCTCAACTACCCGGGCGGCCCCCGCAGGTCGTGCCACAGCCGCGGCTGCACTCCCCGCTCCCCGCCGCACCACCACGGCGCGGCGCCGCCTGCCCACGGTCGCCAGGACGACGGGAGCTGCTCGGGCGGAAGCTTCCGGACGGAGCGCAGCGGCTACCTGCCGGACGGGCCGGCCAGCGACTCCAGCTCGGGCCCGTGCCACGGCTCGTCCAGCGACTCCGTCCTCAACTGCACCGACGTCAGCCTGCAAGGCGTCTACGGCAGCTGGTCCACGTTCCGCAGTTCGCTCAGCAGTGACTACGACCCCTTCGTGTACTGCGGGCCGGGCCGCGGGCCCCGCAGGGACAGCCTCGAGGCCGGCAGGCCGCGGTCCCTCGACTCGGGGGTCAACCGGGCGGCCGAGGACCCGAGTCAGCCTACGGTCCACAGCCACGTGCACTACCACAGACACCGGCACCACTACTACGAGGACCCGGAGCGGGGCCAGGTCCCGGGGCCGAGGCGGGGCTCTGATGAGGAGGCAGGGGAGGGGGTGGCGCCCGCCACTGTGGACAAAGACTCGCCCCTCTGCCCACTGACACATGGCTCCTGCCACTGCCCCAAATCAGGGCCTTCGGACAGGTCGGGTCACATGGGCACGGAGGCGCGGGAGCAGGAAGTGGACCCGCCCCCAGTCCCCGGCGCCGCCGCAGCCTCACCAAACCCTCCTCCGTGCTGCCACCAGGGCCCCGGCCGGCCCCATAGGCGGAAAGTGGGGGTCTGTGGCCTGGAAGGTTCCGCGGCCGTCCCCACGGTGCACTTCCACCAGAGCCTGGACCTGCAGGACGACTGCAGCATCCACATCCACTACGGACGGCCGGCCTCGCCCGCGTACATGCCGCCGCCGCTGCTGCCGGTGCCCCTCATCCTGGACACCGTGGCCGTGGGGGACTGGCCCTGCTGCAGCGGCGCCCATGTGGTGTGGCAGAAGCGGGTGCAGCCGGCCCACTCCGAACCGCAGCTCCTGGGACCCACGTCCCGCCCGGACGGACACCAGTGCCGGACCCCCCACAGCCCCGGGGCCGACGTCTGTCCGTACTGCCGGGCGTTACACAGCAATCAGGGTGAGTGACGGGCTTCACGCGGTTACCAACCGCGCCGGTCCCGGTGATGTTGTTGATCGCTGACTTGGCTCAGGCTAACGACCATGTGTGGATCTGTTCTGACAGGATCAGAAGAAGAGTCGGGTGTGTGAGAGTGCGGTGCGCCCTGCCCTGCCCCGCCCCGCCCCAGAATTCACGCTGCTACCCAAGAGCCGGGCACGGACAACCTCTCTCTCTCTCTCTCTCACGTCTTCCATGGGCTCGTCCCGGCATCTCCGGCTTCCCGGCTGACGTGAAGAGTTCCACAGAAGCTTCCAGTGGCTGCACGTCCATCCAGCTGCTCCTCTCAGTCGCTCGTTTGTTCGCAATTCTCGTCTTTTCTTGTAAACGGGAGCGTGGAGATGCTGGACACGCCCGATTTACTTTTCAAAAGGGGAAAGAGTGTTTCATCTTGTAATAAAAAAAAAAAAAGGAATTATGTTGAAATGCGAGCCCCTCGTGGCAGGTTGGAAAACGGCATGTGCGTACGATGAAGATCGGAGAAGTTCAGCTTGTGTAGAACCCTCATTATTGAAATACTGCTCCCATGTGACCTTCATGTGGGGCTAAATTTACCTCGTGACCTCCCCTAAACCAGTGAAGGGTTTATTTCAGTGTAGCGACCCTGTGACCCTGTGATTGTAGCAGTGATGGTTCCCGTGACGCTCTGCCCTGACAGATCGTTGAGTTCCGTGTCTCCCTGCCGCCTACCTCAGATCAGACGGGCGCAGGGGCAGCGGGTCAGAGGTCACGTCCGGCCGCAGGTAACCCCCTTCTCGTCCCTGGGCGAGGGTCTGCAGTTCAGAGGTCACTCAGGCCTCCTGCCGGAGCGAATTCACTAAAGGCAGCTGTTCTCACATTTCTTCCCGTATTTTTACTTTTCAACTGTTGACTGAAAAAAACGTTTCATATCTGGTCTGTTCCTTCCACATCTGCAGCGTGTGTGTGTGTGTGTGTGTGTGTGTGTGTGTGTGTGTGTGTGTGAGAACCGGAGGTTCAACAGCCCCGCAGCATAGATTTCACCAGCAAACAAGCTCTGAAGGTGCCTTTCATCATTTTATCACGCGGAGTCTCTTCAAGATTTTATTACAACTGCCCCCCCCCATAAAAGAAACACTGGAATTTCAGATGTCTTGGCCAATCTAAATGTGTTCATTGTATTTTCTTTTGGTCTTGTGCCCGCCCTGGCCGACAAAATGTGAAGGGTGGGGCGAAGGTCTCAGACTGGATGAAAGCAGCACTTAAATCCACACGAAACTGGGGGGACAACCAGAATGAATCCAATCAGTGTTTTAATTCCTCCGTTTGTCCCGTGCTGAGAAAAGCAGCAGAACCTTCTCTTCCCAATTCCAGGAGCTGCTCCTGCATCGTCGATCTGAGAACTCCGATCGGCACCATCAACTCGATTAAAACCCGATCATAGAAACACTGAGCACTATGTAGCTTCTCTTCAGTCCATGAAATGTCACTGAACATTTGGGATGGTTTTATTGTTGGGTCCTCTTCTGTTTTGTATTATTATTGTTTTTAATTATTTGAACTACAAAATGAGCGCAAACTGCCTTTTTTTTTTAACAGAGCAAGGTCCCACATGAGAAATTTGAGGGATCTGCCAGTATATTTTCGATACTTTATGTAAAAAACAAAAAAAAACAAAAACAGAAATAAGATAAAGTGTTGTATTTTATATATATAAATATATATATATATATATAATAGAACATTTCAACATGGTAATGTCACTAATATATTTATTTACTAATATATTTATCCATTGTTGTCCATGTCTGAGAAAATTTTTATGTTTTTTTGTTTTTTTTCCCCTCATCTTTGGAATGATATCTTTAGGATGTACAAGTGCCATCATAAATATATCAGCCTGGCCTCATTCCAGTTATATGCAAATAAATTATTTTGAAATAAGCGCTGGTGTTCTTCTCTGTGTTTTAAAAAAAAAAAAAAGCTGTGGCTGCTGGATGCGACTCAGTCTCTGAAGCGCTGCCAGACCTTCTGTTTACATCCGAGTTTGGGAACGTTCAGTACGCCTCGTGTCTCCAGCTGACCTTTCCGGGCTCACGCGGCCAGTGCCAGCGGTCGGCCGCTCCAGACTGAATGGGCGTGTCCAGCTAAAGTCCTCAACAACCAATGAAAACGACGCTTGAGCTCCTTCTCGCACTTATCAGCACAAACGTTTCAAGGGTGGCTTGGTATGATGGAGAACATCGTCCAGAGTTACCATCACAAATCACGACGTACCAGCCTGTTAATTACAGATGCCTTCCGTAATTTGTTATTTCTGAATTCGTAGCTGGCTTACACTCTTAACAAGGACACATGTAGAACACTTAAATTTCTCAGAAGATCTGGTAGGTGTTGCTGGAGAACATAATAAACAAAAATCAGCAAAATGAACAAACATGGAATGTTTCATGTTAATGGCTAGCAGTGGTTCGCTAGAAAATGCTAATCGTACTAAATGATTTGTGCTTTGGTTCAAAGTAAAGTGAAGTGATTGTCACTGAAGTGATTGTGATACACAGCAGCACAGCACATGGTGCACACAGTGAAATGTGTCCTCCGCATTTAACCCATCACCCTTGGTGAGAAGTGGGCAGCCATGACAGGCGCCTGGGGAGCAGCGTGTGGGGACGGTGCTTTGCTCAGTGGCACCTTGGCAGATCGGATTTGAACCGACAACCTTCTGATTACAGGGCCGCTTCCTTAACCGCTAGGCCACCACTGCCCCAACGTTGCAACCATCGTTGTTGTTTTGCACCTCTGGACTAGAGCTGTAAATCCTGGCCCGACCTGATCCAGGTTCTGGCTCAATTTTTATCATTTTAGTCTGGCCGGGCGGTAATTGGTCGGTCTGCAAACACGAACTCTGGCCTATAGTACCTATCCTTTCCGTATGATTCGCTGCTTATACATACGTTTGGGTGATTGGTTAAGTGTTTTGCAAGTTGTAAATTTGTTTCATTAAATGTACATCTGATTTGCAATTCTTGGCCACAGTAGTCAGGTGATCATGAGAGAGATATGAAAATGGATGCTGAGGTTCTGTAATGGAGGCTGTGCCTCTGACCTGCTCAGTTCCCTCTTAGTCGGAAAGCTGGGCCTTTAAAAAGCCGTACTTGTCAACTCTACTCTGAACTTGTGACCTCTGAACCCAGCAGTGTGGGTAGATGCAGCCGAACCTTCTGGACTTTTCTGCATGGACTGTGGCATGTAAAGTGTTAACACGTCTAGCTCTATTTATCTTTTTGTGACTTTTTTTCATGGGCGGAGGGAAGGTTGCCCAATCAAACGCTCAGATTCCTCCGGGCCTGTCGCAATATTTCAAACCAGTGCCCACTTTAACAGCCCTCAGCGGGTCGGGAGAGGAAAGCAAACAGCCGGACACTTCAAGCTGGTGATAAGAGCAGCTTTATTGATGAGGAGCTGCAGGGCGTAGACGTTCAGGGCTCTAGTGAGGGGTGGAGCTGTGTGTGTGTGTTAGGGGGTAAAAGTGAACTGCTCTGCCGTTGCAGAACGTCTGTTAATCTAACGGCGCTGCAGGTGTGTGTGTGTGTGTGTGTGTGAGTGTGTGTGTGTGAGGTGGTGAGTCAGTTGAACGCCTTGGCGCATCCGTCTGATGTCAGAGCTGTGAGGTTGCCGCGGGCGTCCTGGTCTTTCTCAATGGCCTCGAACAGAGATTTAAAGTTTCCTGCCCCAAAACCCTGAAAGAAGCACAGAGGGAGAGTTGGATTAAATTCCGGAGTTTCAGTACAAAAATAAATACAATTCTACCATATATATATAAATGTTTGCATTTACAGCATTTACCAGACGCCCTTATCCAGAGCGACTTACAGTCTGTAGTTACAGGAACAGTACCCCCCTGGAGACACTCAGGGCTAAGTGTCCTGCTCAGGGACACGATGGTAGTAAGTGGGGCTTGAACCTGGGTCTTCTGGTTCGTAGGCGAATGTGTTACCGCTAGGCTACTACTGATGGTATATTTATATCGTTCACGCCACTCCCTGTAACGCCCTGAAGTAGAATGCAGTTGCTGATCTATTTCATACGGCCTGGAACGATGTCACGTGTGATCTAAAATCTAAACTGGGTTGCTCTGATCACCTGACTGCTAGTTTGCTTGTTCACACTCAGGCAGCGCCATCCAGTGGTGCTTCCTTGTATGGCACTCGATGCCACAAGCCTTTCTTTTTTTGTTACTGTCATATTCTGGATTAGTGTTTCATGGGAAAGGAACCGAAACACAAGCATAGTTTTTATCATTTACTGTACGTGTGTAGTATTGATTTATGTGTTAATTCTGCAGTTTGTCTAGATTATATTTTACATCTGTACATAGGTGTGTCTGTGTGTCATATATTAATGTGTGTTTGTATGTATGTGTTTCCGATGACATTGAATTTGCCCTCTAATCTAACTTTTATTTTCCTCCTTTTAACTTCCTCCTGCTGCCACTTTCTTGACTTCACAGGACTACAAACTGCCAGACTTGAGGGAAAGGGCCTGTCCAAACATGTGGACAGACACCACCAGCGTAACTCATATGGGAGACCATTTCTTTTCTCGCTTTTAAACACTGTGCTTGGTCTGCGCTGCTGATGTTTCCCCAGCCCGGTCCTGCAAGCATTCAGAACCAGGCGGCGCTCCATCTGCATATGGAGATGGAAGATCTGACAGTGCTCTTAATGCTCTCAAACTCTTCTAAAATCTTACAAAGTGGTTATGCCGCTGAATGACCTCCAGGAAGAGGGTGGGCCGGTCTTGCACCGGCTTGGTGAAGATCTGGAGCAGGTAGCCCTTGTCATCAAAGTCGACTAAAATGTTCAGCTCCTGTCCGGCAGGGAGGACACAGAAAGTGGAGATAACGTGAGTGAAGCTGGGCCCAGTGAAGGCACCAAGCACCTTCACCAAGCCTCACCTGCAGCCTGTTCAGGTCTTCCTTCACTTTGATCTTGGCCGTCCGGAGCTTCTCCCGCAGGGTGTCGTAGTAGGAGTCTGGAGTGGAGAGGAACTCCATGCCGCGGGCCTTCAGGTTCACGATCTGTTCCACGGCCAAGGCAGAAGAGCTCAGGTTCAGTTCAGCTACCCGACCCTGTCATTCATCTTCATGAGCAGAACGGAGCGATCCAGGAGGAGCTTTTCCCCTCAGGAACACGCCTCACTTTCATTGCTCCTTCCACCTGGAGGTGAAGGCCATCACACTGCCATGCTGCGTTTTTCTACGCATCCATCCACCGTGTAAGTACAGATTTCCAGTTTCTGTCTTTCTGCTTGTCCCCACAATGCTGTCTCGCACATGTCACTTCAAACAGAATCTTCGTGAAAAGACGATTTGATATGACAACAATAAATTTGGCATATTAATTATACTCGCATGTGCATGGCTGAATAAAAGACCGAATGGCGACCGAGAGCGAATTCTGCGAGTTTGATTTCCTTTTTGGATGCTAGTCTGTGGGACGGGGTGGAACTCACCGCCTGGATGATGTCGGGTGTGTTCAGGGCGATGTGTTGGACCCCAGGGCCTCCATTATAGTCCACATACTCCTGTTCAGACAGACACACACACACAGCAATTACCGCATTACGGTAATTGTGGCCTGGAGACAGGTGCATACAAGACGCCCCCTGCCGGTCCCAACCACCCAACGCCCTTCATCAGAGGTCAGGTCCTGCTGACCGTGTGAGCTAGAGGGCGGGGCTGCCACACCTGTATCTGAGATTTCTTCCTGCCGGGAGCCGGCTCGTTGATGGGCATCTTGATGGTCTCCTCGTAATTGGTGACCACTATGGACCTGAGGGCGCTGTACTCGGTGTGGATCTGCTTGTCATCTATGGACCAGAACCGGTGAAACATTAGGCACCTGAGGTACCTGCAGGGAGAGTCACACAAGAGTTCAGACTGGGGTGGGCGGGGCGGGCGGGGCGGGGCTGGCTCATCACATTCAGTTCATGTTTGTTTAAGTATTAAAACAGTCTGTATTCTTTAATAAAAAAATAAAAGCACCTCACTGCATCAAACACTGAAAACATCATTATCTTCATGGCTTTTCGTTGATGGTATTAGCTATGAAACACCTTGTCAATATGAATAATATTCTAGTTTTGGGAAAAGCGCGTACGTGTGACCACTGCGTGTGTACGTGTGACCCTCACCAGTCAGATGCTGCCACCATTTTGTCATCTGGCTGGTTTCCCACGATGTGATCGATGAAACTCAGATGACCTGGCGGCCTGCAGACAGGAAACGGTTACACACACACACACACACACACACACACACACATATATATATATATATATAAATGTAGGTTGAGATTATGAGCGGCTCCGATGTACTCTGACCTCCCGCCGACCCGGAGTGAGATTATTTAAGCCTCCACCGGTTTACGTCATTGTAGAAAAACGTACAGGCAAATCAGCAGAAATCATTTGACAGTCGGCTCTGATCTGGTGGGACTCACAGCTTCGCCAGCAGGCCGTCTCGGTGCATCGGCTCCTTGTAGCCGGGCAGGAAGCGGCCTTGGTACGGACTCAGGTACTCGATCAGGGTGTGTGTGGTGTCTCCGTACTGTGGGCCAGAGGACTCTGGTCAGTTACCATGGAAACGTGCTTCACCGGAGACGGCGGAGCGCGACGTACCGTCCGGACGACAGCGAACTTGACCTTGCCGTGGCTGTCCTGCTCCACCCAGGGCTCCTTAACCACGACTGCGCCCCGTTCTTTTGCTTTCTGTGAAAGATTCAGCCGCAGAACCCGCTTATGTTCTCTCTCCACACAGACCCACACACTACTGCCCCCAAGAGGTCAAAGGTGCGACGTGCAGCTCAACAGTTCAGAAGCCATATCAAATTCCAATTATGATTATTAAAAAGAGGAAAAAAATGATTTATCAAACATACTTCACTTTCTCCCCGTACAACAAATTCTAAATATGTTTCTTGCATTGGACACTTCAGAATCTCCAGAACCGCCACAGAGTCGGGGCGTCCAGACTTTTTCCAGACTGGTGGTGTATAGTGCTCGTGGGAGAATCACCTTCACCAGGAAGTCACAGTCCTCCACCTGGAACGCAATGTCCTTCACGCCGTCACCGTGCTTGACCAGGTGCTCGCCCATTTCTGCAGGGATCACAGTGAAGAGGATTTCAACATTTCTGACACGTAATTCTGCTTTTAAAGTAAGTAAAAAGGAGACCACGAAGACCAGCCATCTTAACTTCTTTCAAAAGAACGGTTCACTATTCCAGGAACTGAGTGTATTGTGTGTCTTATATTCTTATTTCATTTGTCAATTTTTTAGTTTTTTTAAACGCATTAAAACAATTCAAACCTTCATTTCCAGGATTTAGCGCTGATTCAAATACGAACAGAATCTGTGGCATAAAAAAAGAGAAAAGAAATGAGGACCGGGGGGGATTTTTGATTGTTATTTGTGTGTCTCTCGCGCACACACCTTGTCCTGCTTGACCACATGAGACACCACCTCCCTGCTGCCGGTCTCCAGGCCCTTGTAGGCGAACGGCTCGAAGCCCATCTTATCGCAGTAAAACACGGCGGCCTGAGCGAGAGAAACCCTGCCAGTCATGCGCAGTTCCTCACGGGGAACAACCAGTCACGCGTGTCGCGATTTCGTGGGTGAAACGGGTTCGATCGATGGGAGGGGGTCAGCGGCCTCGGACTGTGGAGTGCAGGGTCCACGTTCCCAGAACTGGTTAGTGAGTAACGTTACCTGCTTGGCATTGCCCACCCAGAACGTCACATGATGGAACTTCACGAATCGGCCCCTCTCGGGCTAAAACAGATACAAGTAAAGGCGCCACATTTACAGTCATCATATAATACTGTATATTCTACAGGGTGGGCCATTTATATGGATACACCATAATAAAATGGGAATGGTTGGTGACATTGAACACATTTATAAGTAGTCAGAAACTTGTAAATAACTCATGAAAGAATAAAGTTACGTTAAAACCATGTACACCATTGTTTTTCTTGTGAAATTACCAATAAATTTGATGTAACATGACTTTCTTCCTATTGAAAAAACAAAAGTTGGATCCAAGATGACCGACTTCAAAATAGCCACTATGGTCACCACCCATCTTGAAAAGTTATATACTATACTAATCACATATACTAATGTGCCACAAACAGGACGTTAATATCACCAACCATTCCCATTTTATTAAGGGGGATCCATATAAATGGCCACCCTGTATATTCTGTAATACAGACAGAAAAAGAACCATATAAAAAGCCATTTAAAATGGTCGTGTTTAACACTATGATGGTTCTGGTAAAAGTTCATGTTCGGTACCTTTTCTCCTTTGTCGGTGTAGGACGTCTGGAGACGAGAGCAGCATTAGTTCAAGCTGTGCGGAGTGTTACCGTACAATAGAGTTAAACTTGTTAAACAAGGAAAGACTTGGCGTCCTTTACTCACCATGGTGGCGCAGTGCTGATGGGGAGCTGACGCGAGGAGAGATGTTCTATAGCGAGGTAGGCAGCACGGGCCCACAGATAAGTACCGGCTGGCGGGCCCGTGGTCATTGGTCGGCAGGTGAACACCCCTTTGACCTCCTCCCCGTCACCGATGCCTCCAGAGATGCGGCCGTCCCAGAGTGACGATGTTACTTCTCCAGCACTATTGATTTTGTCCTCGTTCTAGAGAGAATTCTGTCTAGAGAGAATTCTGTCGCCTGCTACGACATGGGACAGTATGGCAGTACTAACCTGCCTGACATATGATTCAGATGTCCAGAGCCTGGATAGCTGAGTAAGAGCCCGGAGAGCACAGTCGGTAGAGCATCAGACTTTTAATCTGAGGGTCCAGGGTTGAAGTCCCTGTTCGGGCGGCAAGTCTATATGGAGCAGTGGTGGCCTAATGGTTAAGGAAGCGGCCCCGTAATCAGAAGGCTGCCACTGAGGTGCCACTGAGCAAAGCACCGTCCCCACACACTGCTCCCTGGGTCCCTGTCATGGCTGCCCACTGCTCGCTCAGGGTGATGGACAAATTCCACTGTGTGCACCGTGTGCTGTGCTGCTGTGTATCACAAGTGACAATCACTTCACTTTCACCCCTTCTGGTCACATGACCCATCAAGCCTGGTTTTAATTAAAATCTTCCACTTTGCTTCATTTGTGAAGTATAAAAAAAAATCATCACTAGAGGGCGATATTATATTTGGCTTTAACTGCAGCACACATGTAGGCCAGACTCTTACTGTCCTGAAATATTTTAAACAAGTTTAAAAACGAGAGATACACGTAACATTTGTGAAGTTGCGCATAAATGAAACGTCCTCTTCTTTTGGGAAACCGAGGGTTTCCTTATTTCTTGCTCAATGGCAAGCAGGCCAAAAACATGAAGCCCACTGGGGTAGACCCCCCTAAGGGGGTGTTTTTCCCGAGCTCCTCAATGGTGGTTAAAGGTCACGAGCAGCCGACATGCTTGAACAAGAAGTGAAAGGTTATTTGGTACATTTGTATTTTGCATCTGTTTGGTTTTTTACTGCCTAAACTCAGTGACCTCAGCATTTATATAAAAAATGAAAAGATCACGTAGATCTTTGTAGCTCGTGTGCATTTGCAGGTGTGCGCTCTGCTCTTCCCATTGCCTTATGATTGTATACCTAACAAACAGAGAATTTAAAGCATTTTTAGTTTTAAATTTAAATCACATTGAAAAACCATAGAAAAATCCTTTTTTTTTCCTGAATATATGAATTTTATATGGATTTATATTTTCTATGTATCAGCATGAACTGGCCCAAAGTAATACATGAAAACGGATTTGTTTCAACGTGGTTGTAGTAGCCTAGTGGGTAACACACTTGCCAATGAACCAGAAGACCCAGGTTCAAACCCCACTTACTACCATCGTGTCCCTGAGCAAGACACTTAACCCTGAGTGTCTCCAGGGGGGGACTGTCCCTGTAACTACTGATTGTAAGTCGCTCTGGATAAGGGCGTCTGGTAAATGCTGTAAATGTAAATGTAAGTTATTAGTTACAACTAGTCATGGCCACTGCTTAATAGAGATAGTAATTCATGGTCAGGCTACTTAAAAGATTATCGTGTCAAGAGTCACGTTCCAGACTTTTCACCTCGATTAAGCAACTGACCTGATGCAACAACGAGAATACTAAAGTACAGTTGACGGTACAGGGGCGAATTTACCGCAGTAATATTTTGCGCTTCACTCCCTTTAAAACGTCCTGCGCGCCATGCGGCGGCCCACGTGACCCCGCGGTGCCGCGCTGTGAGTTTCTATTGGCTCTGGCCTCCTGCCAGGCGGCGCTGCGCCCTGATTGGCCGCTGCGTGGGTGTGTTCGCGCCACTCGGGCGTCGCGCCGCTCGAGCCGCTACCTGCCGCCGGCCGCCATTGGCCGCGTCCGGCGCCGCCCACTCGCAGGCCCCCTCGCCATTGGTCGAGCGCGCAGGCTGGGCGGCTTGTGATTGGCTGCGGCGCAGGTCACGGCTGGTGAATGCGGAAGTGGTGGCGCGTACTGAGTCACCGCTGGATCAGCTGACTGTCGCCGTGTGAGTAGCGCCGTTTCTCTATCCTTTTTTCGCGCTTTAACGTTAAACCCCGCGGACCGTAACACCGGTGCAGGGGGGACGGGGACGCCGTCGGCCGGTGGCCGGCGTCCGGCGCTCTCCGTGCAGCAGGGCGGAGCGGACGATGGGCGGATCACCGGATCGGCTCGTTCAGGTTTAGTTTCGGGTCCCCGGTGGTCCGCGCTGTCCTGCTGCCGAGACCGCCGGAAGTCGCAGAGATGCGCGGCGTGACACGTGACACCGTTTGTCACGATGCCCATTTCGATGTGCAACAGGAACGTAGAACATGATGGGCGTGCACGTGGCCTCATGGTCTGGACAGGGATTGTCACTGATGGCTGTCAGGCCGCCACGCCCCGCCTCGCCATCATGGCTCTGAGGTGTTCTGACAGATCAGCGAACTGACAGCCCTAAACCCGACCCAACCCACATGTACACTGACGTTATGTACAATTTCTTACCTTTATTCAGGGGATTATGGGGACTATGCTGCTCTGACAGGCCTGCTGATCTGTCACCAGATGTATTTCTCCTCACGTCATTGCAGTTTGTGGCGAAACATGGCAATCCTGACATATAACAGGCCTTTATAATCCGTCAGTCCCGGTCTGTCTGGGATCTGAGTTAGCGTCGTGTTACGTGGTGGCATATTGTGTATATGACCGCGCCGCCTTTCCTGGAGGTGTTGCGAGGTCACGTGGTTTCATGGCGGCCTTAACGCGGGATTTTCTCCACAACTGGTGCCCTTTGACACCGCGTTTTGGCTGAAGATCCCGTATTCCTCCCGTATCTCCTGCTGGTAGAAAATATGAGCTTGTGGGTTGAACTTTGGGACTCTGGATCATGTGGTGATTGGGGCTGATCCAGGGCCGCTGGTAAACAGCAGCGAAGAGTTAATTTTTCGAGAGGGAAGTTTCTCTCTCCGTCGATCACATGAGAAGCGTTGGAAATGAAACTTGTCTTTTCTTTTGTAAAAGGAAGTGGGAAAGTGGCTCTGACCTCAACGCCTGGTTCAGGTTATTTTTCATAACGGCACGAAAATCCTCATTGGACCTGAAATCCCCTCTTAAAGGGCCGGCGCAGATATTGGTGCTGATGGTGCTCATGGCCGACCAGCGGCATTAATATTAATGGGGCAGTGGTGGCCTAGTGGTTAAGAAAGCGGCCCCGTAATAATAAGGTTGCCACCAAGGTTGCCACCAAGGTGCCACTGAGCAGAGCACCGTCCCCACACGCTGCTCCCCGGGCGCCTGTCATGGTGCCCACTGCTCACTCAGGGTGATGGTTAAATGCAGAGGACAAATTTCACTGTGTGCACCGTGTGCTGTGCTGCTGTGTATTCACTTCAGTAATACACAGATAATTATCTTTCCGCGAATAAATGAAAGTGAACTTGATGGAAAAACGAGGCGTTCTTTGCTCGGCGTTCCTTGCTCGCCTGTGAACCAGAAGACCCGGGTTCAAACCCCACTTACTACCATCGTGTCCCTGAGCAGGACACTTAACCCTGAGTGTCTCCAGGGGGGGACTGTCCCTGTAACTACTGATTGTAAGTCGCTCTGGATAAGGGCGTCTGGTAAATGCTGTAAATGGAAATAAATGAGACAGAAACGCGGCAGAAATCCCGTCTGGACGGACGCCGGTTCCTCGCGGATCGCCGGGCCCGGTTCTCGACTCCATTCATTTCCTCCTGGAGGACCATGTTGTGCGACTGAAAGTAACTGGCACCGAGCCGGGAGGGAGGGACGTCACCGCCTGGACTTTAACGGGAGCAGGCGGGGGCGGGAACCGCCACTTCGGAGGCGTCGTAGCGGCTCTCCCTGCTCCGCGGCTGAGAACACACGCCGGGCCTCGGCCGCAGCCCCGATCGGTAAGAAAAACCGGCCGCTTGCGGCCCCAAGCCGGGATTAGGCGTTCACTCGAGCTGGGAAACGGCTTCCTGCCAGAAGGGGGTGTGTCTCCGAGGGGAGAACTATGGGGAAGTTCGGGGCTCGCTCCTCGTCCCGACAAGTGCACCGCGCCCCCAGAGCCCTTCCAGCCGCGTCACCACGGAGGATTTTTTAAAAATGAATTCTTTTATTTGTGCACCAGTCGCGCTCGGGTCCTGCAGATGTTGGTTCGAGCTGCTGCTGAAAATATCCGACTTGGTGGCCTCAAGTCTAGTTGTAAAGGTGGTGGTGGTGGTGGTTGGGTGGGGGCCGGCGCTATTATGTTACGGAGGTTGTCCTCACCAAGGGTCAGGAAGCGAAGGGTTTTTCCGCCGAATTTCCTTGCAATTTCCTGATCCCTGCAAAGAAATAAAAACTAATATATATAATGCACCCTGCAACGACCAGATGAGGTTTTTTTTTTTTTTTTTTTTTTTTTGCAAGACCCTGCTTGCATGCGCAGCACAGGAATGTGTGTAGAACCCCCCCCCAACCCCCAAACCGGGGGTGGTCCCTACGCTCTGTTCCACTGCCGGACCGCGTCTGAGCGGATGTGCTGTATTTGGCCCGGGGTTTGAACCCTGTAATTGGCTTGGAGTGTCCAGTGCGGCGCATGGCACAGTTTCCGATTGGCCGGCGTCGGTGAGCCCGTTGGGGGAGGGGCCCGAAAACCACGCATGCGTTCAGTAGACGTAGCCAGCGTGCGATATTTAGACACACAACATTATATTTCTCCTCCTTCCACAGCGGACCGGCCAGTCAGCTTGTCCGGGCGGTCCCCAGTAGCTGGGTTTCAACGCGCGTGTAAATACGTTTATTTATATACAGTACAGGCCAGAAGTTTGGACACTTTCTCATTCGACGTGTTTTCTTTATCTTCATGACCATTTACGTTGGTAGATTCTCACTGAAGGCATCAAAACTATGAATGAACACATGTGGAGTTCTGTACTTAACAAAAAGTGGAGACCTGGAGACCTCCACAGTCACCGGACCTGAACCCAGTCCAGATAGTTTGCAGAACACCTAAACACCTCTGGGAACTCCTTCAAGACTGTATGGAGAAGCATTTCAGGTGACGACCTCTTGAAGCTCATCGAGAGAATGCCAAGAGTGTGCAAAGCAGTAACCAGAGCAAATAAACTAGAATATAAAGAAAACACACTGAATGACAAGGCGTGTCCAATCTTGGCATGTACTGTATACGCGTGTATGTATGTATCAGGAAGTAATATAATAAATCTATATTACGAGTACTTCGGGTTTTTCCAGTTTGTATATAATCATGGCGTGTAATAAACCCCTCGAGCTTCATAAATGCGGTAGATTATGGGCTTTTAATCACGTGACCGCGGCGCCCAATCGCAGCCGAGCTTGGGGCGCGCGTGACGCGAGGACTGATGACGCGGCGGCGTCACGTACGACACGCGCGGCGCGGCGGAGTTTTAGCGCGCAAGCAAGTTTGCTTTTATCCCAGTTTACTTTTCGCCCGGTGAGGAGCGTGGATGTGACCGACCAGGTACCACCGACCTTATCCGCGCAGGTTCCTGACGAGGCAAAGAACTTCTGCGTCCGTTCTGCAGCGCGTGTTCGTGTTTGATGTGTAGAGTCCCGTGGGCGCGTGTTGTAGTCCAATCTGTTGAGTTGTTCCGTGTCAGCAGGAGCGCAAAACCCAGCAGAACCTGCAGGATCCTGCAACAAAACCCAGCAGAACCTGTGGTTTCCTGTAACAGAACCTGCAGGATCCTGCAACAGAACCCAGGAGAACCTGCAGGATCCTGTAACAGAACTCAGGAGAACCTGCAGGATCCTGCAACAAAACCCAGCAGAACCTGCAGGATCCTGTAATAGAACTCAGGAGAACCGGTGGTTTCCAGTAACAGAACCTGCAGGATCCTGCAACAGAACCCAGCAGAACCTGCAGGATCCTGCAACAAAACCCAGCAGAACCTGTGGTTTCCTGTAACAGAACCTGCAGGATCCTGCAACAGAACCCAGGAGAACCTGCAGGATCCTGTAACAGTACACAGTAGAACCTGCAGGTGCATGTAGCAGAACCCAGTAGAACCAAAGGACTGTAGAAGTAGTTTTATTGTGGTCGAGTTGTTTTTTTTTTTTTTTGGCTTCAAGTATAAAATGAGCAGGGGGGGGAGCCTGTTTCTTTTTCTGATTCACCAGGAAAATATGTGGCTGAAGTGGAGTATTAATTCCCCTTTAGAACAATATTTAACAGACTGGTGTGAAGCGGTGCACCGCTGAGGGAACAGGTGATGTGGGACAACTTGAGGAAAGTAACAGTCACCTTCTCAGTCAATTGTTGCAAACTGGCTTCACACGTCTTCACGATTTGAGAGGAGAAAGGTTGAGTGGCACCAGTCCTGTATTTGGGTCTGTCTGCAATCATAACCAGAACTCGCCTGGTTCTGGCTTATCTTCAAATCTGGACCTTCAATCCAAATCCACTCAGAGTTTGAGGGTAGTGAGCTGATGGACTTTCAGCAGTAGGGTTAGACACAGAATCACTTAAGATCTGAATTTCTGCACTTTCTGCTGGTGAGTGGCTTGGGTTCACATTGTCACACCGGGTCACTGGCTCCTCCCTGATTCCTGTAGCATCACACCGGGTCACTGGCTCCTCCCTGATTCCTGTAGCATCACCGGGTCACTGGCTCCACCCTGATTCCTGTAGCATCACACCGGGTCACTGGCTCCTCCCTGACTCCCTGATTCCTGTAACATCACACCGGGTCACTGGCTCCTCCCTGATTCCTGTAGCATCACCGGCTCCCCCCTGATTCCTTCCTGATTCCTGTAGTCACGCCGGGTCACTGGATCCTACCTGGCTCCTCCCTGATTCCTGTAGTCACGCCGGGTCACTGGATCCTACCTGGCTCCTCCCTGATTCCTGTAGTGTCACGCCGGGTCACTGGCTCCCCCCTGATTCCTGTAGTGTCACGCTGGGTCACTGGCTCCCCCCTGATTCCTTCCTGATTCCTGTAGTCACGCCGGGTCACTGGATCCTACCTGACTCTTCCCTGATTCTTGTAGTGTCACGCCGGGTCACTGGCTCCTCCCTGAATCCTGTAGTGTCACGGCGGGTCACTGGCTCCTCCCTGGCTCCCCCCTGATTCCCGTAGTGTCACGCCGGGTCACTGGCTCCTCCCTGATTCCCGTAGTGTCACGCCGGGTCACTGGCTCCTCCCTGATTCCGTAGTGTCACGCTGGGTCACTGGCTCCTCCCTGATTCCCGTAGTGTCACGCCGGGTCCCTGGCTCCTCCCTGGCTCCTTCCTGATTCCTGTAGTCACGCCGGGTCACTGGATCCTACCTGGCTCCTCCCTGATTCTTGTAGTGTCACGCCGGGTCACTGGCTCCTCCCTGATTCCTGTAGTGTCACGCCGGTCACTGGCTCCTCCCTGGCTCCTCCCTGATTCCTGTAGTGTCATGCCAGGTCACTGGCTCCTCCCTGATTCTTGTAGTGTCACGCCGGGTCACTGGCTCCTCCCTGATTCCTGTAGTGTCACGCCGGTCACTGGCTCCTCCCTGATTCCTTTAGTGTCACGCCGGGTCACTGGCTCCTCCCTGGCTCCTTCCTGATTCCTGTAGTCACGCCGGGTCACTGGATCCTACCCTGGCTCCTCCCTGATTCTTGTAGTGTCACGCCGGGTCACTGGCTCCTCCCTGATTCCTGTAGTGTCACGCCGGTCACTGGCTCCTCCCTGGCTCCTCCCTGATTCCTGTAGTGTCATGCCAGGTCACTGGCTCCTCCCTGATTCTTGTAGTGTCACGCCGGGTCACTGGCTCCTCCCTGATTCCTGTAGTGTCACGCCGGTCACTGGCTCCTCCCTGGCTCCTCCCTGATTCCTTTAGTGTCACGCCGGGTCACTGGCTCCTCCCTGGCTCCTCCAGTTCCTGTAGTGTCACGCTGGGTCACTGGTTCCTCCCTGATTCCTGTAGTGTCACGCCGGGTCACTGGCTCCTCCCTGGCTCCTCCGATTCCTGTAGTGTCACGCCGGGTCACTGGCTCCTCCCTGGCTCCTCCCTGATTCCTGTAGTGTCACTCCGGGTCACTGGCTCCTCCCTGATTCCTGTAGTGTCACTCCGGGTCACTGGCTCCTCCCTGATTGCCTGATCGATGGTCAATTGGCTTGTCCTGCTGGGCGTCTAGACGGCCGCCGTGTTTGCAGCCTTCACCTGCAGGTCGCGCCGGGGTGCCGCTGTGTTAGTTCCGTCCCGGCTTGCGCCGTCGTCCAGCCTGTCTTGTCATCGCTGCTCGAATCTGTTTCTGTTTCTGCAGGAGCGTCCGCTGCTGCTGCCATACAGGGGTGCGGAGGATAGCTGGAGAGGCGGAGCCAGCGCTGAGCAGGCGAGTTCTCAACACCGACGGCCAGCATGGTGAGTGGCCTGGCAGCCGCCAGTGAGAAGCCCTTTAATCAGGCCAATCTCTGCTGTGGTGAATAAGTAACCGCTTCTCTCCACTTCCTTCATTGCTCTCCCGCAGCATGCACCCTCACACACCCTCACACACCCTCACGCACCCTCACGCACCCTCTCGCACCCTCTCGCCTCCTCTCGCCTCCCCTGTCATGTTTACAATTGGGCAGTGGTGGCCTAGTGGTTAAGGAAGTGGCCCCGTAATCAGGTTGCCGGTTCGAATCCCGATCCGCCAAGGTACCACTGAGGTGCCACTGAGCAAAGCACCGTCCCCACACACTGCTCCCCGGGCACCTGTCATGGCTGCCCACTGCTCACTCAGGGTGATGGGTTAAATGCAGAGGACAAATTTCACTGTGTGCACCGTGTGCTGTGCTGCTGTGTATCACATGTGACAATCACTTCACTTTACTTTAAACAATCTTTTTACTGATCCCGAACGGTGCAGCAGTAGGTGAGAGTGCAGCGCCGCTCCCTCTAAACTCCTGTCCTCTTGCAACCTGCAAGGTTCCTCCGGGAAGGGGCGTGCAGGGACACGGCGCAGGGACTGTGGTTTGTTTTGCAGGCGGGGCTGGTGGAGGTAGTGCAGAGTCAGACTGGTGGTGGGAGGGTGGAGGCTGGTCTGATTTCGCCGTGATCTGTATGTCGCCACTTTCCTTGTGCCGCCCTCTGCTGGTAGATCTGAAAACAGCGGATGTGTAGATTCAAGTATTTTTATTTGTCACATTATACAAGTACACAAGTACAATGTGCGGTGAATCGTCCTCTGTGTAGATTGCAAAGCTGTGGTGTGTGTGTGTTGGGTTGTTTTTGTTGTCACTCGGGTCACGTGATGCGTCCTTGCAGCTGGACAGCATAGGACAGCAGGACCGTGTGCACCAACTCTCTGTCGTCAGGGCGGGGGATTCTTTGCGAATGTCACATTGGCCATGTGGGGGGTCATTGGGTACGGGAGGTACGGTCCCTTCTGCGCAGAGGAAGCCCACTGCAGCTCCACTAGGGGCGGAGTGAGAGCGTCGCAGGAGGGGCGGGGCCTGCCGAGTCGTGATGCTCCAGAATGCTGTGTCACCGATGCGCCGCACATCAGCACACACCGTGCTCCCCCCCCCACCCCGTCCCCCCGTCCATCTGTCCACCCGCCGCTGCCCAGAAAAAAGCACTGATCTGAGAACAGTGGAAGCGGCAGGTGTGTGTGTGTGTGTGTGTGTGTGTTGCTGAGATAGCAGCCTGCTGGTTATGATCTCAGTGAAGGGTGAACGAGCACGTGAGTGAAGCGGTGGATGCTCGCTCGCTCGCCGCTCTGGCCCCTCCCCACTGCCAGCGTAGGGCGGGGTTTAGCATCAGGCAGTTCCTTCTCCCCAGTCTCCTCCTCTCGCTCTCTCTTCCTTCCCGTCCCCTCATTCCCGTCCTCCTGTTCCATCTGCTGCACCTGCAGTCGGGGTTTTTTTCTCGTACTGATGACATTTTGGATCCGTTATTTTCTCTCATTTATTTTATTGTTGGACTTTCTCGTTTTTTTGTGATTTTGGGGACAAGCGGCTGTTATTGGGACTCTTCACCCTCCGCCTGGTGTGTGTGTGTGTGTGTGTGTGTGTGTGTGGGGTAAGGATGGTCGTGCCGGTCGTCAGCGCCGCTCCGCTCCCCCAGGCACACGAGCCGCGTCCCTCCCGCCCCCCCGCACCATGAGCGTGACCGCACGTGTCTCCTGCTCCATGCTCCGCTGCTTCGTAAGTCCCTGTCTTTCTCTCTCTCTCTCTTTCTCTGTGCGCGTGTGTGTAGCAGGGACGAACAGATCCTCCCGGAGCACGTATTGTACCAGGAGCTGCAGCCGCGTCCGCGTTTTTACTCGCCGCGAGCTGCAGCGCGGCGCCGGATGCGCCGCGTTACGTAACCGGCCGGAAGTCGGGAAACGAAGAGATAAACACGGGGGGAGATGACTGACAGGAAGCCGGCGGAACCAGGGAGTGTGACGGCCCTGGAAGTGACCCTTTTCAAGCACGTCTCCCACCCCCACCGCTCCCGCTGGACTTGTGGTTCATTGTCTCGAGGGGTCGGTGTGCCAGCTTGTTGTCCTGGCGACGCATTTCTTTGATCCGTATTCGCTTGCCGGTTTAACCGGCGAATAGTTTCAGCTCTGTGGAGCGTAGTCCTCGGATGATGGAGCCTCCTGTGCTTTTAACATCTCACCCTCCACATCTTCATCTGCTCCCTTCCTGCTCCTGTCCTCCTCTAATAGCCTCAGAAATGGAAATCACTCAGCACCGCTGTCACATAAGTGAATCAAGCTCGCTCTATACGACGTTCTGGACTGCGATTGGGCAGTGAAGGGTCCAGTCTATGGACCAGATCAGCTCTCACATTTCACAGTGTTTCACCACTGACTGAAACTATGGCCAGCTCGTTGGCTGTAGCGCATCGTTGGTGTAAACACATATTTAGATATCTGGTTAAGGTCAGGGACTGATCCATATCTGCCTCCTTTATGAGTGTTGCACGTGGACTATGGAGCTGTGCAGTAGAGAGCGAGATGATCTTCACCTGAGCTCCTGACAGAACCTCTCCGCTCTGATTGGTCCCTGTTGGGGACAGATGGAGGCGGAAACAGACATCAGCTGTATGATTCTTCCTCACGGTGTTCCCTGGTTAGCACTAGAGGCGTGAACCTTCACCGGTCCCACAATTCGATTACCATTACCAATACATAGATTATCGATGAATCATGATCCATCCTAGCAATGTTTCTACATGACATTGTTTTCATGCGAGTTAAGGGACCATGGACATTTGAACCGGTAGTTTTTCTGGTCTTCGTGGTGTTAGGCAGTGACGACCAAATGCCAGTGAGACGCCAACCAAACACATCTACAAAGCACAGCAAAAACGAGTACGGCATTCAGAGGACGTTCATTTCAAACACCTCCCCAGTGCGCCGTGGTACTCGGATCAGGCTGCCACAGTCACTACCGGCACTACTTTTTAACTCGGATTTTAGAATTCCGGCCCCAGAAAATCACCAAGCAACGTCCAAGCTTCACCAGAGTTTCCTCCACTACAGGAATCAAAGTCGCCACGACCTGAAGCTACAGACTCCAGAAAAACAGCCGGTTCAGACGTCCGTGGCGTCAGGTGAGCGCGGACTGTGAACAGACTGTTTTTCTGCTTATTGGAGAAAATCTAAAGCCGCTTTCAGAGGGGAACAGGGCAGCGTCACGCTCGTCGTAAATCAGCATGGTTCTTTAAACTCCCAGGAAGATGATGAAAGTGAAGTGATTGTCGTTGTGAAACGCTGCAGCACAGCACAAGGTGACACGGTGAAATGTGTCCCCTGTATTTAACCATCCCCCTTGGTGAGCAGTGGGCAGCCATGACAGGCGCCCGGGGATTAACCGCTAGGCCACCACTGCCCGTGTTGTGTCGTGTTGTAGATCTCTGACACTCAGAGACTGTTAAGATCAGCTTTTCCTCCATTCCCAAATCACCAAACAACATCCTCCACGTCTGCATCACAAGGCATCAATTATACGATTCATTTGAACGCCTCTGCTAATGAATCTGTGCTTGGTTTAAAGGCATTTTCACACCTACAGGTTTTAATGCGCTTCGTTTGCCCCCTTGGTGCGTGTTCCTTTGGTCCGGTGTGAACACGGTAATCGCACTTGGGGTGGTAGTAGCCTAGCTGGTAACACACTCGCCTATGAACCAGAAGACCCAGGTTCAAACCCCACTTACTACCATCGTGTCCCTGAGCAAGACACTTAACCCTGAGTGTCTCCAGGGGGGGACTGTCCCTGTAACTGCTGACTGTAAGTCGCTCTGGATAAGGGCGTTTGGTAAATGCTGTAAATGTAAATGGAATGTGATTGCACTTGGATGTTCATCAAAACAATCGCAAAAAGAGGTGGTCTTGATTTGATCCAAATCGCGACCTCTGGTGCGGCTTGCCCGTTGAGAACCAACACCGAAGTTCAACAAGACCAAAAGCTATCACATAATTTGAGAACGGTGAATTATGGTTAAATTTCAGTGTCGTCAACAGCAGATCTGCTTTGTGTATTTACTTTTGTTTTTCCCGCAGCAATTTGAAGCAACGCATTTTGATTTGCCAACTGGTTCGAACAAATTCGGACAAAGTGCCACAAAAAGTCCGGTTTTGGTTTGACTGACGCAATAATTCGCCATGGTAACATGCTGGATGTTTAATGAAAAACCAAGTGAGTCACACAATGAAATGGCATCAACTTGATGGAATATGCTCAAATATGAAATTAATCATGATAAATAACGTCTGTCTTTAGCAGAGTTCTGTATTGTAATTCCGTTTGGCAGAGTCCGGAATACGAACCGCCCGCTCACCAACTTGTTACGACGGGCTTCCAGGTGTTGCCTGTGGACCGCGGGCCCTCGGCCTCCTCGCCACCGCGCCCCGCGTATCAGACGCTCTAATCTCCGCGGCTCTTAATCCGCCACAGAGGCTCATCAGATTAAGCAAGTTTTGGTTCGGCGGTCGCGGGGAAGAGTCGTGGACCGGCAGATTCCTACACGGTAAAAAGGCCGGTGTTGTATCCATGGCAACTGGACCTCCGTTCATAGATGCGCAGCGTTTGTCGCCGTCATTTGCAGATTCGGGGGAATATTTTGGGGCCTCCGGGTTCTTTTGTCTCCTCCTTTCTGTGCGTGGACTACGAATGGAAATACTTCCTGTCCTCGTGTGAAGTAGCATGTGTGTTTGGTGGTAGTAGCCTAGCGGGTAACACACTCGCCAGTGAACCAGAAGACCCAGGTTCAAACCCCAATTACTACCATCGTGTCCCTGAGCAGGACACTTAACCCTGAGTGTCTCCAGGGGGACTGTCCCTGTAACTACTGACTGTAAGTCGCTCTGGATAAGGACGTCTGGTAAATGCTGTAAATGTGTTCGAGGGGTGCGTGGTGGCATGTCATGGTCTACCCTCCTGCACGTGGCATTAGCCTAAATCCGGATTCGGAGTGAACAATGGCGGGCGGGGCGGGGCAGGGCGGGCGCTGCGCATCGGCAGTGACAAAGCAGAAAGGCTTCTGGCACCCGCTGTTCCTGGCGGCAGGTGCCGCTCTCACCTGAGGACGGTGGTGATTCAGATGTCCCCTCGATTTACTCGTCAGAGAAATCCGGTGCAGTCGACGTTCGAGGTTAAATTACCGCCCCAGCATCCCAGGTTGGGGGTGGGGGAGCCGTCTGCCGATTTATAATGATGAAGATGGCAGCAGTCTGGTTCAGGGCTGGTTCTGCTTCTGGTTCGGACAATTTAATCTCTAACCTGTAGTGTGACATTTATTTTCGTCGCTAGTTCCTGATTAAAAGTGGTTCTTGTCAGTTCTGGACCAGAGATGTGACTCTGTCTTCAAACCAGGTTCCCAGGCCCTCAAATTGCTTCGGACGTGAAGGATTTAAAAATAACCCACGGTAGCAGCAGCCTGGTGTCGTGACTCATCCTGAAGCAGGAGATGGGAGCGCACGGGTGGGGACGGGTGGGGATTTGTGGGCGTGAGTGAGGTGTGGCCGAGAGCTGGAGCAGCTGCTGCTGCTGCTGCTTCCTCTACCTTCGCTGCAATAGCTGGTCTGGCGCCATCATGGCTACGCCACCAGAAGCAGGGCTTCTGGAATGTGCTACCGGTTCTGTCCACAGTCAGGTCAGGGTTGGAAGGTACCAGTTTCTGATAATGTTTATAAAGTGTTACTGCAGCCCTAAATACGGTTCCTCATGAGTGTAAATGAACTTTGTCCAACATGGCACTGAGATTACACTGACTTTTCAAGGCGGATGTCTCCAGGAACATGATCGGCTGTTTCTTGGTGTGGAAGTATGTGGTTCTGCGGTTCCCCTGTCTAAAGGTTTTTACATCAACCCTACCTTGACCAGCTCAGATGGTCAGGCTGGGATGAAGATCTTTGGGTGTGGCAGTGGACACTGAGACACTGAGGAGCTGCAAAAATGAGGCCAGGCCTGGTGATTAATTGCATGGTGAATTTTGGTACACTAACTAACACAACTAATGCAAAATGCAGCAGCACGACTGATCTTCAACCTTCCCAAGTTCTCCACACCGCCCCTCTGCTACGTTCCCTCCACCGGCTCCCAGTAGCTGCACGCATCAGGTTCTAAATACTGATGCTGGCCTACAAAGCCAAACATGGAGTAGCACCATCCTACCTCACAGCCCTTATTACACCTCGCACTGCACCTGGTATACTCCGAGCCTCCAGTACTGCTCGCCTGGTCCTCCATCTCTGAAGGTAAAAGGAAGACGCTCATCTAGACTCTTCTCCGTCTTGGCCCCTCGGTGGTGGAATGAACGTCCAGCTCAGTCACTGAGCACCTTCACACGGCAGCTCAAGACCTTCCTCTTTAGAGAATATTTAGATGAACTTATAACCTTCTTCTTGTCTGACTTCTGTATAGAAACTAGAACCGAGTGAAATAAAAGATTGTATTGATAGTTGGGGGTCCTAGTGAACCAGAACTGATCACTTCATTGGTTGTAAGATGGAAGCACGTTGTAAATCGCTCTGGATACGGGCGTCTGCCAAATGCCTTAAATGTAAAGGTACATGTACACAAAGTTCATGCTTCATCAGGCCCACATCTGAAGACCCAATGGGTCTGGATAATTGGGCTTTTAGCTAAAGGCACATTCTTGACTGTCTTTCTGGCTCGGTTGGAGATTATACATTTCTGCTATGTGTTCTCACATGACTCTCACACGTTGGCCCGTTTCAGCAACTATTTATCGCAAAGGAAATTGTTTGTGTGGCGACTGCCACGGCACACAGAGGTGCGGAATAATGTAAGAATAGAGTAAGATGATTACAGTGGTAAAAATGGTAATAAAACTCTACATAAAATAATTTGAATCTTACCTTTATCCTGATGGCCTGACGCTGGTTTGAATTAGAAACGATCTGACTTTATTGCTAATTTGTTGCTTTATTGTCCGTAAAGTGGAACATTTTTAGATCTTTCTCATTGGGAAAAAAACGGCTGGTGAACCTGAGAAGAGTTCCGCCCACAGAGCTCCTCTGTAAATACGGAACAAGTTAAAACGGACGCGTGGATTCCAGTCGGTGGGATTTTTGCCAACGTGTCTGTCAGCGGCGGCTTTAATTAGCTCAGGTACCTAATGGGCCGGCGAGGTGCGCTCTCGGCGTAATGACTGTTCGAATGTCTGCATGTAGAACCATGCATCTGCTTTCCAGCTGTTAGAACGTTGCTTCGTCATTGGAACTCTGGATTCGGAGTGCTGGGTTGGGGACCAGGAGTTCGTCTGTCTGCTCCGCCGTCGGCTCAGTGCCGTAATGAGGATTTATGCGGAATTAGCAGGGGGACCGACCCCGGCACGTTGTCAAATTAACCCCCCGGTGCCAAAATGGCAAGACCGATCGGGCCTTCCTGCCCTGCTGGTCCGAGTGTTGACCGTCTCAATCACACTTCAAATACGGCAGAGCTCCATCGGTGGAGTTCATTACGCCACAAACTGCAACCGAATTCCCACCCATCCGCCACCGCCGGGAACGAGGAGGTGGGATCGGCTTCATTAGCAACAGACCTCCTGTTCTGTACCCGAGTCTCCACCCATCCACCACCGCTGCACCCGTTTCTTCACACTGAACCTGACCCAGATCTGAATCCTGAGGGATTCCTCTGCTCTTCTCCTCTTCTCGCTCACTCACCTCACATTTTCACTTTCACCAGGCCCCCATCTGACTGCACCACCATTTGCACGTTCACCATGACGCTTCTTTCTACCCGTTCTTCTCGTTTTTTTTTTTTTTTTTTTTGAGTTGAACAACCATCAGCCATGTCTGAGTGATGAGCCGCTGGCTCTTGGCCGCCACTCATCACTCTTCTGTCTGGGCTCTGAGCGTCATGGTCAGAGTGAACAACATGGAGTTTGGTTCTGAACTTCAGTGACATTTGCCGCTTTAGTGCATGTGTCACTGCTGTCAGTATAGGATTGAAGGAGGAGAGAATGGGGGGGGGGGGCAGGGCGCAGGAGTTTGGGGGACTATGTGAAATTTACACTTAAGGCACCTGGCAGACGCCCTTATCCAGAGCGACCTACAACATGCCATCATGTCATCAATGTAGTGATCAGTTCTGGTTCAATCGTTTTATTTCACTCTGGTGCAGTTTCTCTTGCATCAGTCAGACCATAAGAAAGTTACAAGTTAGTCTTCTCCAAAGAGGAAGGTCTGAAGCTGCTGAACGAGTGTCCACTTGGTGTCTTCGATACTTCCTGATTTGACGTTGGTGACATGTTGGGTACAGGAGATCAGTCAGAACACTATAAACATATATCCAATCCTTTGGTTATAGGTTTATATTAAATATGAACCACCTACCACAGTGGCCCTCGAGGGCCGGGAAAGTGAAGTGATTGTCACTTGTGATACACAGCAGCACAGCACACGGTGCACACAGTGAAATTTGTCCTCTGCATTTAACCCATCACCCTGAGTGAGCAGTGGGCAGCCATGACAGGCGCCCGGGGAGCAGTGTGTGGGGACGGTGCTTTGGTCAGTGGCACCTCAGTGGCACCTTGGCAGATCGGGATTCGAACCGGCAATCTCCTGATTACGGGGCCATTTCCTTAACTGCTCCTGTTCAAGGCCGCCCCAGTTGGAGCAGTTGGCAGCATTTTTCCTTTTTCTTTCGAGTTTCTCAAGGTCACCCCGTCTTCCCAGCCTGCTGACAGATGTCACTCGGTGCCATCTGTCCTCCTCTCGCCCGTCTCCATTTATCCTCATCCTGACCAACCAGCTCCTCGTCACCGCACCATTCGCGCAGCGATCTGTTAATCAGTTTCTCTTGTCGGCGTAAACACTCAGATGAAGTTGGAGTTTTGAAGGGCGTCTCTTGATGCGGTGGGCGGCCTTGAAGCCCCGCCCCCCTGGCAGCCAGACTGCGCGTGGCTGCGATGGGAGCCAGACGCGGCGGGAATCTGGTGCGCTGCCCCCATGGCTGGCACTAAAACAGCAGGGGGACGCGTAAGCCCGCCTCCGGCGTCTGGCTGCAGGAGGACACGCCCACCGGGTCTGTTTGTTCTGCGGTGTGATGCCTGTGGTCACGTCTGGTCAGCTGACGCTAGATGGTGACCATGAAACTCTGATCAAGGTCCTAACCAATGTGTGTGTGTGTGTGTGTGCTGTACTGTGAAGACCTGAGGTGCCCTGTTCTCCCTACATTTTCCGTGCAGCTTGTCAGAAGACGTCCCATTTGTCACAATGAAGGATCCTGGTGCCTTTTATAGACTCTGGCCTTTAAATTATTCATCTGAGGGCGAAATGGGCATTTTTGTGTCCTCTTATCAACCAAGTTGACGTGTGTTCTCTGTGGATTGATTGTCCTCTGGTTGAATCTGTGTGTCTGTTGTCTGACAGGGTGAGGAGGGACCCCCCAGTCTGGAGTACATTCAGGCCAAAGACCTTTTCCCCCAGAAAGAGCTGGTGAAGGAGGAGGACAGCCTGCAGGTCAGTATCTGTACACTAACACACACACACTTCTGTACATTCTAAACAGATAATGTCCTCGGCCTTTAGCAACTCCCAACATTTCTTTAATTCTACACTTGGTTCCCAGAAGGACCAACCAGGTTAGAATATGAGCTCCAGACCGCAAAGTCTCACTTCTCTAGTGAGAAACACACCAGGTTATCTGCTGCATCTCTGGTATATTTTTATTCTCAGGTCAACTGTGGGCGTAGTCTGCCCTGTGGGTGCCCTGTGGGTGGAGTGAGCTCTGTGCTCCCACTGTTGTCAGATGCTAGTGCAGATTGGACCTTTATCAGAGGGTTATCAGGGTTCTGATGAAGGTTCACTGCGGAACACCTGCAGAGGAAAGTGAACTGATTGTCACTTGTGATCCACAGCAGCACAGCGCACGGTGCACACAGTGAAATTTGTCCTCTGCATTTAACCCATCACCCTGAGTGAGCAGTGGGCAGCCATGACAGATCTCCCAAGCGCATAGCATGACCAGCATATGGTACAACATAGTGCTACTCTAGACTGTCTAAAAATCACTATAAATAGTGAGGTAAGCATTTTGATTATTTTAAGTTTTAGTCGAGTCTTTGCATCCATCTGTCATTTTAGTCTTAATCAGTCTTAGACACGTCCAGACTAAAAGTCTGAGCATTTTAGTCTTATTTTAATCAGAATTATCCATGAATGTTTTAGTCCATGAAATTTGTATTTTAGTCTCATTTTTAAAATAATGTCGTTCTATTTAACCCATTCGATATAGTACAAGTACAGAGTAGAACAGACAAAAACAACATTTTTAGTCGAACCCCTTTCATAATTAAAACAATTATTGTTACCTTATAGACTTAAGAATACTCGACATCCGTTCCAGTGGCCGCATTTCTCCGTGTTTTTCGACACATTCTGTTTTCTTTTCAACTTCATCTTTTTCACCCAGACATCTGCTCATCCATCACACAAAATCATGAATTGTAATTAATGCTGCGAATGCGTGTTGAGGAAGTGATGTCATCTGCGCAACTGTACGGGAGACACAGGAAACAGAAATACTGCAAAATAGTAACGAGATTAAATGAAAAAAAAACGAACATGAGGCATTTTATTATAATTTATATTTTGTAAACCACAAAAACATTGCCAATATTGGCAAAAATATTGCATGATATATTTCACAATAGTTATCGCCATATGACCAGCATTTACGTCGCGTCTTGTCTTATTTCAGTCTCGTCAAAAAGGTTCGTTGACGAAGATATTTCATCATATATTTTGTTGATGGAAACAACACTACTTTTTAGATTGTAATCCCTCTGATTGGGGCGATTGGTCCGCTCGGCATCCACGTTCCGTCGGACCCACCGGTGCTCCGCTTTCATGGCTGCCCGGGCGCCTCATGTACGCAGTCGGTAGCCGCATGAAAAATGCATGCAGTTTCCCCGCAGGCAGTCCTGCAGTGGGGAGAGGAGGCCACGCCCAGAGGAGCGCGAGAGTGGGCCCAGCGCACCACCGATGTCATTTCAAGTGTTCTGTGCACGCGTCACAGGGCCAGAACTGGAACAGGATTGGAGCATTGATCAGTCATCAGCCCCGCCCACACCCCACACAATACCATCATTTGTTAATAACAAATTCATTAAATCGCTCGTCTTAAATGAATGGCTGCTGTATTTTTAAGTCAAATGATGAAATCATTAAATATTAACATAGGACAACGTTGTCTGCAATAGTATCTTTAATATCTGTATCTGTTTCAAAATAATAATTTCTATACACACACACACACACCTGTAATAATGTTTCTGGTTGAGCTCTAGACTGAAACTTACTTGCTGTCTTGCAAAGCATGCTGGGTAAAGCTGTGCCTGTCCTGGAGTGTCTCATTAGATCAGGGTTGGGTGGATGGAGACCAAAACCGCCCAGAGACACACACCAGCAGTTGTGTGTGTGTTAAACGGAGTTAGTTTCACTTGTATTCTTTCTTAATCAGCATTTTGCATTTGACCTTTTTTAGTCGTTATCTGACAGTTGTGGTTCGGAATTCCGTGTTCCAGACTCGGGTCGTGTCGTGCCGGCTCCGGGTTTAAGCCGCCGGTGTCGTCAGGAATATATTTGAGCCTGCAGCTGTCGGGACGTGGAGGGGGAACGTGACACGGATCGCCGTGCGCTCGGCTGCTGTCTGACTCATGCACCTTCATTTGGAGCGCTGTCTCCGGACACACACACACACACACACACACACAGACTCCTCTCAGCATGAATACACACACACACACCACACAACTGATAAAGAGACGGAACAGAAGGGCTGTAATCTCAGATCCCGGCGGCTGGAGAATTTCTCCACATCGCCTTATTTCATATTTCTTATGAGTGATGAGGAAGTTTTTATTTTCACACGCACACCAACGCCAGGCGTGGGCTAGAGTAGGAAAACGAATGGCCTGGATTTACGACGTTCCTTTTTTCAGCTGAGTCATGAAGCTCCCGTCGGCTGTAATATAATTTGAGTGTCTAATCCCCAAAATGGACGGCAGAGTGCTCGGTGCCAGGAGTGGGCGGGGCTCTGGTGTATTGATTGCATTTGGCGCTAACGGCCAAGCTTCCCTGGGGACTGTGTGTGGTCCCCGCATGTCCCTCGTTGTCCCGGTCTCTTGCGGACCGCCCCGGACTGTTACGTGACACAGCAGAAATGGCCCCGTGTGGCGGTGCTCCAGAAGTTCTTCTGGAAAGATCCATGCCGCGCCCACTGCATTATGGCCCTTAACTGGACACTGTGGCTATAAATTCCTATAAAAGCTGAAATGTGATTATTTCTGGAACGATGCTGATGGGGGGTGTACATTAGTTATGTATTGCTGTATAGATTTTAAAGGTCCCCTATTATGAAAATATTTTTTTCTTTTAGATCAGCCTTATTAAAGTAAAGTGTAGTGTCACATGTGATACACAGCAGCACAGCACACGGTGCACACAGTGAAATTTGTCGTCTGCATTTAACCCATCACCCTTGGTGAGCAGTGGGCACCATGACAGGAACCCGGGGAGCAGATCGGCAACCTTCTGATTACGGGGCTGCTTCCTTAACTGCTAGGCCACCACTGCCCCTAAATAGGCCGCCTATCGGTCCCCTGATTCTGTATCTGAAGTCACTTGGTGCAGAATTACAGCCACTTTGATCCAGTCCCACAGTGAGATTTCCCAGGACGCGCCGTTTCACCGTCTGTAGCTTTAAATGCTAATGAGGAGGAGAGCGACCAATAGAAGTTGAGGGGAAATTTGTGGGAATGACGCCATCAACACCCTCCACCAACCACGATGTCTGGCGCAGACAGGAAGTCATGTCGCTGTTTTTCCAGAAAAATTCAGCAGAATCTCGTGTGACTGAAGTAAAAAAAAATACATTTGTGCTCATTTTTACATCCAATCACGAGCAACTGCAGTGCTTCACACGTTTGGAAGCCATGACGTTATCCGGAACGCGGGGACATGTTCCGGTAATGAGTGCGGCAGCCACCCGGTGCCACTGCTTCCATCTTGCAAATGTCGCAGTTTTCAACAAGGCAACGCGGCACAATACGCTCCCACATGACCAGGAGCAACCAATCGAGCTGCGGACTTTGTTTTACGCCGACCCATATACAGGTGGGCTGGTGAAAGAAGAGTTTGGAACGAGAATTCTGGTTACCAGCCTCGAACCAGTGGGGCAGTGGTGGCCTAGCGGTTAAGGAAGCGGCCCCATAATCAGAATGTTGCTGGTTCGAATCCCGATCCACCAAGGTGCCACTGAGCAAAGCACCGTCCCCACACACTGCTCCCCGGGCGCCTGTCATGGTGCCCACTGCTCACTCAGGGTGATGGGTTAAATGCAGAGGACAAATTTCACTGTGTGCACCGTGTGCTGTGCTGCTGTGTATCACGTGTGACAATCACTTCACTTTCACTTTCACCAGGACGATGTCTAACTGATGGGCCGGGGGCGGGCTGTCTCTGTACCAACTGTCTGAGGGGGACCCCAACATCCCTGACCACGTTAAAGGGTTCATGTTAGGAACTAGTATATGAGGAAGTTAACCCCCACTCTTTTTCTGCAGGTGCCCTTCCCAGTGCTTCAGGGGGAAGGGGTGGAGTTTCTGGGCCGCGCCGACGATGCCATCATTGCCATTTCCAACTACAGGCTCCACATCAAGTTCAAAGACTCCATCATTAATGTAAGTATCAGCGTGATGGACAGAAAGACGCTGGGACGTTTCAAGCAGAAATAGACGCCGTGGTGTTCTTTAGATTTGCTGCGGCGGTTCCTGCTTCTGTCACCTCTTCAGAGGCGTATGCAGATAGCAGTCCAGCCTGGTCAAGTTTATAGGGTCTAAAATCCACATTCAGCTACATCCTGCCTTGTGTGTGTGTGTGTGTGTGTGTGAGAGAGAGAACGTCTTATTCTTCTTACTTTTTATTTTATTTCTTTCCACACGACTCTTCCCTTCCCTGCTGAGCGTCTTCACACTAAACCTCATTTTCCGTTTCCGTCCCTCTCTGTGTCCTTTTGGTTCTACTCCGTCCGTCCGTCCATCCATCCGTCTCTCTGTGTTGTAGACGTACCCAGGTGTGGACAGTGAGATATCAGTGAGTACCCCGTCCACCTCAGATTTCAGCAGGTTTCTGCTACGCTGGACTTTGTAGAGCACTGCGGTGTGTGTGTGTGTGTGTGTGTGTGTGTGTGTGTGTGAAATCTACGGGATTCATCAGTGCACTTAAATGGAATTGTCCTTGACTAAGATGCAGCACGTGTGTGTGTGTGTGTGTGTGTGTGTGTGTGATGCTGCTGCTGTACCGCACGAGTCGCCCTTTAACCACACAGAGAGGCTGGAGCTGAAACTGGTTGCAGTGTGGGTGTTGGCCGGGTGCCGGTGTTCTCCGGAAGAGGAACCGGGCTGTTCCGCTCCAGGTTTTATTCTGCTGAGCTGCCGTCTTTTCACCACAGGTTCCCCTGCGGCTGGTTGAACACGTGGAGAGCAGAGAGATGTTCCAGCTGCACATCATCTGCAAGGACTCCAAAGTTGTCAGGTAGGCGACACACGCGACCGAAGACGTGGCTGCAGCTCGAAATTCCACATGCAGCTGGAAAGGAGGAATTGTGGAAAAGTCGTGGCATCTAGAAACAGAATCAGTTTTATCAGAGTTATAACATGGTGAAAGTTCATGGGGCAGCGGTGGCCTAGCAGTTAACGAAGCGGCCCCGTAATCAGAAGGTTGCCGGTTCGAATCCCGATCCGCCAAGGTGCCACTGAGGCGCCTGTCATGGGTTAAATGCAGAGGACACATTTTGTTCTGTGCACCGTGTGCTGTGCTGCAGTGTTTCACAATGACAATCACTTCACTTCACATGACAGCTTTTGAAAAATGTCTTCGTTTAAGCAGTCGGTACTCTGTGTGTGTTCCTTATTTCTGCAATTTTGGTCAGGTCTGTTTCAGGATTTGTGCATACTTTTGTTTTTAATTGAATTAACATGCGAACATGTTGCCATGGTTACCATGGCTCAACCGAACCTTTATCCAAGTGAGGACCTCACGTTCACAGTCGTCCCTCCTGAACAAGACAAATTCTTCATGATGAAGAGGAGTTCCCCACTATTCCTCTCTGTTGCTCCGGGTTGGAAAGACCGTTTCGGTCGAGTCCTCCTGCCCCCGGTTCTCCCAGGCTTTTTGTAATTGGGACCAGACACGTGTTTGTGGTGGACACTGCCTCTTTGTTTTGGTCTCCTTTGTGTGTGGGAGAAAGTAGGCCTCGCTTTGCCCCGAGTGAAGAATGACCTCCTGTGCCTTTGACAGGTGCCACTTCTCCACGTTTAAGCAGTGCCAGGAATGGCTGAAGAGGCTGAACCGCGCCACGGTGCACCCCGCCCGGCTGGAGGACCTGTTCGCCCTGGCGTACCACGCCTGGTGTCTCGGGGGCAGCGCCGACGACGAGGACCAGCACCTGCACCTGTGCCATCCAGGTATGCGACATCAGTGCATTTTGGAGGCTAATAAGTTTCCATAAGTGTGCGTTCTGTCACGTTTCTCTGGTGATGGATGCATGCGAGTGTTGCATCAGGTTAAGGTTGCTCTTGCTCTCGGATCAGGGGACCATGTGCGCCACCGTGTGGAGCTGGAGGTGAAGAGGATGGGCTACGACATGCAGAACGCCTGGAGAATATCCGACATCAACAGTAACTACAAGTACGTTCTGCCTCGACTACATTACCCATGGTGCTCAGCGAATGGGGCAGCGGTGGCCTAGCGGTTAAGGAAGCAGCCCCGTTATCAGAAGGTTGCCGGTTCGAATCCCGATCCGCCAAGGTGCCACTGAGGTGCCACCGAGCAAAGCACCGTCCCCACACACTGCTCCCCGGGCGCCTGTCATGGTGCACACTGCTTACCAAGGGTGATGGGTTAAATACAGAGGACACATTTCACTATGTGCAACATGTGCTGTGCTGCTGTGTATCACAATCACTTCACTTTATTTATCGGGAGGAAGTAGCCTAGGGGTAACACACACTCCTGTGAACCAGAAGACCCAGGTTCAAACCCCACTTACTACCATCGTGTCCCTGAGCAAGACACTTAACCCTGAGTGTCTCCAGGGGGGGACTGTCCCTGTCACTACTGACTGTAAGTCGCTCTGGATAAGGGCGTCTGGTAAATCCTGTAAATTTAAATGTAAATGCTCCACTGCAGAGCCGGATCTGACCGCTCAGGGTCTGTTGCAGTCTTATACATCCGATCTCAAAGCATCAGAAAGTGTCCTGCTGGCCTGAATCTTCACTCCGCAAGATGAGTGAGGTGGACGTGTCCCATCTTCCTGTTCTGCCCTGTCCAGGCTCTGCTCCAGCTACCCCCAGAAGCTGCTGGTGCCGGTGTGGATCACGGACAAGGAGCTGGAGAGCGTGGCGTCCTTCAGGTCCTGGAAGAGGATTCCAGTGGTCGTGTACAGGTGACCACGTGTTCTGCATGTTTTACAGGCGTGAACCTCTACCCCGCCACCTCCAGTCACCACCGGCACTACTTTTTAGCTAGAATGTGATGCATTGATTATGAGGTTCCTTTCATGGTGCTTTAGTTGGCTTTTGTGTAGCTCTGGAAGTTTCTTTAAACTTGAGAGGCTTCCAACCGTGACAAAGTAAGATAGTTTGGCCGACTTCTTCTAGAAGATGAACAGTGGTGTTTGTTGCAGTGGGGGCGTGTGAAAAAGACGCCAGCATGAAAAGCACAAGACATTCTTACTCAAGCACGTTTTGTGCAGCTTATTGTCATTTTTAGAGTTGCAGTAATAACCTGGCAACATGCATCACCTTCCTCCTGCACAGACACCACAGGAACGGCGCGGTGATCGCCCGCTGCAGCCAGCCGGAGATCAGCTGGTGGGGGTGGAGGAACACCGACGATGAGTACCTGGTCACGTCCATCGCCAAGGCCTGTTCCCTGGACCGGGGGACCCGGGGACCCGGTGGCTCTCCTGGCAGGCCAAGGGACGGAGGCGACAGCTCCAATAGTGACTTTGGTGAGTTGATTGGGCGGCTGTAGCCTAGTGGGTCACAGAGTCCCTGGTTCAAACCCCACTTGTGTCCCTGAGCAAGACACTTAACCCCGAGTGTCTCCGGTCAGACTGTCCCTGGATAAGGGATCTGCTAAATGGCCAAAAATTCAAATATTGATGCGGAGGGAAAAACAAAGCTTTTTTTTTTTTTTTAGTTTTTTTAATCTGGGTCACATCTTCTGCTTTCCGGCTGCATCAAAAACACTTTTCAATTAGTTACGCTAATGAGCAGCACATCAGAGCTGCGTGTGTGTGTGTGTGTGTGTGTGTGTGTGTGTGTGTGTGTGGTGAGCGGATGAGAACTAGACACCAATTAAAAAAAAACAAAAAACTACAGTATGTTTTCAAGACAATGGCCAGAGCCACCATTTAATTAGTCTTCAAACACACACACACACACACACACAGACTGTGCATGCTCATACATGCAGCGGAAGCGAAGCCTCGTCTCGGCCGCCAAGAATGTGAGGCCTGCTGTCGGGGGATCCATTCCCATGGCTGCGGCTCGGACCCCGGCTTCTGCCCAGATATCGACAGGTTCTATCAGCTCATCCTCTGCAGATCTTTATTTCAGAAGTACGGAACTAGGATTGCAGCTTGATGGTCTTTATGAATTATTTGCATAATAAACAGCAGTACACTATAATGCATAGAAGACATTTTTATTCTAATCTTTCGATCTGAGTGGTCTATTATTTAGTTGTTTTCTCTGATAAATTCCACAGCGATATTTGATTGATTTTGGTAAAGATTTCGCTCGAGCTCGTTCATTTGACGCTCATGGTTTGAAGTTAATGTCGTCCGCGTGGAGCTGTAGTGGCCATCAGGAGGTGTTATTGATCCGCCGTCGTCGATATCTTCCCCGTTCAGACTCCTCCCTGACCGAGTGCCCGGGCCCCGACGCCGGCGCCGCGCTGCAGAAGCTGCTGATCCTGGACGCCCGGTCCTACACGGCGGCGGTGGCCAACCGCGCCAAGGGCGGCGGCTGCGAGTGTGAAGGTGGGTGACGTGGCGATGGAACACCTGACCAGCAGCGTAAATTACGGAGGGCCGAGTGTGTGTGTGTGTGTGTGTGTATCAGGACACGGTGAAAGAATTTGGTAATTTGTTTTATAACGCCGTCTCTGGTTGTTCGTGTGTGTGTGTGTGTGTGTGTGTGTGTCTGTGTGTGTGTGTGTGTGGGTGAAAGAATTTGGTAATTTGTTTTATAACGCCGTCTCTGGTTGTTTGTGTGTGTGTGTGTGTGTGTGTGGGTGAGTGGGTGAAAGAATTTGGTAATTTGTTTTATAACGCCGTCTCTGGTTGTTCGTGTGTGTGTGTGTGTGTGTGTGTGTGTGTGTGTGTGTGTGTGTGTGTGTGTGTGTGGGTGAAAGAATTTGGTAATTTGTTTTATAACGCCGTCTCTGGTTGTTCGTGTGTGTGTGTGTGTGTATCAGGACACGGTGAAAGAATTTGGTAATTTGTTTTATAACGCCGTCTCTGGTTGTTCGTGTGTGTGTGTGTGTGTGTGTGTGTGTGTGTGTGTGTGTGTGTGTGTGTGTGTGTGTGTGTGTGTGGGTGAAAGAATTTGGTAATTTGTTTTATAACGCCGTCTCTGGTTGTTTGTGTGTGTGTGTGTGTGTGTGTGGGTGAAAGAATTTGGTAATTTGTTTTATAACGCCGTCTCTGGTTGTTCGTGTGTGTGTGTGTGTGTGTGTGTGTGTGTGTATAGAGTACTACCCCAACTGTGAGGTGATGTTCATGGGCATGGCCAACATCCACTCGATCAGGAACAGTTTCCAGTCCCTGCGGGCCGTGTGCAGCCAGATCCCCGACCCGGGGAAGTAAGTGGATCCTTCTGACCTTTCCCTGCTTTTTAAAAAACCGTCGTCTTCATTGTAACTGAATCAGAAATCAAGTCAAGATTTTCACCGCTTGTACGTATTACTGTAAATGTATATGGAGATTTGGAAGGAATGTCTCTCTCTCTCTCCACAGCTGGCTCTCTGCTCTGGAAAACACCCGTTGGCTGCAGCACCTGTCAGTCATGCTGAAGGCGGCCGCCCTGGTGTCTTCTGCCGTGGAGCGGGACGGGCGGCCAGTGCTGGTGCACTGCTCGGACGGGTGGGACCGCACCCCTCAAATAGTCGCCCTCGCCAAGGTCCTCCTGGACCCGTTCTACAGGACGATGGAGGTAACGGCCCCGCCCCCACCTGCCGCCTCGTGGCGTCTGCGCGCGAGCATCGCTTCACGCCCCGTGTCCCCCCCCGCAGGGCTTCCAGGTGCTGGTGGAGACCGACTGGCTGGACTACGGCCACAAGTTTGGCGACCGCTGCGGCCACCAGGAGAACGTGGACGACGTGAGCGAGCAGTGTCCCGTCTTCCTGCAGTGGCTGGACTGTGTGCACCAGCTGCTGAAGCAGTTCCCCTGCCTGTTCGAGTTCAACGAAGCCTTCCTGGTCAGTGCCGGCGTGAAGAGGGTGTGCGTGGTGAAATGAAGACGTAATTCACCGCGTCTTTTACCGGTTCGCAGGTGAAGCTGGTTCAGCACACCTACTCCTGTCTCTACGGGACGTTCCTGTGTAACAACGCCAGGGAGAGGGAGGCGCGGAACGTCTACAAGCGCACCTGTTCCGTCTGGTCCCTGCTCCGCCCCGGCAACAAGAACTTCCAGAACTTTCTCTATATCCCCAGTCACGACGTGGTACGTGCTGGGACAACACCGACATGGTTCATGGTCCCTACAATGAAACCCATGTAGCTCATGCACATAAAAATATCAGTGAGATTAATATCCGGTTTTTCTGAGCAGGTGCTGCAGCCTGTGTGCCACACCCGAGCGCTGCAACTGTGGACGGCCGTGTACCTCCCCACCTCCTCACCCTGCACTGCGGCAGAGGACGCCATGGACCTCTACCTCTCCCCCTCCGCCCAGGGGGAGGAGCTAACCTCCCGCTCCCTCGACAGGTCAGTCCGACAGTTCCTTCTCAGTGGGCTGGAACTTTTACTGTGTAGTCTGAAAAGTTCCAGTCTCTCTGGAGTCGTGGGTAGGCTGGTAGTAGCCTAGCGGGTAACACACTCGCCTATGGACCAGAAGACCCAGGTTCAAATCCCATTTACTACCATCGTGTCCCTGAGCAGGACACCTGAGTCCCTGTAACTACTGATTGTAAGTTCTTCTGGATAAGGGCGCCTGGTAAATGCCGTAAATGTAAATGAAAAGTGCTTTTTTAATTCAGTCATGTGACTGTGCTGCCCTCTATTGGTTAAAATGAGTAATGCTACTTAGTTTTTTTTCTTTTTGCAGGCTTCCGAAGACTCGCTCGATGGACAACCTGACCTCCGCCTGTGAAAATGGGATGCCGCTGACGCGCACGTCCAGTGACCCTAACCTCAACAAACACTGCCAAGAGGGCCGTGTGGCCCTGGAGCCAATTGCCGGGCCAGTTGCCAGTTCGTGTGACACGCCAGAGGAGGACACTTCGGACACAGGGTTGGGCAGCGAGGGCCCAGAGGTGGAGGCCTGTGTAGAGAGCCCGCCCCCATCAACCCTGGAAGCCAATGACGACAGACCTCAGGACTCGAGGGCGGGGCCTTGCCTAACAACGCAGCCTCTGCCCTCTATGCCCCTCCCACAGGCCCCGGATCCGGACTGCCTTCCCCCGCTGGACACTCCCATTCTGCATCAGGCCCTGCCCTGCGCCTCCCGCCTCCCACTCCTGCCCCCACCTGGGACTGAACCAGACACTTCCACGCAGGACGTCCCCCCGGACGGCCACACCTGTGCTGTCAGTAGCGCCCCGCCCCGGGCGGAGGAACCCAGCTTGACCGCAGTGGAGCTCCTGGCCCTCAGGCAGCTGCCCGCCCCTCCACTGGAGGACTCCACCGAGACTCTCACGGAGCAGACGTCCGACGAAGGGCCGGCCCCGCCCCCGAGGAGGGCGGAGCTGGTGTCGGTCCGCGAGCGGGCGGCGAGGCGCCTGGTGTCCCAGAGTCAGCTGAGCGACTTCACGCTGCTGGGCTCGCACTGGAGCAGCAGCGTCCAGGGCCTGGTCCAGTCGGCCTGCGGCGGCTACCAGGGCCGGAGGCCGAGCGGCAGGCCGCTCCGGGCGCAGGGGGCGCCGTGCTGCCGCAGGGAGCAGCCCCGCCCGCCCGCCAGCCCGCTCCCCTCCGCCGGCTGGTTCTCCAGCGTCAGGAGCTCCGGCTACGCCGCCCTCTGCTCGTCCGCCCTGTCCGCCGGCCCGGCGTTCCGCCAGCTCGTGCTGAACGGCCGCTCCTCGCCCTCCTCCCCTCCCCCGCCGCCGCAGGCGCCCTCGTACCTGGACGACGACGGCCTCCCGGTCGCCATGGACGCCGTGCAGCAGCGGCTGCGGCAGATCGAGGCCACGTACAAGCAGGAAGTGGAGGTCCTGCGGCAGCAGGTCCGGCAGCTGCAGATGAGGCTGGAGAGCAGGCAGCACTGCACTCCGCCCTCCGAGCCCGACGTCGACTACGAGGACGACGACATTGTGAGGCTCCTCCCCCCGTCCCGTAACGTCACCGCCGCTGTCCGGTGAGTGCCGTGCGAAGTGACCGGTCTCTCCGCTGTCTGCAGATGTGCCTCAGGGAGTCGGACGCCAGCGATGGAGAAGATTCCCTGTCGGACCACAGCGAGGACCGGTTCAGCGAGGGCAGCTGGGACCGCGTCGAGCGCAAGGACACGGAGGTCGGTGTGCCCCGCCCCTTTTACCCACCCACCCTCTCGCGTTTACCAGACGCCCTCATCCAGGGCGACTTACAGGGACAGCCCCCCTGGAGACACTCAGGAACACGATGGTAGTAAGTGGGCTTTTAACCTGGGTCTTCTGGTTCTTACCCACAAGGCCACACTGCTACCCTCAAGTTGTCCCTCAATCCCATGATGCTCTGGCGTGGCTCTAAACATCTTTCTGTCCTGCGACATGTGATACTGGATCCCAGTTATCTCGCCTCACGTCGATTATCATTGTTAACATGCTGATCCTCTGCTCTGATTATTATTATTGGCGTGTTCGTGATCTGCTTTCTTTTAAATCCATGTGGTGTATGAATATTTGTGGGACCTGCAGGTGACGAGATGGGTGCCCGACCACATGGCCTCTCACTGCTTCAACTGTGACTGCGAGTTCTGGATCGCCAAGCGGCGCCACCACTGCAGGTGGGTCACATGGTTCACACCCACCGGACTCCACTAATTAATGAAAATGAAAACGAATTATTCGGAATGTCTCTATATGTGCCGTCCGTATCGTGTAAATTTGGATGAACTACGGATCTGTATTCGCGTCTGGGAACCGAAATATCACTTCTCAGAAACGTGAAGATGCTGCAAAGTGTCAATTTTCACCAGATTCATATCAAGTGAATTATTGGTACAGAAATTTTGTAAATTTTATATGAAAACATGAAATTTGTGGGTAATATTTCGTCAATAATCTGCTTGGTCAGGAATTGCGGGAACGTGTTCTGTAAAGACTGCTGCCACCTGAAGCTGCCGATCCCGGACCAGCAGCTGTACGACCCGGTTCTGGTGTGCAACTGCTGCCACGACCTGCTGCTGGAGTGCCGGACGCGCGAGCTCCGCAGCCAGCAGCTGAAGAAGCCCATCGCCACGGCGTCCAGCTGAGCGGCCGCCTGCTCGCCCCGTTCTGGCCCGGCGCGTGGGGCCGGCCTGGCCGCGCCCGGCCCGGACCGAGCCGCGGCCCGGCGCCGTCTGGGACGGAGAGGAGGTGGCGGGCGAGGGGGGCGGTGGAGAGACGAGTGGTCTCGGGTTTTTTTTTTTTTTTTTTTTATGTGACCCCGCCCTCTGAGGACAGGTCATGGGGACCCCCCCCGTGACCCACAAACTGAAGCCTTTTCCTCGTTCTACTGGAGGCCACTGGACTATTTAAGATAAATATGCTGCTATGGGTGGGTTTTTGGTTTTTTTGTGCACTACAAGCCATTCTGAGACCAAACCGAGCGAAAGGGGACGGTCCCCGCCGTTTTACAGCCATGTTTACTCGCTGTCGTTTCTCGCCGTGGGCGTGTACAATGTACAGACTGTGGCGAATGTGGGCGGGGCGAGCTGGGTCAACGCGTGGACAGGGTTCGGCCCGTGTTTCGTGAGCGCATGTTCTCGTAAGTCCGTCTTCATTTTTTCGTCCCCTGTCTGGTCTTTCGTCCCGGTATGTGAACGCGCACCACAGTCCGGCCACAGCGGAGCTCCGTCCACGAGGTGCCACACCCGATTGATGGATGTTGCCGCTGAACCCGTCACTTGTGCATGTTGGGAAGCTGGGAATGTGCGTCTGGACGGAGATTCGTCTCTACGCTAAACGTGACTTTAGATTTGTGTTCTTTTTTTTTTTTTTTCTTTTTTTTTTTGGCTGATGCTTCCATATGTCTATATGGCATCGAATTTAAATTTTTGAAAGAAAATGTGCCATTTTTCCCCTCATATGGACCCTAGTTACTAATTGGTAAATGTTCATGTGAATGGTACACGTAGCTAGCTGCTTTAACAATGAGAACATGGTTTCTTTAGATCAGCAGGGGGACGTTCTTTTGGACACGATGCTGTGAAGCGAGATGAACGCGCCCGGAATGATGGCCAATCTGCTGTTTTTTTTTTTTTGTTTTTTTTTTTCCTCTTCTGTTTTTTTTTTGGTGGTGTTGAAGGCAAAATCAAGATCTAAAGACCCACAAATGTAATATATAGTTCTATGACCTAGTGGCTAACGGTGTCACTTAGTGAATTAATTGTTGTGGGGAAAAAAAAGCACTGGGTTAAATCCCATGGGTTAAATTAAAAATATATCATGGCTGAGGTGTGTGTGGATATTTTTCCTTTCAGCGTCACACAACTTTTGCAGTTACTCAATGTGAAGAGTTCTGTGCCGGTGGAGAAGATCATCACCTCAGGAACTGCGATGAACAACGGACCATCTGACTCTCGTGTATGTAGTACTGATTCAGAAACTGGTAATGTCAGGACCAGGATCGCTAATAACTGGATAAAGTAGTGAAAACCACTGTAGTTTTACCAGGAACCAGGAATGTGGACCTACGCTGCCCAGTCCAGGATTTCAGGCTTTGGTTACCAATGAAATTTCATAATGGCTAAAATCACCGGAATCGGATCATCATGAGTCAGGAATTGCGTCAGGGGGACTGGCGCTCTGGATAGGGGCATTTGGTAAATGCTGTAAATGATATGGATGTGGGTAGGATGATGATCAGGTGGAGGTTGTGGTTGGATCCAAGGTAGGATCATCATAGTTTGGATCAACCATCAAAGGTCATGTTAGATTCTCAGATTAAACATTGAGATTTAGGTGAAGAAAGTCCGTAATGAGGCTGGGGGATTCTTCGCTTTGACAGGAATAAAGTTGATCTTACCCGATGGAACCATCGGACCGTCGGTGTCTCTCTCACAACACACACACACACACACACTCACACACACACACACACACAGACACAGGGTTCTTCTACCTTCCTATCAACTGTGTGGGTATCAAGGCCAAATGGCCTGGACAGTGGACACTTTAGACACTAGGCCTTGCAAGAAAACCATTATTCCATGAACTAAATAAATGTAGGAAGAACTATATACAATTTATATAATTTAACAAATAGTATAAAATCATACAAAATCCTTCGTTCAGGAGAGGGTTAGAAGTTGTGTGGGGAGTTCCAGTTACAGTATTTATGAGACATCTTACAATCAGTAGTTACAGGGACCACTGGAGACACTCAGGGTTAAGTGTCCTGCTCAGGGACACAATGGTAGTAAGTGGGGTTTGAACCTGGGACTTTGTGGTCTTCTGGTTCATAGGTGGAGTTTTGTTGCCTGGGTCAGTCCATCACGTCATGGGTTTTATGTGATCATGTGACAAACCATCTTCGGTCATAATTAGATGTCTGTTGATAACAGATCAGAGCTGCAAGATTTGGTTTAGGGTTGGACCAACGTGGATAAACTCGACTAATGTGGGTTGGATGGTGAGTCAGAGCATCGTGAACCATGGCCATTGGGGGGGGTTGGAGTATGGATCATCGTGGATCATATAGTCAGATTTTTATGAGTTGAGTAGAGAGGTGGTCAGGCCATCATGGATGAGAGTCTCATAGACTGGATGGGTGGGGATGGTGTTTAACCATCATGCATCAGGCCTTAATAGTCATGGATGAAATGAGATCCACCCATCATGGGTTCAATGGAGGGAATATCATGGGTTAGCAAATCGTGGACTTGGTGTAGAGTCAATTATGGGTCAGATGGAGGGTTTGGCCATCAGTTAGACATCTATGGATTCAGATGTGGGTTGGACAGTCATGGAAAAGGTTAAAGATCAGACATCATGGGAAGAGTGAGGGATTGAACCATCATGGAGTGAGCAGAGGGCAAATCTCCACAGGTCATTGTAAAGGCGAGCATGGGCCAGTGAGGTTCGGGTTGAAGCATCAGAACTTATAGCTCAGATGTGGAGGTTTAAACCTAGCATAGTTTGGAGTAACATGGGTCAGGTGGGTGTGGAACGACCTTCACAGCGGTCAGTGGATGTCGGGTACAGTGGACGTCGGACCATCACTGGCCTGTAAAGATTTACACCAAAAAAAAAATGACAGAGGACGTCCAGTAGAGGTCACCACATCCACCAGGAAGGCTGACAACTCTGTCTCTGGCCACCAGGTGGCACCCGGTTCAGCCAATGCAGTCCTGAGAGAGAGAGAGAGGGATGCGATTCTTCTAAAGATTTCAAATCTTGACCCAGAAGCCAGGTGGCTGAAGACTGAGGTCAGGACCATTCAGACCCTAACTCGGCCGGATTGGACAAAACACTTCAACAGACTCATTTCGGATTTTTAAAAATAATTTGAGACAAGTGACATCGTTTCTCAAAAAGGACACGAGCCGATTGTGAAATTAATTTATGATCTAGCATTCCACAAAATATCTAAGGTTCTTATCCAGGTTCCTGTGTAAAGAACCTGGAATGAAGAGTCTCCAAAAGGATGCATTAAGAAGTTCCTGGTCTACAGGTTCCCCACCTCACTTCCAGGGGAAGGAATATGAACCCCATCATCCGAGGTAAGGGGGAGGAGCCACTCGCTCTCCCCTGGTCTGATGGATCGGTATAAGACCCCCCAGGAGAAGAAGATGATCCACACTTCAAAGCCCCATCGGCCTCGGTCCTGCGGCGCGGCGGAGGAGAAGGTCATCATCATCATCATCATCATCCTCCTCCTCCTCATCCCAACATGCAGAAGATCCGTGCGCTCCTGCTCCTGGCGACCCTCGCTCAGATCTGCACCGGTGCAGGTGAGTCCGGATCATTCGGAATATTTCCAAAGGTTATGAAATATCAGCAGTTCTGGAAACTTGTCTCGCCGCGGAGACATCGTGGGACAAGAAAAGCACCTGTGACCGCGCGTTGCCCTGACTTGGACGAGGATGATGATTATGAGGACGAAGACTTCTCTGGCCGCCAGCCGGAGACCCCAAGGGCGCAGAAACGACGAGACGCGCGGCGCTGCGTAAAAAGACCAAATTTCCACAAAATGTCTTGATGCGACGCAGAAACGCGCGTTCCTTCATCCCTTCATCCCTTCACTTATTCATTCTTTCCCGCTGCTGCGCACCTGCGGGTCTCCGGCGGGAATAAAGAGGAGCGGATCAAATAGAGAAATAAAAAAAAATGTCCCCTCACGCATCAGTTAGAACCTGCACAGGTGGCGACCTTTTTTATTTTCACACACGAAGAAACGTTCTTTTTTTAATATTAATGACTAATGAAATTATGCAAATCAGCCCCATCATTATCTTGGAAGGATTTGGTCCCAACAAATCCTGAATTTAGGAATGTCCCCACATGGGAGCAGCTTGCTGGAGGGGGTCCCGACTCTGCTGTCACTGTCACTCGATCCAAGTGACGCTGCTGAGCACAGCCAGCATCCCACCATACATGAAGCTGTGTTTATATATCTATTCTGTACATACTCTCTCTCTCTCTCTCTCTCTACCTCTCTCTCTCACACACACACTTGTTTATAGATTTATTTAGGTTTTCATATACATTTATATTCTTCAATACACTCATATTAATATTTTCGGATTGTTTGTATGGTGTACTGCTGGTATAGTTCTAATACTATTTTTAAGAATTTGTGATAAGAAGTTTATCTCTCTGCCGTGACTATGCAAATTTCTTATGTAAAGGCAGAAAAGGGACAGACCCAGGAGTTCAATATAACAGAGAGTGAAATGTCATGTGAAATGTCCCCTCATCCCAGTCTGGGACCCTCATGACCCCATATCAAGATTCTTTTTTTTTTTCCATCTATTTCTGATTCCTAAGATGGCAGCAGATTCTTGTCTCAGTGGAAACAGGTGGAAGCAGAAATTGCATTGTGAAATATTAATAAATTCAAACAAACAAGCCGGCGTGTGACCTCTGCACCCATGCAGATTTACTGTGTGTACATTAAAACGGCACAGACGCGCGGCACAATTTGTGTATTCGAGGCGTGGAACAATGGGATGCCGATTCCTGTGTATCGGGACAATTTGTATGGCCGGGATAACAGGCGCTCCGTGTACAGTGCGGCAACAATCCTCTGTTTGCCAAACAGAATAAGTAACAGTTGATCCGTCTGGTAAATATGAAGGAGAAATACGAGAGGGAGAAATCTTTACAACTTGATGGAAGAAACTTGATGGCCATCTGTGGAGATAAGGACCCGTCGAGTTCTTCCTGTGCCCACTGAATCAGCCCCCTGATGACTCTACATTCTTTTACAGATTGGTGCTACCAGTCACAGGTCACCTGTGAATCACATTGTAAAGGTACGAGGACGCTTGATTCTTGCAAACAAATAGTTACTATCGTCATGGTAATGCATGTGTGCCCAGTTATGAACAAATATGGTCTTTGTTTCTTTAAGGACCCCGTAAGTGGGAGGAGGAGAGCAGCACCTGTGGAGGGAGGAAGCAGTCTCCTATTAACATAGTGACCAGGAAGACCATCCCGGACGAGAGGCTCACGCCCTTCCAGTTCAGTGGCTATCAGCAGGCGTTTAGGAGCTCCATCAAAAACAACGGACACTCTGGTATGCCCGGCTTTCCATGCGTAACTCTGTTCGGCCTCGAGATTTGAAGGGTCTTCTAAGATGGTGCAGGATGTTGGTTACAGTCGCAGTGAACATCCCCCACATGGCCACCATTAGTGGAGGGAACCTGGAGACCACCTACAAGGCTGTGCAGTTCCACCTCCACTGGGGGAGAAATGGAGGACCCGGCTCCGAGCACACCATTGATGGGGAGCAGTATCCCATGGAGGTACAGGAGAGGTGGTGTTCTGCAAGGACCAACATCTGGTCCTTTATCTGGTCTTTTCTGTTGGGACATAATGACCCATGCTTGACCTCAGCATTCCAGCCACAATATCCAAAAGCAGCAGACTTGCAAATAGTGTTGATTTTGTCAAATAACTTTCTGACAAAACGTCTTCGTCAATGAACTTTATGTGATGGAAATAGGACACAATGCAACATAAATGGCGGTTGTGTGGCGATAACTACAACGATAAATAAAAAAAGTCTATTTATTTTCCTTGACGAGACGTTGTTATTATTATTATTATTATTATTATTCAGAATTTCTGTTCCTGTGTCCCCCATCTGGTTATACTTGCAAACAGACCTACACCTGAAAAAGAGGAGAAATGATGATAATCTGTTGGGTCAGATGGAACTTGTCATTTTTACCTGCAGCTCCACATCGTACACATGAAGCAGAAGTTCTCGTCGCTTTCTGAGGCCCTGCAGGACCCCACCGGAGTTGCTGTCCTCGGGTTCTTTTACGAGGTATTTGTGCCACCTAATTTCCAAGGAAAACCCACCGGCGTTTACTGCGGTGAGTGCTGTAACACGCTCTGTGTCCAGGTGTCGAAGCTACCAAACAACAAATATGGCCAGTTAATAAAGATCCTGGAGAGCGTGCCGACCAAGAGTAAGAGACTCGGACTCTACCCCCCTTTTACACTTTTGGATTTAGAAAGTGAGCGGAGCTTGTCTGTCTTTGTCCAGATGCCAGTGCGACCTTCTCCAGCCCGCTGTCTCTCAACCAGCTGATCCCACGCGAGCAAAACCTGACCGGCTACTACCGCTACGAGGGCTCGCTGACCACGCCCGGCTGTAACGAGGCCGTGGTGTGGACCGTGTTCCAGGATCCCATTCCACTGGACAGAAACCAGGTGAAGGAAGCAAACACAACATCTCCGTGTGCAGTGAGGCGGAAGATGGAGAAACGCTCACCTGCAACGGGGTTCATCTTCCAATCATCCAATCAATTGAATTCATTGTTTTCAATAAATTTAAAGGAGGACTAAAGAATTATGAATCGATTTTCCTCTTCTTTGGTCAGTAGGCAGAATCAGAATCGGAAAATTTGATTGGTCCAGAAGAAAATTGCTTATGTAATGACTGCAGCAACACAGAAAGATCATGTAAAATAATATAAAATGTGTCTGACCCAAAGAACAGGAAAAATGTTGCTGTGTTAAAAAAACTTCAAACTCAGAAGGTAGTTTAGAATAAATGATTAACTTTAAGAATCAGAAGTGATTAAGTACATGTTACGTAATGTTAAGTAATGAGTCTTATTCATGAATGTCCATTTCCTTCTCACCACTAGCTCAGCGCGTTCTCCCGACTGAAGTTCCATGATGGAACCAGCATGGTGGACACTTTCAGGCCGGTGCAGCCCCTGAACGACAGAACGGTGTACAGGTCTGGGTCCGCAGTGGTCCTGGCCAGCTTGGCACTTCTGTTGGCATCGATCTCCCTGACCTTTGGCCTCTCACATGCCAACTAGGTGAGGAGGCCGCACACAACCATGCATGAACCAAGGAGCCCTGGTCATCTTCACAAACATCCCGACTCGCTTCTGGAGCGTTGTGCAGTGCCTGAACTAGCTCTGCTAGCTCGCAGTAATCACCCGCTCGGCCCACCGCGGAGCTGCTGGCCAACCCCCACACTTCTGCATGGCTTCAATGGAAAGACTCAAAAGCTCGTGGCTATCAATAGGGAACTCTGAAATCCTTCCAGATCATTTGGAAGGGGAGGGGAATGCATGGCCTCTCTAACACACTGCCAAGGCAAAGCAGACACACACAGATTCATACATAAACTGTCGTCACGTGGCCCAGACCTTCTCCACGTGGACCACAGGACGGACAAGCGTGCACAGGCTGACCAATGAGGAACACCTAGTGCTGTTCTGAAGTTCACTGTGTCTCCAGTTTCACACATGGGCTGCAGAGGTGCTGGTGATGCAGAGGTGAGATCCCTGCTGAAAATAGCTCGCCGACCAATGCGGAAAGGCATTCGTTTTGCATGCGACCCTCACAAGGTCAAGCTGGACGCAAATTGATTCCATGGCTAATAATTCTGGCATAATGGGCCCATGTTGCGAACTCCAAATTGTTCATCTACGTACACAGAGGATCAAACTGTCCATCTGGTCAAATGTTCAGAGCTATTCTGTCACCTCGGCTTGGCTCCACCCACACAGGTGAGACCGAAGAGCACCTGAGACAATGACTGCAGGACAGAGGCAGAGTCTGAAATCAGGTCGGAGGTCACCATGTCTCCTGACAGGTTCTGTGTGTGATATTGGTTGATATTTTACATACATTTCCCCATATATGTATTCATGTATGTGTATTATCAAATGTGGTGGAAGACACTGGTTTCCGTATTTGTGTCCGTCTCATCATGCTGAAAAAGAGTCTAAGCACAAAAAAACATCCTTCCGATGGAAAGAGGTGGAAAGTGTGTTTTTTTTTCTGTACCAGAATATATACTGTATGCTGTTTTGCTGGCGATGCCGCTGGAAATGTGTAGGCTGCATTCCAATATGATAATAAACTACTGACTTGCCTTTGTAAGTCCTGCTTTCTTGCCTGTGGTATGAAGTGATGAAAGTGGTCGCCTTGTCCTACTTTGACCAGAACATTGGTTTAAAGTGGAATCTTGTTTTCTGGGATCTAAGGGCCTTTTCCCACAAAATGACTGGACGGGGCCATAAGCCTCTTCCTTTTCTTTTTTCCGTTGTAAGTCCTCAGGCTCTCCGCTTCCTGAACACGATGATAGATATCGATGGCTAATCCTTTTCTAATTGCCTTGTTCTGCAAGATTGAGGTTTTTGCATTCAAAGTCCTACACCTGACAAGATCAGAGAGACTGAAGACACGCAAGTTCACACACCCTGCTGACATCCATTAAACAGCCCATGCAAATACGGCTCATTTAATATGGGAAATTGCGGGTTTCAATGCTTCCAGTCCCCTTTGAGACGAATGATCTCACACTTGCCTCCTGGGACCTCTTCCTCTCAGCTCCTCCTCGGTGACGTTGGAATAAAAAGCTTCATTGTGATGGACAGGACAGATGAGACAGCTGACCCTCCTGCACAAAGACAAGTCCTTTTGAAATCTTTTTCAGTTCCAGGGTCCGGCTCTTCAGTGAGGACCACATTCACAGGACCTGTAGAGAGCAGGGGGTGGGGGCAGGTGCCATACTGACCACTGTTTAAAATCCTGCATTAAACCGGAAGCCTGTCAATCGTCAGCCTCCCGTCCTCCTGTCCCTCCGAGGGCCCCTCAGACACGGTGGCCTGGGTGCAGGACAAAGGTCCCGTTTCTCCCACAGAGAGCCCAGAGGCATCTTCATGCTCACTAAGCCTTGAAATGAGCACATCAGATACCGGAGGAGGAGAAGGTCTCCAGTCCGACAAAGACGGCGTGGCCCATGGGACTGAAAAGAAACACAACTTCACAATAAAGTAGCACATTTAAAACTGGCTTTAAACCAGTAACACTGTTATATTTCAGGACACTTGTTCCCGTCTTAAACGGTGTTGCCAAGGAAAACGGATGATAGCATTTTCGATGCCATGGGGTAATATAATAGTGTATATAATATAATGGTTATGTGTTTTGCTTCTGCTATGCTGTTAAATGAACATACGGCAGGATTTATAACATTTAACTTTATCCACATTAACTTTATTCTTTATTATCCATAGCCTCTTCCGTTACGATAACTTAGCAGACAGCTAACGTGGATATCAACTTATTGCCAGTATTTAAGGTGCTAATGATAATTTGTGCTACTATTAAATACTCTTTCATTCACATTCTCGGATTGTCATGAATAAAAGTGAATAAGTGAATAAAGTGATGTGATTGTCACTTGTGATACACAGCAGCACAGCACACGGTGCACACAGTGAAATGTGTCCTCTGCATTTAACCATCACCCTGAGTGAGCAGTGGGCACCATGACAGGCGCCCGGGGAGCAGTGTGTGGGGACGGTGCTTTGCTCAGTGGCATCTCAGTGGCAGATCGGGATTCGAACCAGCAACCTTCTGATTACGGGGCCGCTTCCTTAACCGCTAGGCCACCACTGGCCTGCTTATAGTGCAGGAAGCACTTTTAAATAAGGTTGCCCTCCCTGTGCATAGCGACAGAGTTCAAGAGGAAGCAATCAAGGAGGGGGTGAAAGTTCACTTCCTCCATTATAAAGGTTTGTGCAGTAGAGGACATGCAGAACGGACGGGACGGATCGAAATCCCAGCTGCTCTGAGACTGGCACTGACATTTCGGAACCTCGGTGTTCATCCCCGGCTCTCGCCGAATCGCCTCAGGTCAGCTGCTTGGGGCGCCTCAACACTCCGCTCTCTAGCTGTACTTGTCTTTTACCCGAGTCAGGGTGGACCATAGGTCAACCACCGTAATTCCCCTGTAGAAGACTTCGACGTGTACCGTGTTGGCAGAGTAAGGCAGGAGGCGTGTTATAAATGTTATAGATTTATTAGTTATTGCTTCAGATGGACGCCACACAGTTAAATATCTTTTGGCTGTAACCTAATCTTTAATATCACAGTGGTGTCAGTCATTCACATCGTCAGCTGGGACAGCAAAGACTGGGGAAAGGTCAGGATCACAGCTTATAAATAAATTACACCGATGAGCCATGTGGACTGGAGCGTCTTGGCACTGCCACGCCACTGCGGCGCAATGTACCCCCGACTAGAAACAAAGCAAACGTGACTGCGGTAACGTCACCTGGTCTGGGAAACCGTAAATCGCCACAAAGACCATTGTTTAGCAATCCAAAACCCTTCTGATCACAAAGAGGATGAAATGAAGATGTTTATGGATTGGCCCGAGTTTTGAAGGCAGCTGTGTCCAGATGTCATGCAGAGAGCCGACTCCTGATCTCCATAGGGCTCTTTCTGGTGAGGTGGATCAACAGGAAGTGGCGCATGGCTGGTTGAGAGATGGCCTTCTCTCCTACGAACAAAGGCATCTCAAGTACCAGGCATCCCACGGGGAGAAAGAGGTAAACAAACAAGGAGTCTGGACTCCTAAACGGTAGCACCATTGTCTGGTAGACCAAAGACACAGACGGGTGTCTGGAAGTTTTTCCGTGGGTATTAACTGTTCAAGGAATTTAGGAGGAATCATGGTGTCCTTGGCATCAGTGAAAAGGGTGTTTCTCATAAGAGTCAATGTAGAATCTGCCACCAGCTATTGTCTTATAAGAAATCTTGGCCACAGTTCATGCTTAACCTAGCAAGGTCCTTCTGACCAACTCATAACTGGGCCAAGTGTTACTTTGGCTCACAGTCAAATATCCGGTTCCCAGAACCTGGCTCCCAACCAGCCAAAGTCATTCAGGAGGTGATGTTGGTGGTGGAGAATCCAGTCTTCCTTCTACCCTTTGTCTCACCCATCGAGCCACCTTTGTCTTGAATGTGGCGTAGGGGGCGTCTCGCATCGTTTTCATGACGCTAATGCGCCATCCCAAGCCAGTGGGAACACCCAGCAGGAGGAAGCCTCCTTCTTCATGTTCCATTCTGCAGAGGCTTACGCCATGAGTCATGAAGTCCAGACGCCGAGGTGACAATAACTTCATATACATCACATTCGGCCAACCGAGGTCCCAACCCCCCTCCCCAATTCCAATAACCTCCCAACCACCCTACAGACGGGGCCTAAGGGGAAGGATCTTTCTCATGACCCCCCGCTTTCTCGCACAAATGGAGGCTCGACGAGAAGGTAAACAGGCAGGCTGTGTTTTGCTATATTGCTGCGAAACATTGCATGACGCCACCGAAGAAATATGAGGACTTGTTCTTGCTCAGTGGTAATATTTACAGATCTGGAGGAAGTGCACATTGGCAGCCACCAACAAACCCTCAATAAAATGATGGGACATGGCGGTAGACAGGCGTCCACGGTCCTCATCACTTCCTCTCACCATTGCCAAGAACTTCACTCTCAACGGGAATAGAAATAGGAAAACAATGCGCGATGATCCAGCACGCTAACGCAACACATTCAATCCATACCAGATCAACCGAGAATCAAAATACAATTCTGATTCCCTTTTCAAATGATATTTCTATAATATATGATAAGATAAGATAAGATAAACCTTTATTAGTCCCACAAGTGGGAAATTTGCATTGTCACGGCTAGAAAGTGGAAAGAACAAAGGTAAATGCAGCGAAAATTAAAAACAATAGAACGGAATAAAAAAACTATACAACAATAGAATAAAATGTACACTGTACAATATAGAAACACAAAATATGGATGTATGTATTGGGAAATATATATGTATACGTAAACTTAAATAGCTGTATGTATTTATCTACATTTAGTAATATGACTCACTGGAACACTATTACAAATGTATACGCAATAGTTACAGATTTTACATTAGATTTACAGCATTTACCAGACGCCCTTATCCAGGGGTCCTTACAATCAGTAGTTACAGGGACAGTCCCCCCCCTGGAGCAACTTAGGGTTAAGTGTCTTGCTCAGGGACACAATGGTAGTAAGTGGGAATTGAACCTGGGTCTTCTGGTTCATAGGCGAGTGTGTTACCCGCTAGGCTACTACACCGCATCTTGTGATTAGCTAGTTGTATTCCCAGCCAGATTGTAATTGGCTGCTGAGGCTTTGGATTGAACCCACTTCTTGAATCTTGAGAGAATATTAAGGGATGTGCACAGGAGATCAGACCACCAAAGCAAATGGAAAACATTTTCGGAGAGCTGTTCCCTAAATAACGGTCCATTTGTGGTCCACGATGCTCCTTTTGGGTGCCTAGTTGTGTAAGATCCACTGCAGGTTGGCATTTAGTGTCTCCAGCTCAGCCTGGCATCGCAGACACAGAGGATGTGCAAAGTTTCCCTTGTATGGACCTTAGGCGGCTTCTGCTCTCTTCATTATGCTGTAATCGTTTCCATTTAGCAAGTCCAAGGGTGCCTGTTATTAGGAAGGTTGTGTAAACGTTCTTTAAGGGTTGTGCCACATGCTTCCAGACCCTGAGTGTTCTGAATATCTCACACATTTAAAATAAAGAAGTATGCATTAGTGCCACATCTGAGGTCACCTTAATTAGATGGAATCTTGTCTCCTCGCTCCAGGGGGACTGTCCCTATATTATCAAACCGAAGTCACGCTGGAGAAAAGGGGCCAGATAAACACGGAAATGTAAATGTAAAATGTTTTCTGCTCTATTGTCCGAGCAGGAAGTATACAGAACCGTCACACACAGCACAAAATGTACATTTCAGAAATGGCCTATTGTGTGTGAGATTGTATCATAAACTGCATATGTTGGGCTGTCGCTATATTTATCATGTATGTGCATGTGGGGTCAAAGGTGGGTCATCGTGTTGATTGCATGATCTCAAACGAAGCAGGAATCTTATATTTGTGCGGTTAAGGAAGTGGCCCCGTAATCAGAAGGTTGTCGAATCCCGATCCGCCAAGGTTCCACTGAGGTGCCACTGAGCAAAGCACCGTCCCCACACACTGCTCCCCGGGCACCTGCTTTGGTGCCCACTGCTCACCAAGGGTGATGGTTAAATAGAGAGGACACATTTCACCTTGTCACCACGTGCTGTGCTGCAGTGTTTCACAATGACAATCACGTCACTTTCTCGGTAATGCACCTGGGGAGATGGGCTCCTAGTAAAAGTTTTCTGCAGCTTGGGTCCCGTCTCTGAGTTGCAAGAAAGCCCAACGGGGTCTTCTGGGATGCGGGATTCACAGCTGCTCTCGTTTGTTGCTGTGGTCCCAACGCTGCCGCAGAGACGGTGTCGGGTTCGGTCACCGCGTTTTTTGCGCTGAATAAGATTAGGGCTCTGCTTCCAAAAAGGAGTGTGTGTGCAGGATTTGACGACTGAGGTTGCATACTGCAGTCCAGGGAACACAGACACACACACACACACACACACACACACAGAGGACACGCAGGTATACGCACTCAGACACACGCAAACATTACAGCCAGTGGCACATTAAAACAGATTACATAAAGCCAGTGTTCCCGCGGATTACAGGCCTTCATTAAAAATGACCCGCAGTCAGCCTGTATCCATCAGTGGCGGGCCGCGCCCTCCTGCTGCTGACTCAGTGCTGAGCCATGGGAAGCAGCGATTTCAGCCGGGGCTCCAGCACCCCGCCGAGGGGGTCGCGAGGGACCGGAGGGGCTGAAATGCCTTCCTTCATCCCCACGTCGTCCGCTTTTCTCTCGGCTTTTAAACCTTTTCCTTCGTTTGTATGGACAGCTGTACTGGTGGGAAGACAGTTGTCCACTTGCTGTCTGAATGCAGTTACATAACTTTCAAGGTCAGTTTCAAAGTCTGCAGAACAGGAAATGTCCAGTGTTTAGGACATTCATCGGTTAGAATTCAACCAGATATTAACTCTAATTGACCTACTAAACCAACAACCAAAAAAGAAGTATCCACTTTTAAGAAGCTCCACTTTTAACTTTTTTAAACTTTTAATGCAACCGTTCCATTCAGCCTTCGTTTATTCTGCTCTGTTTTTTTGCCATGTTTTATTCATGTTGTGGAACTTTTAAAAGGGGAAACTTTGAGAGTTCAGCTTCCAAAAACAGGCCACAACTCTACATATCTGGCAACATGCACCACTGTTTACTAACAGTAATGAGATGCAACTGAGAAATAATGAGAATCTTCACACTAGTTCACCCTCTTTATGGACGCTTCCTTGCTCTGATGAACTGCCCAAAGGAAAAAAGTCTTTTTTTGCGGAGCAGAAACTTGCAAGACTTCACACAGAACCAAGCGTCCGCAGTTTCTGTCCAGAGGGCCGGAAGTCCCTTTCATTCAACAGAAACACTTCATCCATGCAAAAATCATGCAAACAAACCCAAACATTGCATCTGCCACACAACGTGAACAGCCAATCACAGAAGGGCTCAGATTTCAAGCTGCGTTATTCGATGTGACTGCCCGTCGCGCTGAGTGACGCTTTAACGAAGATGAGGATGAAGATGGACCGCGCTCAGGCGGTTTTGCACAGCCCCCATATTTTAAAATAGAAAACGCCGAAGACCACAGGATGCTGACGGCTCATGTTCAACCTGAGCCCTCTGGTGTGACCCCTGACCTCTGGATCCATTATTACCCCGGTGCCCAGGTCGGACGCGTGGCTCTGGTGACGGACTCTAGATGTTGTGTTATGGTCTGAGGCGAGTTTGTTTGAGTTTGTAGGAGGAAGGAAGAGGAGAGGATGACCATCGGGCGTTCTGGTTACGAAGGCGGCGGATGTTGAGCGCACCACCGTCTCCGCGACGACTGGTTTGTTTATGCGGACACAGGGACGTGACTTTCTCGTGACAAACCAACAAATCTGAGATTATCAGCCACTTCCCACCATTGTGACTGGATGCCTAATAACCGCCCTCCCACACGATGCTCCCCAACGAGGCTCCGGCGCTGCCGGGACCCCAACTGTGAAGGGTCGGCGTGGCAGATCTACAGATCTACGCCGGGTCATGTCCTGCAATCGCACCGGTACATCGGCAAGCCGACTCCTTCCTCGAGTGTGACGAAAACGTAACGAAGCGGCCCGCCGAGGTCAGGGGGCAGAGACATCTCTCTTCTCACGGGAAACTGTTGATCCTAAATGCCCAACTTCAATATCCACATAAAACCCCCCCCAAAAAAAACACTTTACTGAGCAGGGCTGTGGGACGCTGACGTCTTTCTAAAGTGCCCTTTCATTTCCTGACCCAAATTCTCCACAAGGGACACAGCGGCTCTACCTGGGACTGCTGCCGTAGCCAAATTCCACCTGAGCTCAAATAATGCTGAGGCTAAAACGACACTAATTCATGATTAATGGCTGCCAGGTTTCAGCCATCGGGCCTTAAAAAGGAACCCGGGGAGACAAGTGGGTTCTGCAACAGAGCAAAGTGGCATCAGTGACACTCTTTGACTTTTTAATCGCCTGGGACAACAATTCCATTGGGGCCGATTGGTTTGGGGCCTTGGTTGCTACCGATTATAACATTTTTTTTCTCTTGACCAAGGAGACATTCATTAACTGAACAAATAAAATAAAATGCAGGGTGCTGAACTTACTGATTTTGTGCATTTGAGCAATCATTCCGAAAGTGGGTTTCCGTGCTGTAGACGTCAATGAGAAAAAGAATACAGATCCACCGAAAATATTCACTGAACTGGCATCACGTCATTTAAGGTTTCATATTCGGTTAGCATGACAACGGTTTGGAATTAATAGAACACACACATAAATACAGCCACCGCGAGGAAAAAGAACAGGACATCCGTCCAGATTCAATGCGCAAAAATACGTCTCTCCGTGTCAATATTTCAGAGCCATATTGTGGAGGGGAGGTAAAGAAAAGAAGTCCAAGTTTGGGACGACCGTGAGTGTGTGTCATCACTCTCATTGTTTTACGCTCCCTGAAGACGAGAATAGCCTGACCCCTCTGAGAACTGTGGACGGGTTCTCCTCACCTCGCCGGGTGTGGCCGTCCTTTGCCCTGATTTAGCCCAGAAGAACGGACAGGTGTGAGCAGCGGGACACAAAGACGACGGCGAGCGGAGAGAACTTCCACACGCGCTGTCCTGTACGTCTACGCGGGATGGAGGAAGTCATTCACACGTCACTGGATGCGTTCCCACGATTATTAAAGGTCACAGCGTCTTTTAAGGGGACATGCAGCCACACAATTCTCACTTTCACACCCACAGTCCGCGTAAAACACGCTGGCCTCCGTTCATATAGCACACGTCAGTACCATGGACAACACCGGTGTCCTCTGGACGTATGTATGCATTTTCACGACACTTCCCCTGGTTTCGAAGCATCAAGGGACAGAATGGATCACGTGGAGGGACACTCGTCTATCCTCTACAGAACAGCACTCCACTATGCTCTTCTACATTTCTGCCGCATTACGGTCAGTACTGGCAGAGTCCCCCCGGAGACACTCAGGGTCAAGTGATGGTAGTACGTGGGGTTTGAGCCTGGGACTTTGTGCTCTTCTGGATTATAGGCGGGTGTGTTATCCACTAAGATGCAACCGTCCTGTATTTTCCTTCCACTCTTTTCCACTATAAAGGGTCCTCGTTAAATCCTCTGGACATTGATGGACATTTATTTAGGGTCCATGTGATGAGAAATCTTGCCGATCAGAACCGAAAAAGCAGCAGGCAGCGTTACATTTCCCCTCGGTGTCCGGGGGACAGTTCTGCTTGTCCTGGTGTCTCCAACCGTCCGTCCACCATGTAATGAAGTGTCTCCACCTAGTGCCTCACTCACCGAGTGTCTTTTTCCCAGCTCGTGCTAAACCATGCAGGCAAATCGGACTGCTGAGAGGGGGCGGGGCTATTAGTATGACAATGTCCAACCACCCCCCCCCCACACACACACACACACACACACACACACACACAGAAAACAGCTAAAAAGCAGAACATTTTTACACCTTCTGCTTCGAATCCAGCAGGCATATAATTCACAAGGTCTACTGTACATCATAGTAATGTTGCCAGATTATGATGACCTGCGTGTTATAGTGACATGCATTGTGCTAATACATGTAAAACATTTTACATTTTAGTTTCAACAGCGGGGCACGTTTAAGTTTAAGCTCATGGTGTCACCGCAGGAGGACGGGGAGCAGAAACAGCAGTTGTTTATCCAGCTGATGGCTCCATGCGAGCTTGCCGACCTTCGTCCCGAGGAGCAGCGTCTTCTCTGTGCGGCTCTCATCACCGAGGGAAAAGCTGGAATATCTCTTCCCGTTTTACAGCCGAAGGTGCATTTTTAGATCTGGCGGCGGGCGCCGCGCCTCATAACAAATTAGAATCGTTCCTCTCCATCTTCTCCACGCCCCATCTTCCTCACAGCAGCCTTTGAAGGGGAGGCCTTTGTTCTTAACAGGTTCTGAATAAAGCAGAGTTGCTTGACGTGTCTGCAGGTTTCAGTGTTTAACGTGATGAAAAATTTACAGTTTACACCCCTGTTAACGGCCACATGCAAACACACATCATGCAGCATGAATAATTGAGGGTCGAGGTCAAGCGCTTGGGTGCGACCTGTGGGTGTGAAAGGCATTGTGGGTGGTGGGTGAGAGGTGATGAAGCGAACACACACAACGCACACAACACAGGAGATGAAACCCCCATAGGAAGCCCCAGCTGTCAGGAACATCGATGTTGGAATGGCATGATGTATAATTCACAAAGGAGCAACAAGCTGAGCATGTACACACACACTACACACTATACCTGTTTTTGGCAGTCTGTCTTAATTTTAGTTTTAGTCGCATCCAGTTTGCATCCATCTGTCATTTTAGTCTTTATTAGTCTTAATCACGTCGAGACTCATTTTATTTGTCAGGTTTCAGTCGACTAAAAGTCTGAGTATTTTAGTCTTAGTTTAGTCAGAAATATCCATAACTATTTTAGTTGAGTTTGTCAAAGAAAATAGTATTTTTTAGTAATGTATTTCAATTTAACCCAGTCAATTTAGTACAAGTACCAAGTAGAGCAGACAAATTTTTTTTTACCAAATACCTATAACTTGCCACCATATATCCATAACCCACCACCAAATATCTATAACAGCATTCGAACAGCAAACTTCTGATTACGGGGCCGCTTCCTTAACCGCTAACCCCACCACTATAACCCACCACCAAATATCTATAACTGGCCACCAGAGGTGGCCTAGCGGGGGCAGAGGTGGCTTAGTGGGGCAGTGGTGTCCTAGCAGTGTCATGGCTGCTCACTGCTCACCAAGGGTGATGGTTAAATGCAGAGGACAAATCACTTCACTTCACACAAATATCTATAACCGCCACCAGATTTAGTCTTGTTGTTATTTGACAACTATATTGCATTATATATTTTGTCACAGCATTTCTTGTCTCGTTTCAGTCACATAATTTTTTTTTTTGGATGAAGATATTTTAACACAAACACAATAATCTTAATTCCTGAAAAGATATATCCAGAAAGTGACGCCGTTGCTCTGATGCTTGATGTTGGCATCTCTGCCGTTGCCTTTTCTGGGTGCTTGTTATTCTCCGCGGCGTGTGCTGGAGGTGGCTGCGGATGACACCGCGCCTCATCGGGGGTCCAATCGCATCCTGGCTCATTAGCATGCCTCCCTTTAATCACCCAAAACGTATTCATTATTCAGGGCTGCCAAGGCATGAATTATTCAACGGCTGCGTTTGTGTCCATGAACAGAGGAAGGGATTCCTGCTTTTAATCTCGTCTTATGAGTGTGTGTGTGTGTGTGTGTGTGTGTTCTTCTCCCCACATTGAAAGCCTCTGTGACTGACACTTTTTGTACGAGTTCCCCGTACTTCCCATAGTTCCCTTCTGTAGGCTTTGCTGGGCTGTGTGGGAATGCAGATAAGACAGAAAGTCGTGTGGAGGATTTTCAGGGATTTTCTTCCCCTCTCGCTGCACACAAACCGACGCGTCCCACGACGGAGGAAAGCGGCTTTATTGCCGTAGACCTGAAACTCGGCAGTGGCGGCATCCCTGCTTATGACGGGAGTTTCAAACGCCTTCATATTCATTTTTTTAAGCTGTAAATCATTCTGAGAACAACCTTACACTCACTGCATCTATAAAGTGCTCATGGAACCAGAGTTTTGTTGTACGTGTAAGTGTGAAGTGAAGTGATTGTCACTTGTGATGCACAGCAGCACAGCACACGGTGCACACAGTGAAATTTGTCCTCTGCATCTAACCCATAACCCTGAGTGAGCAGTGGGCAGCCATGACAGGCGTCCGGGGAGCAGTGTGTGGGGACGGTACTTTGCTCAGTGGCACCTTGGCGGAGTGGGTGGTAGTAGCCTAGCGGGTAACACACTCGCCTATGAACCAGAAGACCCAGGTTCAAACCCCACTTACTACCATCGTGTCCCTGAGCAAGACACTTAACCCTGAGTGTCTCCAGGGGGGGACTGTCCCTGTAACTACTGATTGTAAGTCGCTCTGGATAAGGGCGTCTGATAAATGCCGTAAATGTAATCGGGATTCGAACCGGCAACCTTGTGATTATGAGGCCGCTTCCTTAACCACCACTGTGTGGGGACGGCACCTTGGCAGTTCAGGATTCGAACCCGCAACCTTCAGATTACGGGTCCGATTTCCTGCCCGCTAGGCCGCCACGGCCACTTCAATATGGTAAATGAGTAGGTTGGAAGCCTCCGGGTCGGTGGCTGTCCTTCCCTTCGGTTCTCTTCTCCGCTGCACCAGCTGGCAACGCCGAGATAAGACCGCGGAGGAGGGTGAAGGGCGGCCGTCCGCGCTACACCACGACTGCGAGGGAAATGTTGCGCATTTGGCGGCAGCGCCCGCTGGAAAGTGTCATTCGTCACAGATCGCGCCCTCAGCCATTCAGCCAGTATTAGATTTTAATGGCACCATAAAGCCGCGGGAGGCTGATGGTTTTCTGGCGTGTGTGTGAGAACGAGGAATCCATAACCGCAGCCCGGCGAGCACCTTTCTCTCCAGGTAATCTCCACCCAGACTGGTTCTGCATCTTGAGCAGGCAGCGTCTCGTAGATCAGCAGTAATGTTCCCTGAGGGACGCGGACAGATGGAGCTCAGGCGCATCCTGCGGCGCTCAAATTGGGTTTTTATTGGTGGAACTTTTGGCCGCCAACTCGTATCCAAGACGAAAAGCAGATATTCGCTCTCACTATTTCACCATTTTGACGGATCTTCAGTAGATATAAGCCTTTCATATAAGCCTGTGGACGTTAAAACTGGCACCCATCCTTGGCTCAGCACAGGTGGCAGAGTGGCACCACATGACTTAAGAGGCATCTTCCTGCTTCGTCACGCCTGCGCCCACTCAGACAATCTGCTCAAGGCCGCCTCCGCACCGCGGGCGCTTCCTCCGAACTCTCGCCCACTGCCTGGCCGATACGCTCACGGTTTCCTGAACTATCTGTCGAACAGAATCTGGCCAGAGACATTTTTTTACATTTAAATTTACGCCATTTGGCAGACGCCCTGATCCAGAGCGACTTACAACGTGCTTCCATGTCACCATGGATGAAGAGATCAGTTCTGGTTCACAAGGACCCCCAAAACTATGAATACAATCTTTTTATTCACTCTGTTGTAGATTCTGTACACAAATTCGACAAGAAGAAGGTTACAAGTTCATCTAAATCTTCTCTAAAGAGGAAGGTCTTGAGCTGCCGTGTGAAGGTGCTCAGTGACTGAGCTGGAAGTTCATTCCACCACCGAGGGGCAAAGACAGAGAAGAGTCTAGATGAGCGTCTTCCTTTTACCTTCAGAGATGGAGGGACCAGGCGAGCAGTACTGGAGGCTCGGAGTATACCAGGTGCAGTGCGAGGTGTAATAAGGGCTGTGAGGTAGGATGGTGCTACTCCATGTTTGGCTTTGTAGGCCAGCATCAGTATTTAGAACCTGATGCGTGCAGCTACTGGGAGCCAGTGGAGGGAACGTAGCAGAGGGGGGGTGTGGAGAACTTGGGAAGGTTGAAGATCAGTCGTGCTGCTGCATTTTGTATTAGTTGTAGAAGTCGGATGGTACATAGAGGTAGACCAGCTAGAAGAGAGTTACAGTAATCCAGTCGTGAGGTTACTAAGGACTGAACCAGTAGTTGGGTGGCCTGGTTTGACAGATAAGGGCGGTCACAGACCGGGATTGGGAGGGAGAGTGACTGACATCTTCAGAAAATCATGCTCAGGCCTGCGAATCTGGACTGGTGACAGCTGCCAGCATTTCCCTCTCTCACCGTGGACCTCACGTTCCCTGCGCCAGGCGGAGTCACTCGCGTCCTCTTCATCTCGACCTTGTGCAGGCACAGCAACGCGGGCCCTGCTGGGAAAAACACTTCTTCTCCATCAAGAACCTTTCCTGCCGTGTTTACTGGTGATATGTCCATATTAACCCAGTCAAGATGTCCTCAAAATATACAGAAAAAACCAGTTCGAAAGAAGACGGATTACATTTACTCACGTTACTGTAATCAAGTAGTTTTTTTAAGTCATTATTACAACCCTCCCCACTCCAGGGTTTTATGGGGTGGTCGTATACCGCATAAAATTGTACATTTATACCAAAGTAAAAAAAAAAAAAAAAAAAGTAGATTTTTAAAGTAGATTTTTACATGGGTACTTTTACATTTACTTAGTAGAATTTAAGCAAAGTAAAGCTACTTTACTTAATTTCAATACTTTTTCCACCTCCGCCCAGCACTTTAATGTTGAAGATGATCCTGAATGAGGTTCTTATATAATCCCCCAGTACAGAATGCATTGGGGTTGAAGCATGTTAGACTCTTCAGGACTCCCTCAGTAATTACAGAAGCTCAGCAGCTCAGCCACAAATTTTGCATGAGGCATCTGATCCACGTATATGCCAACCAATTCCCTTATCCAGAGCGACTTACAATCAGTAGTTACAGGGACAGTCCCCCCCTGGAGACACACAGGGTTAAGTGTCTTTTTCAGTGGAATTTGAACCTTGGTCCTATGTCTTACCCGCTAGGCTACTACTGCCCTATTCATTAAGTTCAAGAACCAACTTTAGAATATTTCTATATTTCTTGTAAAACTGTCTGGGTCCTGAGGCGCTCCTTGAAATAGCAACGCTTGCGCTATTACAGAACGTCTGACACGCCTCTTCCTGTTACCGCCATACGGCAGCACAGACGAGAGATGAGAGGAATCAGCAGCAAATGCAAACTATGGACATCAGGAGCAACACGAAGTGGTCATCCTGGGTGCAGCATGAAGGAAAACATCAAGCTGAACATCCCCAACACTCCAGACTCAATTCCGCTTATCTGGGTTCTACTGACAACTCACACAGGCCTGTCCGTCTGACCTCAGCACTGCATAAAGGAGATCAGCCAACCATCCAGCCAACTTCTACCCGTCCTCACGGTCTTAGAAATGAACCAAAGTCCTCGTTCCTGCTGGTACAGGAATGGAACTGTTCTCCTGCTGCATGGTGCTTCCACGTTGCCAGATCTCGCAAGAGCAGAGGCAAAATCTTTGAAGCCACATCCTACAAAACACACCGTAGTTCCGTAAGATCAATCAACAGAATTATTATAAAATATAATATGTATACTAGAAGAAGGGGCAGTGGTGGCCTTTGGTGCAGTGGAGGCCTGGCGGTTAAGGAAGCGGCCCTGTAATCAGAAGGTTGTCGGTTCGAATCCCTGATCTGCCAAGGTACCACTGAGCAGATCACCGTCCCCACACACTGCTCCCCGGGCTGCTCACTGCTCACTAAGGGAGATGGGTTAAATGCAGAGGACAAATTTCTCTGTGTGCACTGTGTGCTGTGCTGCTGTGTATCACAAGTGACAATCACTTCACTTTCACAGAAGGCATATTATGAATCAAAGTAATGGCTCCGTATTAAACCATGTGATTCAGTACATACTGGGCTTTTTTCCGAAGAAAAATTCCAGCAGACATTTCTTTTTTTCTTCTGCTCTTTCACTCTCTTTTCAGACGTACTTTACAAGTTTATGTATCAATATTTAATGGATTAAATAAGCTGTCCCGTTCCCCACCAGGCCGCTTTTATTTTTACATTATGTAACACAAAAACACGGCATCTGGGTCTGTATTAATAAAAGCAGAGTCAGGGCTTTTTTCTATGTTGTATGAAGGACATGGATCAAACTTTACTAAGAACAAGTGGACAATGATCAAATATGGATAATAGATGTTATTTGCACTTTTTAAAACGTTTTCTTATTAACAGCAATGGGCTTTTTCTCTCTTTGCGCTCTTGGCCCTGTCAATCACTGTTGGTTCCCCGAGGAGCATCATGAATTTTTAATCTCACCAGCACTAGCAGGGGGTACAATAAGATAAAAAAATAATAATAATCAGAAATGAAAATCATGTAGTCTGTCTGAGTTAAGTGGTTGCCATCATCAGCCCAATATTTTCTTCACTCTCATCAAATTTTGATTTCAATAAATGTAGTCTCAATTTATTCTGCGAACAGTCATTTGTGGCAAAGTTGTCTCAGAGTTCTAGAATTTCTAGGCTTTCCAGAATTCTAAATATGCCCAGACCCAATTGTGCTTGTTCAGATTTTATTTCAGTCCTCTCGTTTTACCCTCCCTGCCCGGCCTGGAACGTCGTGGTCTCAGCATCTTTTTAGAAAGAAAGTGATTAGTTGTCACTTGTGCCTCAGCACAGCACCCAATAAAACGTGTCCCCACCCGTCTTCAAGCATCAAGGCATCTTGGTGGTTCGGGAGTCGAACCCACAACCTTCCCATTAAAGAAAGAAAGTAGTGAAGTGATTGTCATTGTGATACACAGCACAGCACACGGTGACACGGTGAAACGTGTCCTCTGTATTAAACCCTCAACCTTGGTGAGCAGTGGGGAGCGGGGAGCAGTGTGTGTGGGGACGGTGCTTTACTCGGTGGCACCTTGGCAGTTTGGGATCCGAACCGGAAACCTTCTGGTTACGGGGCCGCTTCCTTAACCGCTAGGCCACCACTGGCCCTAAAGTGTGTTTCTGCCCGTTACGGGTCCGCAAGCAGGTCTAAGAAGCGCAGCGTGGGTTCGAGTCAGGTCTGTAATTCGCCCCGCGGGGGGAAAGTGGCGGACGTGGCAACACTCTGCTGCCCCCTTGTGGTCCGCGGCGGAACGGACGCCGCCGTCATGTGACGGAACACGGAAGCCGGGATGAGTCCGGGCTGCCGGGACGAGACGCAGCTGGACCGCCATGGGGCTGCCGTGGGTCGCGACTCTCTTGTGCGTGTGCTGCGTGCGGGACGCGGCTCCCCTGCTCTTCCCCCGGGACTCCGCCACCCGGGAGGTGAAGGAGCTGAACGGGCTGTGGAGCTTCCGGGCGGACTTCTCCCCCGGCAGGAACGCGGGCTTCCAGCAGGCCTGGTTCTCCGGTCCGCTGGAGAAGGTAGGCTGGAGACGTTTCTGGAGCCTGGAGCTTGTAGAAAAGAAGTTTGATGAATATTCATTCTGCACAGACGGGTCCCGTGATCGACATGCCGGTGCCCGCCAGCTACAATGACGTCACGCAGGACGCCCGTCTGAGGGATTTCATTGGCTGGGTGTGGTACGACAGGCAGGCGTGGGTCCCCGCCCACTGGCTGAGGGACGAGGGTTCGAGGGTCGTGCTGAGAGTCGGGAGCGCGCACTACTACTCCGTGGTGGTCAGTTTCCTTTATAAACGTACACGGTACTGTGGAAATCTCCACTTTCATCATTTACATTTACAGCATTTACCAGACGTCCTTATCCAGAGTTACAGTCAGTAGTTACATGGACAGTCCCCCCCTGGTGACACTCAGGGTTAAGTGTCCTGCTCAGGTACACAATGGTAGTAAGTGGGGTTTGAACCTGGGTCTTCTGGTCCATAGGCGACTGTGTTACCCGCTAGGCTACTATTACTGCTACTATTACGTCAGGGCGTAGTAGCCTAGTGGGTAAAACACTCGCCTAAGAACCAGAAGACCCAGGTTCAAATCCCGCTTACTACCATTGTGTCCCTGAGTAAGACACTTAATCCTAAGTTGCTCCAGGGGGGGACTGTCCCTGTAACTACTGATTGTAAGTCGCTCTGGATAAGGGCGTCTGGTAAATGCCGTAAAAAATGTAAATGGCTGTTGGTGCGTTTTTTTTTTACGCCTCCTCAGTTTCACAGTTACTGTTGGGAATACCTTCACTATTGACTTGACTTTACTGCACACTCTAGTTCCAGATGCAAAGGTCATCTAATGTCTTTTGAAACATTAAAAGCCGGAAATGTAACTGATCAGTCATCACACTGAGATCCACGAGTGGAACTGACTTCCATTTTTCGGAACAGTGGGTTAATGGGATTAAAGTGACGGAGCACGAGGGCGGCCATCTTCCATTCGAGGCCGACATTGGTGACGTGCTTCGAAAGGATCCCGGGACGGCGTGTCGCATCACCATCGCCGTGAACAACACCCTCAACCTCCACACCCTGCCGCCAGGGACCATTCAGTACATGAACGACCCCAGAAGGTAGAAGAATATTCTATATATGCCTCGGCAGGAACTGCGCGGCTGCGTTTGACTTCCTTCGCTCACGGTCCCCTCAGGTACCCCGCAGGATACTTCGTTCAGAACACCAACTTCGACTTCTTCAACTATGCGGGTATCCACCGCTCCGTTCTGCTCTACACAACTCCCAAAGTTTACATCGATGACATCACAGTGCAGACGGACTTTTCCGGATCCACCGGTGAGGTTTTTTTTTTTTTTCCCCACAGTGACCGTGTTAACTCAGCGTACACAGTCATACACGGTATGATATGCAGCGAAATGCTTTTGTGACTGATAATGACCTCAATATTGTGGAACCAATATGCAAACATAACCAAATATTACAAATTTATGTTTTTAAAATATGTGTAACAGGTCGGGTGAAGGTGTGCAAATGTGTAATATCCCATATATATATATATATATATCATACAATACTAGTTAGCTACAGTCCTCTCAGATCTGCAAATGAAATGAGACTGAAAATTCCCTCTTCACGGGGTCTCTGATCCCAATCGACTCTGTTCTCCTTTGTGTGTCCCTGGCTGGTGGGACAACTTGTCCTGCTCCATTCGACTAGCCGAGACCACCACCACCTTTAAGAAGCAGCTGAAAACCCACTTGTTCAAAAAGTATTTCAGACAAATCTAACACTTACACACACACACACACACACACACACACTCACAAAATAAAAAAAAAAATATATATATATAATTTTTTTTCTTCATCCAGCACATCCCACATGTTCTATTCCTGACAAGTTCGGCCTTATCGGGGCTCTTAGTTTTTTTAAACTCAAAATCTATAGAAATGGAACGAGAATTGCTGGTGTCGTCCTCCTGTAAGTGGCTTTGGATAAAAGCACCTGCAAAATAAAGTAAAGTAAAGTGAAAATTTGTGCATAGTTCTGGGGGGATTGAGTCCAGAAAGTAAAATGTAGTTACGTTAATTTTATTACTATTTCTCTCCCTAGGGGCAGTAAATTACCAGGTGTCGGTCGTGGGAGCAAAAGGTCCCGCAGTGAAGGTCACACTGCTGGACCAGGATGGGAAACACGTCGCATCCTCTGATGGTAGCAGTGGCCTTCTGAAGGTGGCAGACGTCAGCCTGTGGTGGCCCTACCTGATGCACGAGAAGCCAGGCTACCTGTACACTATGGAGGTGCGTCGTTTCAGGAGGGAGCGTCCGTGTCGGCTCTGCGTGTTGTATACTGAAGGTGTTTGTTCCAGGTCCAGGTGACCGCAGAGGCAGGTGACTCCTCCCTCGGGGACATGTACAGTCTCCCTGTGGGCGTGCGCACCGTGCAGGTCACCGGCACCCAGTTCCTCATCAACAACAAGCCCTTCTACTTCCACGGGGTCAACAAGCACGAGGACTCCGATGTGAGTTCCTGATGTAGGCATGGATCCCGGCGTGCTGAAGACGCATGTCAGACTTCTCCTCATTTGACTTAATTTTATTCGTATCCATGGCAGATTCGAGGGAAGGGTCTGGACTGGCCGCTGATCGTGAAGGACTTCAACCTCCTGAAGTGGCTCGGTGCGAACTCCTTCCGCACGAGCCACTATCCCTACGCCGAGGAGGTCCTGCAGATGTGTGACCGCCATGGCATCGTGGTGATAGACGAGTGCCCTGGAGTGGGCATCAAAGACGTGTAGGGGTCCGCCGTCACGATCAGCGCCACTCTAAGCGCTTCTCTTTGACATTGATGGAATTTCGCAGACGCTCTTGTCGCTGCTTTGTACTCCATATATGGATATAGCCGAGTTTTTATTGGAAAACGCCTGTGTGCTTGCGTCTTTAGCCAGAGTTTTGAGAACGCCTCCCTCGTTCATCACTTGGTCGTCATGGAGGAGCTGGTGAGGCGGGACAAGAACCACCCCTCCGTGGTCATGTGGTCAGTGGCCAACGAGCCGGCGGCTGAGAAGAACTCGGCGGGGCCCTACTTCAAGTAAGCATTACCATGATGATGATGATAATGAGCAGGATGAAGATAGATAAATTCAAGGTAGATCAATCAGTCGCTCAGGAAAACGGAATAATTTGTTTTCTTGTCTTGTTCCTGCAGGTCTGTGATCTCCCACACGAAATCACTGGACACGACCAGGCCCGTCACCTACATTACTGCAACGGACTATTCGCGGGACAAAGGGGTGAGGCCAGATTTTCGGAATTAATTCATATATTTTTGTGAGCATGAAGCAGCTTCAGCTTCTGGCAGGACTCTAAGGGACAGTTTCCTGTTCGTGGACTAATGTGAGGCACTGGTGGCCTAGTACCTGAAGCGGTTAACTGCAGAGGGCACGTTTCACCGTGTCACCATGTTCTGTGCTAGCTCTGTATCACAATGACAAAAGCAGCCAGTTCCGCTGTAAGCCTAGTCCTTTTTGAATGGAGAACTTCACTGAAGTAGAACTGAAGTAGGCTGAATCCATTACGTACCAGGTTTATGAATAATAATAACAACCGAGTTTGACTCTTGTTGCGGTGGTTCTAACCCCACAGGCGCCGTACGTGGATGTGGTGTGTGTGAACAGCTACTTCTCCTGGTACCACGACCCGGGCCACCTCGAGGTCATCTCCATTCAGCTCAACAGCCAGTTTGAGAACTGGTACGCGACGTACCAGAAGCCCATCATTCAGAGCGAGTACGGAGCAGATGTGGTTCCTGGTCTCCACAATGTGAGTGGGTTTTAACAGCACGGCCTGAACCTGCACTGAAGACCACAGGCTGACGTGCATATTTCGCTTCTCCTGTAGGACCCTCCCATGATGTTCTCAGAGGAGTACCAAAAGGAGGTGCTGCACAACTACCACAGTGTTTTTGACCAGAAGAGGAAAGAATACGTTGTTGGCGAGCTCATTTGGAACTTTGCTGACTTCATGACTGCACAGTGTAAGGAGCCATATTTAAAATTTCACAAACCCCACTAATACAGTGATTCTGTAATGCGCTGGGTTAGATTTCCAACTCTCAGAATCTGGAGAATTACCTTCTGCTACACCTTTCTCATCCAACAGCCACAACCCGGGTCATCGGAAACAAAAAGGGCGTCTTCACCCGCCAGCGGCAGCCCAAGGCCGGAGCCTACATCCTCAAGGAGAGGTACTGGAGGTTGGCCAACGAGACCGGGACCCTCCCTGCCTGGACCAGATACCCCGGCTTTTAACAGGAGCTTCACCCTGTGGAGGGTCTAAGATGATGGCAGGCCTTGAGATCTGAAGCCCCTTCTGAACTGTTCCGGGTGAACAGTAGCTGTTCTCAGGGTCTTTCACGCTGATATGCCTCTCTTTTTATTTTGCACAGAGCTAAATCATCCTTGTACTTTCTAAGACCGGTGTTTCTGATCATCTGTCTCACATGACCTCACACAGAAAAAGGGTTTCCGGATAAACTCATTTTCTCTTTTGTTTAGCTTTTATTATGTTTTACACATTTGTGATTAAATATTTTTGTCACAACCCAAGTGTAATTGTTGTTTTTTATATAATATACTGAGAATATGTACATAATGGAAATGTAGCAAATAATGTTTTATTCTAGGAGGTGATGCTTTAGATATCTTCAATCGTGATATGTTAAAAAGGTATATAACATTTTATTTATTTATTTCAATTCTTTGTGAAATGAGTTGGTCAGGATTGTTATGCCACGCCCCCTCGCATCAAGTGACTGGAATGCGGAAGTGGGTGGGCGGAGCCTCGGGGCGGCGCGTCATCTCTGCAGCGGAACATGGGCCGCCTGCTGTTCGCGGTCTGTGTAGTCTGCGCCTGGGACGCGGCTCACCTTCTGGGCGGCGGGATGCTCTTTCCCCGGGACTCGCCCACCCGGGAGGTGAAGGAGCTGAACGGGCTGTGGAGCTTCCGGGCGGACTTCTCCCCCGGCAGGAACGCGGGCTTCCAGCAGGCCTGGTTCTCCGGTCCGCTCAGAGAGGTGCGCGCCGCGGCTCCTTCCGCCTGCATGGACGTTTCAGCGCCTCGTGGTGGTTCCGAAGTCCGCCGAAAGAGTTCAAACATCAAACTAAGGCATCAAAACTATGAATGAACACATGTGGAATGTCACCGGACCTGAACCCAGTCCAGATGGTTTGGGGTGAGCTGGACCAACAAGTGCTAAACACCTCTGGGAACTCCTTCAAGACTGTTGGAGAAGCATTTCAGGTGACGACCTCTTGAAGCTCATCGAGAGAATGCCAAGAGTGTGTAAAGCAGTAATCAGAGCAAAGAAACTAGAATATAAAACATGTTTTCACTTATTTCACCTTTTTTTGTTCAGAAGTACAGAACTCCACATGTGTTCATTCATAGTTTTGATGCCTTCAGTGAGAATCTACCAACGTAAACGCTCATGAAAATAAAAAAAACACGTTGAATGAGGAGGAGCGTCCAGACTTTTGGCCTGTACTGTACATTACTGTCACCAGATGCAGTTCAGGATTTCACAATGATAATAGATCATATTCCAGTCTAAACACTGACCTTGGTTCTAGGAACCTGTTATTTTGCATAAAAGGAAAAACTAAAATAAACCAACTAGACATTTTGAATGACGTAAAACTACTACTGTACTTTGATGAATGTCTATTAGTAGGATGGTGTAAGACCAGACCAGAATTCTCTCCTGCAGACATAAAGAGAATCTTCTTACGTTTGAGTGTGTCGACCTGCACCTGATATACTGAACAATATTTAACAATAACTATTTACATAAAATGAACATAATAACATATATACACATGTAGCATTCTAAAATGAGGATTTAACGTCTTGTTTCAAGCTCAAATGCAGAACCAGGACGAGTTATTTCACTTCCCCCCCACAGTCCACATGTACCTTATTTGTTGCATGTTCCTCTCAGTCAGGCCCTGTGATTGACATGCCCGTACCTGCCAGTTACAACGACATCACGCAGGATGCCAGGCTGAGGGACTTCGTTGGCTGGGTGTGGTACGAGAAGGAGGTGTGGATAGCCGTGCGCTGGCTGCGGGATGGAAATACTCGGATAATGCTGCGTGTCGGCAGCGCTCATTACTACTCCGTGGTGGTAGGTAGCAGGATTCGTGTGTGTCGTTGGAATCAGAGAAAAAAAAATACCAATCCCGTTTTAAACTCGCATTGTGTCTCTTTGTTTTGTTGTGACAGTGGGTAAATGGGGAGAAAGTTGGCCAACACGAAGGTGGCCATCTACCTTTCGAGGCAGACATTGGCGCCGTAGCGCGGAAGAGGAACGGGACGTCATGTCGCATCACCATTGCCGTGAACAACACCCTTGACTTTCACACCCTCCCTCCAGGCCGTGTTGAGTATTTAAATCATCCGAAGAGGTGAGCACTCTCAGATGGATCATGCTATCTTGCTCTCAGGTGGGCATCTTACTCTTAGATGGGTCTCTCACTATCTCACTCTCAGGTGGACATCTCACTCTGGTTTCTCACTATCTCACTCTCAGGTGGACATCTTACTGATGGACATCTCACTATTTCACTCTCAGGTGGACATCTCACTGATGGGCATCTCACTATTTCACTCTCAGGTGGACATCTCACTCTGGTTTCTCACTATCTCACTCTCAGGTGGACATCTTACTGATGGACATCTCACTATTTCACTCTCAGGTGGACATCTCACTGATGGGCATCTCGCTATTCCACTCTCAGGTGGACATCTCACTCTGATTGGTTTCTCACCATCTCGCTCTCAGATGGGCATCTTGCTATCTTGCTCTCAGGTGGCATCTCACTCTGATGGGAATCTTGCTATCTTGTTCTCAGATGGGTGTCTCGATATCTCGCTCTCAGGTGGACATCTCACTCTGATGGGCATCTTGCTATCTTGTTCTCAGATGGGTGTCTTGCTATCTCGCTCTCTGATGGGCATCTCACTATCTCGCTCTCAGGGCTGCATTTCCCCCGCTGGACGAGTTTAACATTGTCCTCTTTTTACCTGTGTGTGGAGGTAGATATCCCAGTGGCTACTTTGTGCAAAGCACCCACTTTGACTTCTTCAACTACGCTGGAATACATCGTTCCGTCTTACTCTACACTACACCCAAAGTGTACATTGACGACATCACCGTGGTGACAAACTTTTCAGACAGCACTGGTTGGTATCTGACTGTCCATTTGCCCATTTTATCGTGCATTATAACATCTGCTTATATAGTTACATGGTGTTTTTCAAGGCTTGCTCAGTTACCAGGTGTCTGTGGTGGGCAGCACAAGGCCATCTGTGAGGGTCTCTTTGGTAGACCAAGATGAAAAATGTGTGGCTTCTTCAGCTGGGAGCAGTGGCCTCCTCAAAATAGTGAACATCAACCTGTGGTGGCCGTACTTGATGCATGAGAAGCCAGGTTACCTGTACACTCTGGAGGCGAGTGCTGCTTAAATTCAGAAGTCTGTATATTTTCACCACGTGTCCCCCCCCAGAAAAGCATTCATAGCCTACAACTACACATGGTGTCTTCTGCACTTTACCACGTTTAACAGGTCCAGGTGACCGCAGAGGCAGGTAACTCCTTCCTGGAGGACATGTACAGTCTCCCTGTGGGCGTGCGCACCGTGCAGGTGACCAGCACCCAGTTCCTCATCAACAACAAGCCCTTCTACTTCCACGGGGTCAACAAGCACGAGGACTCCGATGTGAGTTCCAGCAGGGGGCAGTAGAGACGCTTATTTCCGGGGAACTCCTTGTGATTTATGTCTCGCGTGTTCTAAAAAATGTACCACGCCCATCAGAAACACTATCAACAGACAGGGTCAGTCTGTTATGGGGTCAGGTTCCATCCTGTTTTTTTTTTTTCCCTGTTTAGATTCGAGGGAAGGGTCTGGACTGGCCGCTGATCGTGAAGGACTTCAACCTCCTGAAGTGGCTCGGTGCGAACTCCTTCCGCACGAGCCACTATCCCTACGCCGAGGAGGTCCTGCAGATGTGTGACCGCCATGGCATCGTGGTGATAGGCGAGAGCCCTGGAGTGGGCATCAAAGACGTGTAAACCACAGCGAATAGTTCACATACTTCAATTCTAATTCAATCCTACATGTAGAAAAGCAAAGATGTAGGTGCTTGTAGAGCCTCACACGTTAATGCTCTCCGACTCTACGTCTCCGTAGCCAGAGTTTTGAGAACGCATCCCTCGCTCATCACTTGGTCGTCATGGAGGAGCTGGTGAGGAGGGACAAGAACCACCCCTCCGTGGTCATGTGGTCAGTGGCCAACGAGCCGGCGGCTGAGATGCCACCAGCAGGGCCCTACATCAAGTAAGAGATGTTCGGATATCTTATCTTATGAGTTACAGCACGCTTTCATGTGGGGGTTCTGTTTCTGGCACCTTCCGTTCCTACAGGACCCTGGTGGCTCATACGAAACTCCTGGACTGGACCCGGCCGGTCACCTTCATCACGAACAGTAACTTTGCCATGGACCATGGGGTAAGAGTCTTCTGATCTTCTCACAAATTTGGATTAAAACACAACTGTCCTGTCTGAGCATTCATATGCATGTTTTAATTTAAAACATACAGGTGCCATACGTGGACGTGGTGTGTTTAAACAGCTACTTCTCCTGGTACCAGGACCAGGGTCACCTAGAGGTCATCTCCCTTCAACTTAACGAGCAGTTTGAAGACTGGCATGGAAAGTACCAGAAGCCCATCATTCAGAGCGAGTATGGAGCAGATGCGGTTCCTGGCCTTCACAACGTACGTTTAAAAAGAACAAATCAATCATAACAGACATAATATTTAGACTCCTGCTGACTGGAGGAGCGGTGATTTGTTCGGGCATGAAGGTCAGACGGAAGGAGACTAATCGGGTTCTCCTGCAGGACCCACCCTTGATGTTCACAGAGGAGTACCAGAAGGCCATGCTGGAGAGCTACCACAGCACGTTCGACCAGAAGAGGAAGAAATACCTCGTTGGAGAACTCGTCTGGAACTTTGCCGACTTCATGACTGGCCAGAGTGAGAATTGAATCCCGGAGAGAATCAGACCATCGCACATTTACTTGCCGAATTAATTCCACGGTGATGGTTGTTTTTAATGTGCGGCCGCTGTAGTTTTGCACTAGGACACTACGGGGTATCATCACGCACGCGGCACACTGACCCACTTACAGGCCACGAGCTCCTGCCGTCAGATGTTCGTTTTTACAGATGATGAGAACGATAGGCGCTCTTACACGCTGGCGATCCTGCTGCTCAAGCAGATGGATATTGCAGAATTTGCTGAAGGAGACGGATAATCTGACCCGGGGGGGCTAAATTAAACCTGGTGGAATTTCCTGAAAGGAGGGCTGCACTCAACAGTCCAAAAAGTTCTCTTTCCGTTTTGTATCAGCCTCTGAAGCACGTCCTGTAAATATTCCACCAAAATCGGAGAATCTCCACGTTTCGTTAGGTACGGATTGTGAAAACCAAAAAATAATTTCTTATTGTGCAACTGTCTCCGCCAGGCATCATGCGCGTCGCCGGGAACAAAAAGGGCATCTTCACCCGCCAGCGGCAGCCCAAAGCCGGAGCCTACGTCATCAGGGAGCGGTACTGGAGGATCGCCAACGAGACCGGGGTAATGCCCGCCTGGTCCAGATACCCCTGCCAGTGACACCGCTGGACGTACCCGGTCCACCGCCGTGGCCTTCACCAGAGTGGACATGACCGCCAATTACTGATGGTGGTGGTATTTTAAATCATTTAAATAAGTTCAAGATGAAGAACTAAGAGCTGTGAACTTTAAAAGACTTGATTGTTCTCAGGTCAGAAGAAACCAACGTGCATTTTTCCCCCTTAAATGAACGGAAATGAGCGGAAATGTGTACAAACTACTGATGATTTTTACACTGTGTGGACCAATCAGAACGCAGTTTCTCAATATTCAATAGTAAATATCGCTACAACGGCTCGAGCTGACTGCACCGGAACAAGGGCCCTCCGGCTGTCCGGTCAAGTCGGGCTTTGTCTTCGGAACATTCCAGACATCCCAGCCATTCCGTCGGCATTTTCCGCCCCGTCACCCGACACACACCGAGTTGGACCCACCGGATTCATCAGCCAGGGACTCGGAACAGTCGCAGTAAACGGGCGTTCTATTCCGATCTGAAGTCAAACCGCTAATTAAGGAGGGGCTATGATTATTCCGGTGATGTGGTCATTGTCGTTTTCTGATGAAATAAAACGCTTCAACCGATGGGGGTGCAGGGTCGTAATTGGGATGAATTAATAAAGAAAGAGAACGTCCTCCTCCAGACAAGAAGGTCACTTGAGAATGTGGCTTGATTGAACGTTTTAATGGTAGACCAGTTCCACACAACAATGAGACGAGTTTACTGATGAGTGTCCCTCTCTCACAGTCTCCTTCCCCTTCGCTAACACTTTCCCATGTAAGAAAATACAGTGTTTTTTGGCAAATACAGAAGCAAACCTAGACTCGTGTTGCTCGTCCTCTCCCCTTTGGAAATAAAAGCGGCGGCAGGGTCCGGACGTGTCCAGGTCCAGACGCCGCCGTCCGCGCGGCCCTGTTTTATAAATCAATACAGAAAACAACGCGGCGGGGAAGGGGGTCCCACGTTCACCACCGCGTTACGGGGGGAAACTTTAAAATCTACACAAACACTTTCACGACAGACAGGCTCACGCTGTTGGTCCTGCAGGCCTCCCGCCGTGTCCAAAAGGTCACTTCTGACCAGCCCGCCCCCCGCAGCGAGGCCTGGCGTACGTACAGAAGGCACTTTTAGTAGAACATCACGGCCGCGACAGGCGTACTTCCATTTCACTCGTTTATTCCCCCCCCCCCCGGATATTAAGTGTTCCGTGCGTGGAGAACCTCCTCTGGACCCGCGCGGTTTCATTCGGCTCGTAAGACCAGACGGCTCCCCTGTTACAAACGCCGGGCCGGGCCGGTACAGCGGTTACAGGGGAGGCGTGGCCATAAATCTGACATCATCGCTACACACACACACACAAGGAGACAACATTTGTCACAAAGTAGTACAAAGCAGCCAAAAAGAACATGACTGGAATAAAACGGGGAAAAGAAAACTAATTCACGTCACATTTCTGTTAGGCACATAAGTCTAAAGGTTTCCCCCCCCTCCTGTCTGTGTGTGTGTGTGTGTGTGTGTGTGTGTGTGTTGTGTAAGGAATGCTTAAAAGGAAATGGAACACACAAACGTACAGAGAGAAGGTGCTAGTCTGCTGAGGACAGCGGCGCTAGAGAAGACCGGAGAGACGGACCAGACAGACAGACAGACACACACACACACACACACACACACCTCGTGACGAGTCGGTGGCAACACTACACTGAGTCTGGCCTGGAATATTGCTCAGCGGCTATTTACAGAGTTGCGGAGGGGGCGGAGAGAACGGTTTCAAATTAGTGGTCCTCTTCTCACGGAACACTCTGACTGTAAACATAAAAAAAATAAAATAAAATGATTACACTATATTCACGGTGCCGACGCCATTTTACGTGGCCGCGGAACCGGAGGACTGTACAGTGATCTGTCGCTCATGCACATTTGCGGGTCGCGGTCCTGGCGTCGGCGCCTCACGCAGGCCGGAACTGGACCGTCCAATCAGGTTCAAGTAAAGAAGTCCGCGCCGTTCCTCCTCAGTCCGTTAGTTGTTCCGTTTATGGTTCCGTCTTCCGTCGCCCCGCCTGCTCAGTCCCTTATACTCAGTTCAGAGAGAACAACTGAAACGCTAGTTTAAAAAAAATCGACATGGACAATTTTGTGTTTGTATCCTTCAGTTGTACGCGGTAAACCTCTGGCCCCTACACCGTCTCCGGTTTTTTCTTTTAAACACAGATCGAACATTTTTTTTTGGAAGCAAGGACTCCTGGTGGCAGGTTGGAAAGTTCAGAGGTCGCGTCTTAGTCCCGCTTGGCCTGGAGCTGCTGTTTCCAGGCCTCGTTCAAGTAAACCAGGCGCTTGTAGTTGAGCACAAAGAGGATGAAGTTCAGTGCGTACGTGGTGACGCAGATGACACAGAAGTCCTTCAGAATAAAGTAGAGGATGTAGCCCAGGTAGAGGGAGCCCACCACGGACGCGATGGACGTCGTCATGAGGATCAGCGCTGCCATGGCGCTCACGGTCATTCCTGCACACACAAACCACATTAAAACTTTTTTTTTTAAGATGCAACTGCCATTTTTGTTTTGTTACCATGGTGATACTTGCATTTTTGATAACCAACACCAGAATAAAATCATCTTAACCAATACACTAATGGGGCAGTACGTAAAAAAAAAGGAAAAATAAATGTGCTTCAAAACATGGACATGGCAACTGGCAAGTCTGACGTGATGCTTATATATAAAAACTAAATATATAAATAAAACTTGACAAATGCACCAGGATTACAAAAGAACGCACACAGATTTACACGCAGCTCCTGGTCCAGGCAGCGGTCATCTCTAAACTGGACTATTGTAACTCTCTCCTGGCTGGAGCCTCTGCGGTCACCATAAAACCCCTCCAGATGGTCCAAAACGTGGCAGCCCGCCTCATCTTCAACCAGCCGAACCACCCCCACGTCCCGCCTCTTCTCACCTCTCTCCACCGGCTCCCGGTAGCTGCTCACATCCAGTTTAAATCCTTGATGCTGCCTACAGGGCTGTAAATGGAAGTTCTCCCTCTTACACCAACACACTACTAGCCAGATACACTCCTGCACGCCCTCTCAGATCTGCACACGAAACCAGACTAAAAATCCCCTCTTCACGGGGTCTCCGGTCCCAATCCACTCTGTTCTTTTGTTGTTGTCCCTGGCTGGTGGGACAACTTGTCCTGCTCCATTCGACTAGCCGAGACGACCACCACCTTTAAGAAGCAGCTGAAAACCCACTTGTTCTAAAAGTATTTCAGACGAATCTAACACTTACACACGCACATGCGTACACACTCACAAAATAATACAAAAAATGTATATTTTTTTTTCTTCGTCTAGCACTTAAAATCTCCCGACATGCTCTTTGCTGACAAGTACAAGAATTTAAAAGAATTTTAGCAGAATACATCGCTGAATTAGCGGCCATAATCCAGCGGCCGGCGCAGCAAGGAAGGGAAAGGTGAAGACGCGAGGGTGGCGGCGGCGTTACTCAACACTTCCCCTCCAACCACGACGCTCGAGTTGAGCAATCAATGCTTCTGCCCCGATTAACTGGCGGCAGCCGGAGTTCGTGCGCGGTAATGGACGGGAGAGACGTCAATTTCACTCCTCCCACACGAACCCAGACACACCGACTTTCACACAAAGCCGCGAATGACGATGACAAAGAACCCCATAATTTGCATTGTGTGTGAAAAACTACAACACAGAAGGCCGTCTGGGAATCCCTCCGTTAGCTGGAAGTCATGACTGTCCAATAAGCGGCGAGATAAGCGACATTCCCACCGGACAGTCCAGACTTGGGGCTCAAATGAAATACTGAGAGAAAAATCAATCGCTGGAATCTGCCTAAGAAACCAAACTAAAATGCAGAAATCTCACCAGCATCACGATCATCATGCTTATCGCACGGCAACGTGTCGGCGAGGGCGACCAGATTGGCGCGTGACCCCAGGCCACTACGTTGAAATAAGGCGAGTGTGCATTGTGTCATGTGACGTCCTTCGACCGATATGATCCAGTGTCACAGGAATGCAACAAACCACCAGGCGCCTGTGCAACTGTTCATCCGCAGGTATGCAAATTTTGCACAATTGACCTGCTTTTCGTACCCCGCCTTAATGCCACCGCAACGTAATAACATTTGACTGGAAACTTTTGGCCTGAAGCGAAGAAGAAATTGCTGAGCTGACCACCAAAATCACAGAAACGGACATATCTTGCCTGAAACAAAGCAGGAAATGATTTAGGACAGACGAAGGACTGATAAAACGAGTGCTGAACAAGACTGGAAAAACTGGTCCGAACAGTGCTGAACGTGGAAAGTGCCGGATTGTCTGAGGAGAAAAAAAGAAATAACACAACACAACAATACACTGCTCATTGAGAAGGTCTGGAGTTCTCCTTGTTCCTCAGTGTGGACGCCACCTTTTCATTGGTGAACTGCAACATTTAGGGTCTGTTTCATAGAACTAGCATAGAACCAACCCATGGCCTACAAGATCTAAACATGATAAACGGGTGAAATTATTGGCCCACTTCTTACCAAGCAGCAGCTGCAGGAGATAAAAGATGATTCCGTAGACGCTGTTCGGCTGGTTCATGGCGCTGTCGTTACCAAAGATGGAACCCAGCAGTCCAAACCCTCGACCCCATCTGTGGGGCAAAGAGAAATAGTGGAGCAGGGTTCTTCTTGCACATTTTTATAAAACAATTTCCATGACTAAGGCAAATTTTCACCACCACGAATCAAAAAAAGGTCAAACATACCAGAAAATTGTTAAACTAAACTTATCTTAAACGACAGTGTTTCGTCCTCCAAGTCCGAGCATCTACAGAGGCCAACGTGTTCCAGCACAGATAATCAGCTGTAGTTTACACGACTTTTAAAAAGGCTGAGAAAGTTCTGGAACATGGAAGCAACGCGCGCAGCGCCGCGTTTCACTACGTACTACAGCGCCGCGCTGGTTTTAAACGTGGAAAATCGTCCCTCGCGCATTCTATACATTCACGTGTCAGATTTCAACGACTTTTCCACAACTTTGGATCTTTTTCAAGGCCTGGAAAACTCTCTTTTCAAATTCCACGACTTTTCCAGGTTTTTAATGACCGTAGGAAACCTGAAGAAAACATGTTAGAGGTGCGACAGGCATCACGTGTGAAATTATGAAATTTGGAAGAATAGGCGAGTACTATCCTGCATATAGAATTTTATCTACATTTCAACTTGAGACCCTGCTGGTGCTGGTCTGACTGCTCCACTACCTGCCGTGCCTCGAACACGGCCAAACGGCGGACTTTGAGCAGCGGAACCACGGCGGATCGCTATTAAACGTGCTGCGGTGCGCGCCCATGGCCTAATATGACGGAATGACGACTACGTGGCGAAACGCGGCTCCGCCCGCACAGCGCACCGACCGGGGCTTCCTTGTTCCTCACGCAGCCTGTGGCTGAAGCCTTCTGGCCTCCATCTATTCCTAAAAGCCATGTGTCCCAACTGAGATGACGGGACGCCACCGGGCGGGTCATCCTGACAACTCCGGAGCTGCACACATCCAGACGAGGACGTGCAAGTTTCTGCTGCGGAAAAAAAAAAAAAAACACGTTTCCAAAGCCACAAGAACATGTGACGTGGGCTGTGACCAGAGAAGAGAAAGAAGAGAGAAATAGACCCCCAATAGATCCCCATCATTACCCAGAAGCCACAGACGAAACAAAGTCCCTGTCTGTGTACAAACAGCAAATACTTTTCTCGGGAAATCAATACGAGTCAAACAGAACAAGATTGTGCAACTCGGCGCCAGAAATGTCCACTTTGACACACATTGTCGGAATTTTCAGTTCCGAGTAGCAAGAAAAAGCTGAAAATAAATGTAAATACAAGTTGACTCGTGTCTACGTCGGTGGTTATCGATATAATATATATATTTGATCTGCAGCCGAGCAACAAGTTTCATATTAATCTAGTAAAAAACTGGAAAAGTGTGTAATTCGTCCTCGATAAATTCAGATTCCCGTCAGATTTCCCTGCCGCCGGCGCGGCTACGTTAATTAGCCCCGGTAGCCTCGGATGCTAACTGGCCGCCGGACGCTCCTCGGCCGCCGCTTTAAAATGTAATAAAACGCGCCGAACGGAACGCGGTTCGCCCGGAGCGCTTGTGTTTGATTTATTCGGAGGAAACGGCCTGTCCACCGCCGCGGCGGCGGCCTGTAAACGTGAACAAAACGCCGGAGATGCTAACGGCTAACGTTCACCTCCAGGCAGGCGGCAGCGGCTCAAGCGGTCGAAATAAAATAAAAATAAAATAAAGAGTTATTGCTATTTGAACAAAGGAGAAATTTAAAGGAGAGTGAGAAGCGGCTGCAGCGGAGGCGGAGCCGCCCAGCCCCGGACTCCGGCGGCGCGGAGGCCACCGCTCACCCACCTGGAGCTGAAGACTTTGGAGCAGCTGACGGAGGCGCTGAGGTCGCACACGGCCCGGTAACTCGAGTCCCGCTCCTTCTCCCGCTCCACGTGGAAGGCGTACACGGACAGCAGGACGCCGAGTAGACACACGACGAGGCGGACCACTCGCTCCCAGCGCGGGGTGGACACTCGGAGGACGGGCGCCGCCATGTTTTCTCCCGGCCTTGTCGCACACGCAGCCTCCTACCATTGGGGGCCGCAGCGCGGCGTCGGCGGAGCCTCTTTTCCACGGCGGAGGGGCGGGGCGAGGGGCGGGGTCTGGAGCGCAGGGCGGCGCTTCTCGGATTAAAACGTCAACAACAACAACGGAGCGACAAGCAGCACAGTTTTCCTGCTCATTCGTCTCGCTTTACGTGTAGAGACTGGAATGTCGCGCCATTAATCAGTCTGACTCTGAAGTGAAAATGATTATTTGTCAAATGTGCTCATCACAGCAGTGACACGTGTCCTTATTCAGCAGCGAGGGGGACCTGACATCAAGGGGACCTCAGTGGCATCTTGGCAGCTCAGGATTCGAACCGGCAACCTTCTGATTACGGGGCCGTAAGGATGACATCACAGCAGCGAAACGTGGCCCTTATTCACCCTTAGTGAGCTGACAACCTTCTGCTTACGGGGCCCCTTCCCTTTACCCGCAAGGCCCCCACTGCCCCAACTGACTCTGGTGTCAGATCTGGTGTCATTTGTGATTCTGCTGTCAGGAAGCAAGAACTGCTGAAATATAAAACCTAAACTTGTAGGAATTACTTGGATTAAGAAGGTCTCTTACACCTTTACACTTTCTTCTAGTGGTATTACATGCCCTGGCAGACGGTCCCGCAGCATCAGAACTGGAACTGCCAGAGACTGAAAGAGCTTCTTCCCTAAAGCAGTCAGAGCTCTCAATGCACCGCCATCACCAAAAAAGCTGATAAACTCAACAATCATTACACTTCCAACCTTATGCACCTGATAACATACTGACCATTTCGCACATCTCAACACATTATGCACATGTTTGTCTTATCTTGTGTGTCCTGTTTGAAATATCCAACATATCCACTTTCAAGCATCCTACAAGTGTCCAGTTATGTCCTGTTCATTGTACAGAAAATGTTACTTTTCTCTTATAGAGAAACTGTACATTGTTTAAGTTTTAGTTAGTATAGTTTAGTGTGTGTGTATGTATATATGTATGTGTGTGTGTGTGTGTGTGTGTACACACACATACACACATATTTTCTTTCTTTCATGATTGCACTTTCTGTGTGAATCTTGAATCTATTTACAGATCGGGTCCTATTGGACCATGAGGGGTTTCCATGACGAAGGCAAATTTTCAGGGGTTTCAGTGATGGATAAAGCACTCATGTGGGTCGTTCTGGATAAGAGCGTCAGCCAAATGCTGTAAATGTAAAGGGATTCATATCCTTCCATCCACACGTCAGGGCGGTAAGAAGGGCAGCGTTGCAGTATCCGGCCTCGCCGCAAGGGTCCGCTATAACATCAATTAAGTAATTTTATGCCTCTAGATGCGCTGGAATTCGGCGAGTAAATCTGCGATTCGATAAACATTTACATTTACAGCATTTATCAGCGTTTACCGTCTTTATTAATTCATATTGATTATATCATTGAATCCACATATTAGCATAACAATGTTTTCTCACTTTATTATATGACCAAAGGAAGACAGCAAACGTACTGAATGGTTTTCGAAGTGACACAGGGACAAACCAGACGTGTCCCTACAGGTACCGAGAGAAGCAGGATCATGGATGAACTACAATCAGTAGTTACAGGGACAGTTCCCCTGGAGCAACTTAGGGTTAAGTGTCTTGCTCAGGGACACAATGGTAGTAAGTGGGATTTGAACCTGTGACTGTAGTCTTCTGGTTCATAGGCAAGTGTGTTACCCACTAGGCTACTACCATCCCTTTCCTGCGGAGATCTGGGGAAATGATGCAACGTTTGCATCGGTGTGTTTGATCATCTTTTAACTTCTAATAAGAGAGCAGTAGATGATCCTCTACTAGGTAAATAGATAAAGAGCAAGGTGTTGTTCTCCGGCGAGCGGAGCCGTGTTTCCAGCCAATCATCTCCCGCCTCCCACACCACGTGACGCGCCGCGATGACATCACCACTTGTTTATATACACGACTGCGTGGGAGAGAAGGGGCAGAAGCGGGACGTTGTTTTTCTGGAGACCATGGCCGCAGACCTGGACAGGCTGGCCTCGTTCGAGGAGTCGCACTACGACGAATACGAGTACTACAACCTGGTCGACTACTCCTGCCACGCCGGGGGTAAAGGACGGACCAAGAGGGAGATCGGGCTGAACACGAACCGCCCCTGCCCCGCAGGACACGAGCGCAAGATCGCGGAGAAGTACCACAACAGCGAGGTGAAGCGCAGGAGGACCAAGAGCTCGTCGTCGTGAATGGCGATCGGGTAAAAAAGAAACACGTTTCCCTGATCACCCCCATACACACACACACACACACAACTCGTTTTAACAGCGCTACTTTTTCTCATTTTCAGAATTGTCGGACGTCTATCTGGAATTGTGGAGACTGGACCGTGTGTAAAATGAGGAGTTTCCGCCTGCCGAAGCAGATCCGCAGGACCGAAGGACCGAGACCGGTGTCCATGTCGCGGCGCTGCAGCTGCTGCTCCTGCTGTTTTTACCGTGTGCTTTACTGTAATGGTGTCGGTGTCGTGAAGTTCACTGCAAAAATAAATAAATAAATAAAAGACTAACGAATTAAAGCAGCCTTGGCTTCTTTTTGCTTTTCTGTTTTATGCGTGCACACAGTGGCGGCGTTCGAACCGAATCCGACACCCTTTTCTTCGCGGCCACACCTACCGCCGTTTACCGGGGCTGGGTGTGGCGGCGAGACTGCACGCCGGCCTGGGGTCCAGCTTTAAACCCCCGTCGGGGTAAAAAAAAAAAAAAGTGAGAAAAACGGGGCCGCTGCGGACGGAGTGAACGCAAGAGGCGCGTTTGTTTACGCGGTTCCTCCTCCGGAGCTGCAGGGGGCGCCGCCGCCTCTTCGGCCGAACCGTCGCCGCTTATCACGCGTGGACGTCGCGATAAACACGAAACCCACCGGATTGGATAAGTTTCATGCTTTTTTAAGGCTCGTTTTAGAGGAAAATGCAGCTCTGCGCCGTGTGCGACCAGCAAGCGCCCAAATACCGCTGTCCGGCCTGCCAAGTTCGATAGTGAGTACAGAGAAACGCTCCGAATACCCGAATTTTCTGTAAAGCTGCCGCTGATCAGCATCTTCCACGTTTCAGCTGTTCAGTCGGTTGCTGCAAGAAACACAAAGGTGAGTTTTTTTTTTATTCCGGGCATACTGTACTGTTTTTAATAATGTTATTATTAATATTTATAAAGGTGCAATTTTTCTGGCGTATTACTACTGTTTTTGTCTATGCCTGTCACTCCATTGTGTACTTGTGTGTGTGTGTGTGTGTATCCACACACATCCAGTGTTCACTCACACACACAAATTCATGTATCCTTTCTGTACATATAATCATACATATACCCATGTGTAGATAAATACATATACCTATTTATGTTTTTATATACAAATATATTTTCCAATACATTCATACTTTGTGTTTCTAGATTGTATAGTGTACATTTTATACTTTATTGTTGGATAGCTTTTTTATTTTGTTCTATTGTTTTTTCGCTGCTCTTACCTTTGTTCTATCCACTTTCTGCTGTGACAATGCAAATTTCCCACTTTTGGGACCAATAAAGGTATCTTATCTTATTATTGTGGTGCTTCTGCAGAGGAATGTAAGCCCCAAGCACGACCCGCTACCGCCGCCGCACCAGAAGGGAGGCAGCCATGCGCAGGAGGTGCGGGTTTTATTGCCGTCATGACGATGTTGTCACGGACACGCTTTTGACGGGTCTCCTTGTGTCTCGTTGCTGCAGCGGAGGAACCGTTGGCCGTCCACGACCTCCTGAACGAAGATGACCAGACCGACGCGGTACCGCTGCCATCTCTGAAGCAGCTCGGTAATGGCGCAGGAACTCAAGTCCTTCACCCTCTCTTCTAAATTCTGACTTCGTTGCAGAACCAGATCAGATTTGCATTATAAATTGTGAAGACCCGTCCACTTCTTCTGTTTAGGCCTGCAACTTGCCATTCTTTTCCACAAGTGAAGCGTTGTTTCAGGTGTAAATACTTTGGATTGTAAAACCGCAGTTTGAGATGAAAATGAAGGCCGTGTTGTTTCTACACAGGTGAAAGCGAAGCCCTGAGGGACCTGCTGCTCAACCCCCACCTCAGACGGCTGCTGGCCGCGGTGGACGGTGCCCAGAACAAGGCCGAGGCCATGAAGACGGCCATGCAGGAGCCCCTGTTTGTAGAGTTTGCCGACCAGTGCCTGAAAGTAGTTGAACCTGCAGATACTGAGATATATTGATCAGTTCTAGTTTGTTGCATTATTACTTTTTCTAGATTATCCCAATAAAATGTAATTAAATTAAATATTCTATTCATATTTTCCATATTCTATTCATAATTTAAGATGGAGACGGAACATTTTGCTACAAATTAGTAAAACTGTATGGTTGGCTGTAATCATGATGTAAATATGAAATTGATTCTGATGTCATTTATTGGCAGATATTGGAGAACACACAATCACTTCAGGAGGTTCATTTGGTCATTGTTCATCTTGACACTATTCACACATTCATTACACATTTACATTAATGCTTTGTAGGTTTTCTTTGGTCCCGTTTTCGAAATTAAAATATTTGTAATTTGTAAGTAAATATAAAAACAGGCAAACTGACATTTCCCTCTTTTGGTATGACTGTTAATGCTGAAATAATTTATCCAACCAATATTTTAAAAACCAACAAACAGAATCCATACATTAATACTACATGATATATATTGACAATTTTTTTTTAAAAACAGCATAGAAACTAAGTTCAGCCCCTATTTTAAGGACTGCAACCTGCATTTAAATATCAACTGCTCGCAAATAATTAACAAAGGCGCCGCAGTTTTATGCATGGCTGACCTGAACAGACCATTTGAATACAAAGATTTACAGTCCTGACTAGGTGAGGTGGTCATACAGTAGGGTTGGACAAATAAGAGTTCGGGACGTCCCGGCCAACCCCAGCAGATGGTCCATGTCAGGGAGGAGACCTCTGAAGAACAGCAGGTCTCCTCTGCCTGCCTGAATTCTTCTGATAGACTTACATGGATGTTGTGTGAAGAACCTGAGGAGATTGGTCAAATCAAGATATGGACAGGGGGTATCTGGTCACCTTGTAGAAGGCACTTAAAAAGAATTAGCCAGAAGTTCGAACAATAACACTCTAAACTCTAAAACGAACTGGAATAAGGCAGCGTTGTGTAAAGGTGCACTGATTCGTGTGAAGGGTACTTTGGTTCTCACAGGAGGACCTTGCGTCAGGTTTTCTCCAGGAGGATCTGGTTGAAACCAGTGACTGAGTCCACCTTGTTTCCAGGATGCATGTCAGCGTACAGCAGTGGGGATTTCTGAAAGTGGAGTTTAATGGAGCCCTAGTGGGAGAGAATGGAATGGAATGAAATGTCATGGTGAAGGTCAGATTCTATTAGTCTGTGCAGGACAATGATGCTAGAAGGTAGGTAGGTAGAAGTTCCTGAGCAACACACTTAACCCTGAGTGTCTTCAGGGGGGGACTGTCCCTGTAACCACTGATCGTAAGACGCTCTGTATAAAGGCGTCTGGTAAATGCTGGAAATGTAAATGAACGGCTGTGGACCTATCAGGAAAGGCAACTTCCTGATTTATACAGTCAGTTGACCCTTTTAAATTAAATTGCTCTAGTAGAGCAGGACATTACCCGAGGCTGGGCTCTGATGGACGCCACTCCTTGGTCAAACTGGTTGGTCTCGACTTTGTAGCCCCCATTCCTGAAGGGTATTCTCAGCGTGGCCATCATGGACACGACCTTCTGGAAACCCTTGGCGGTCAGAGACACAGAGATGCTGGGGGGCGAGGCCAGGACGAGTCCGAGTGGCCAGCTTCGCACCGTGACCGGTTCCTGGAGGCTGGAGAGCTGCACTGAGCCCCTTTCTCTCACCAAGGGATCCAAAATGGGTTCCGTCGCCAGATCCTTTTCCTGCAGGTCCTCAGCGTCATCCAGCTCCGCCTCGGCCAGGGCATCCATCAGGGCCTACAGACACGGAGCAAGAGGGTGAGCCACGGCCAGAACCTTCCACCATGTGGATTCCAATCCAAATGGATTAATTAAAATAACAAAATTTAATTTATATCAAAGTTCACCCTCCACTTCCTCCATCGCCTCTGGATGACGGCAGCTGCTTTCTGCCAGATCTGGATTTCTCTTCGGACCAGCCAAGTACGAATAGCTGCAGACGAGACAGGGAGAAAGAATCCAGGGTTGTCCTGCAATATCGGACTGGTTGAATTACGGTCATCTGCGCAGCATCTGCCGTTTCCCACGGCGCCTCATTAAACCCAACGTGACTCGCTGTGGCCAATCACACGTGGCTTCACGTGCAGGATGTGACCTCTGACCTCCCGAAGGGTCAAACCGAGAGTGTGGTGGCCAACGCACGACGGGATTTTACCCTCTTCCTGCGGCCTTTCTGTGTTACCCACTAGGGTACTATCACCTGGTAGTACATTACGGATACAAACCATATTCAGCACACCGTGATGCTGGTCTCTCTGCTGGTCTGGATGCCAGGGCCCTACCTGCTTGGATGAGGATGGCGGCTCGTCTCTCGGCCCCACGTCTCCGCCTGCGGTAGCGGCGCCAGCAGCACTGGATGCGGAAGGCTCTCTCTGAGCGTGCTCGGTCGCGCCACCGCTCCAGCAGTTCCAGCTGCAGGCAAACGTTAGAAACAGTCAAAATCAGACTAAATACAACTAAAAAGTAAAGAAATAAAATGATTGTTTCTATTAAAAATGAACAAATGTTCATTTGTAAAGCAGTTATATTCCAAACATAATACTAATGTTAAAAATGGCCACGTGTGGTGTGTTTGCCAGGAACATCTTCATGAAAGAAACTATTTTACTTTTTAAGTGGCAAAATAAAAAAAAAAAAAGATCACATCAATAATAAAATGTCATGATTTATTTAAAATTGGAAATTAGAAACACAGATAAAAGTAAACCATGATGCACTGAATGTGCCCGGATTAAACAAACTATGAAATATTTCAATATGAGACATTTCATTAATTCATAATGTTTTTTATCATTCATTTATTGTATTTATTATGGAGTTTCCATTTTAAATCATTCATGACACATTTTATTATTCATGTGTTCACGCTCACCATGGCATGCGTCACAAAGACCTTGGTTTTCCCACAGTGCACCAGGGAGCTGTGGGCGTGGCCACCGTGTGGCAGCCAGGGATCAGGGCAGCAGCTTTTTAAAACCTCCCTGAGAACATCCGCCACGGCTGAGCTGAGGATATCTGTGTGTTCCTGCTCTGATCCTGGGGGTGAGAGGTCAGGTCAACGGGATAAAGTTGTTCAGAAAACGTTCCTCGACTCTACGCAGGTTGTGATTGGCTGAGAGGACTGACGCATAATTCTGCCTTATGAATGATTTTACTTAGGATCAGACCAGAAAGCATTTGCGTATCAGAATACGTTTCTGCTGTAGCCCCACATTTCATGCTCTGAACACATCGGTCTCCTGCTCACCACGGTCACAGTCCAGCTGGGCCCAGACTCTGGAAGCAGCTACGGCTCCGTAACGTTGGAGGAACCGTGCGTAAGGAATCCTGAAAGGATAAAACCGCCTCCGCTTGAATTTGTACGGACTTGTGTTTCTGCTGCAGAGCGGAGGGTTGCTTTGCTCACCTGATGGGGAACCCGGCTGCACTTATGTTTATGGTCTCCACGATTCCACAGGCCTCCAGCTGCAGGATGACCTGCAGACACATGCAGCCACGGACCATGTTCAGATCTGGAGATACTGGAGATACGGCAATACTGGTAAACTGGGAGAGCTCCCACCTCCTCCTTTTTGAAGGTCAGCGGCCTGCAGTCAGGGTTGGGTTTGATGCAGCGGGTGTAGTGGGGCGTGGTGCTGTGCAGGATCTTCATCAGGCTCTCCAGGGAGCTCTGCGTGTTGGATATATAATAAAAATGCCATAATACCGAACAGCCACTTTGACCCTCTGTATATATTACGGGAAATATTCAACACATTTCAACATGCGCACACCTTGAATTTGGAAACCACGGTGACCACTTTGCTGTGGCCTTTCGTGGTTGAATCTTCAACATTGGTCTTGGCAAACAGAGCGAGCAGCAGAGGCTCCTCAGATCTCTGGAGCATCTGAACCAGCTCAGGAGGGACAGGGTCCTGCAGGAGCACAAAAACCCAGGTTGAAACCCCACTTACTACCATCGTGTCCCTGAGCAGGACACTTAACCCTGAGTGTCTCCAGGGGGGGACTGTCCCTGTAACTACTGATTGTAAGTTGCTCTGGATAAGAACGTCTGGTAAAATGCTGTAAGTGTTACGCTGGGGCAGAAGGGCAGGATCACGCTGCCTGGCACTTCAAGAACATTCCATTACTTCCACCTCGCTGAATATTAACATGTTGGATTATTGTAAACTGATGTATACAGGTATAAAATAAAGCTGCTCTGGACATCTTGGGGCAGTGCTGGCCTAGCCGTTAAGGAAGCGGCCCCGTAATCAGAAAGTTGCCGGTTCGAATCCCAAACTGAGGTGCCACTGAGCAAAGCACCGTCCACACACACTGCTCCTTGGGCGCCTGTCATGGCTGCCCACTTCTCACCAAGGGTGATGGTTAAATGAAGAAGACACGTTTCACTGTGTGCACCGTGTGCTGTGCTGCTGTGTATCACAAGTGACAATCATTTCACACTTCAGTCTCAGATTCATGATGAATTGACAGGAGCTTGATTACAATTGCTGGATTAAAAGTTAAATTCTCTCATCTGTTCCTACATCTGAACTACAGCAGGGCACCTTGTTCTTCTCCATCATGCCCGGGATCTGGTAGCTGACGTTGCCGGCGTAGTGCGCCACGGTGAAGTGCGGCTGCTTGTTGAACTTGTCCCAGCTGATGCTGCCGTTGGGGGACAGTTCTTTCTCCAGGCGAACTCTGAACTGGCCGGCATCTGATGGCCGGTTAAGGCGGCACTCCTGAACAAAAGAATAAACAGGCATGAAGAGAAGGAGTTTTTTTATTTTTTATACACTATATATAATTAAATGTTTTTCTTTCAGATTTCACCTCATTGAGGAGAGAAAAGACACTGACGGGGCTGCCCTCAATCAGGTCCAGACAGCCCTGGTTGTCCTGGTATTTAACAAAGGACCATTCCAGTCCCTCAGACACGTACTCCTCCTAAACACAGACAGACAAATCACAACTCGTCCTCCACATTCCGACAACGTCCCACACGCAGCGAGATCCTTTCCAAGTGGATTTCCAACACAGAGAGGAACCGTCTGCAGCTCAGCAGCATCCGTTCTTAAGGTAAAGTACAGTACCGGACCTCCTACCTGCTGGGCTTTAAGATAATGAGCCACAAAATGCTGCTGCAGCTTCTCGTTGGCGTAGTTGATGCACAGCTGCTCCAGGTGGTTCAGGAGGAAGCACTCGAAGCCGTAGACGTCCAGAAGACCTGCTCCACCACGAGAACAGACAAAGGGCCGCCGTCACAGGCTGAGGAGGGAATAAGCGGCGGGAAATGAAGAGAAAACCGGTCTTACCTATGAAGTTGCTCCACTCGGAGCTGTCTGCGCAGATGCTGCTGTTGATGAAGGCAACCAGCCAGTCGAACAGACTGTTCCAGAAAGCAAGAAGCAGCTTACAGGCGTGCAACTAAATATATTTGCAGACGTGCAAGATGTGCATCATTAAAGCTGACTATTAATATCACGTCTGTGTCAGTTTTCAGGCTCTTTTGACCTCAAATCTATTTATTTTTATAGTGTTTACAGTATTTGGTTATAAAACTACAACATAAAAGGATTATGTTCTGTATTATATGTTCTCTCTTTTTCAATAAAACTGTACATGGAAAAAAACAAAAAAGCGACAGGGGCAGCGGGCCGGTAGGAATAATGCGGCCAAGGGCACAGGAGTCGCTTTAACACTGATTACTAAACACAGAGAGCTAGCTGCGGACCATCAACACGTGAGGACTGGTGTAATAAAGATCTCTTTCTGGCATCACGGGACATCAAAATAAATGGCATAAAGTGTATGATCAGTACCATACTGGTCTGACATTCACTGTCCCCAAATATACAGGGTGGGCCATTTATATGGATCCACCTTGACAATCCAACACAATGGGCAGCACATTGAACACATTTTATAAGTGGTCAGAAACTTGTAAATAACTCGTGAAAGAATAAAGTTACATTAAAACCACACCAAGCACACCATTGTTTTTCTTGTGAAATTACCAATAAATTTGATGTGTCACATGACCCTCTTCCTATTGAAAAAAACAAACGTTGGATCCAAGATGGCCGACTTCAAACTGGCCACTATGGTCCCCACCCATCTTGAAAAGTTTGCCCCTCACATATACTAATGTGCCACAAACAGGACGTTAATATCACCAACCATTCCCATTTTATTAAGGTGTATCCATAAAAATGGCCACCCTGTACTATATTATAAGCAGTGATTTCTAATAATCTTATATTACAGTCTCAGAGGACTCACTGAGCGTAGACGAGTTTGGCCAGACAGTCCCTGCGAACGCTGCACTCTGATTGGCTGCAGGGCTTCAGCAGGGCACTCTGTTTCCCCGCCTTCAGGGACCTGAACCTCAGACAGGTCTGCAGCTCCTCTGGAGGAACCTTCAGCAGCTCCGCCGTCGTCTGCAGGGAACCTGCCGGAGGAAGCGGCGAGACCCAAACACAGAATCGATGGAGTATCTTCACGTATGAACTGAAAATATTGTCCTCATTGGCTGAAAAGGTGGAAGAGTGTGTACCTCTGGCGTTCTCCGGCAACCCACAGGGCTGAGACTCGTCAGAGGAGGCTCCAAAGGTGACGTTCCCCAGATGGAGCAGTCCCGCTAAAACCTGGGTGGGGAGAGATGTGGTTTGAAAACCTACAAATTTACTCCATTTATTATTTATTCCATTTCCCCCTTTACCCTGAATATCTGTCCCCTCTTCTCCTCATCAATTCCAAGATGGACCATGGCCTCCAGCGTCCCCTGGAAACGATCCTCTGGAAAACGAGGAGCGATTCGCACGTTAGTGTCTCGGTCGTGAAGCGCGGTTCGCAGACCGTGGTTCCGACGCGGCGGATTTACCCTCCAGACCGCGCTCCGCGCTGGGCAGCCAGGCGAAGGTCTGGTCGGGCGCCATTCTCCACTCCTGTCTCTGCTGCGCCGTGGCACCTTTCACCATCTTTAACCGGCACAACGCGGTGTTCAGCGGAAGGAACGATACGAAAAACATTTCGTAAAATACGGAATGCCCAGGCACCTGGTAGAAAATGTGGAAATTCCTCTCGCTGGGAGCTTGGAAGGCGACCCTGGTCTTCTCCAGCAGGTACGTCTGAACCGACGCCCCGACCAGCAGCTGGGACCTGCGTCACACAAGGCCACACAACGTCCTTCAGGCCCGGCACCCGCCGTACGCACGCCACCGTCACCCGGGTCGTCACCTGTTCAGCTGGAGCTGGACGTACTTCCCGAAGCGGCTGCTGTTGCTGTTCCGTAACGTGCATGCGTTCCCTGGACGAGGACGGAGAGGGGCGGGGTTACAGCCGTTCACAGAACGAGTCTAGAACCACGAGGGCTTCGTCTCCAGCCTCACCGAAGGCCTCCATGACGGGATTGGAGTCCAGGACCCTCCTCTCGACCCTCTCCACCGTGTCCTGGCGGCCGTCGGACGAGGACGCGACCGTGGCGTAGTACTTCATCAGACAGCGGGACGTCCACGTCTGGAAAAACGTTCACGCGTTAGCGGGAAAAAACGGAGACAATCAGACCGGAAATCGGCACAGACCTTCCCGGCTCCGCTTTCCCCGCTGACCACCAGCGACTGGTTGGCAGGTTCCACCTGGCCCTGGACGTTCCTGTACGCCCCCTCCGCCACGATGAAGATGTGCGGCTTAAACTCCTGCCGGGAGGGGGGGGGTAAAGTGTGAGTCCCGATAAAAAGGGATTTATGGGACTTTTAACAGGAAGAGTCAGAAACGTCCCGGCCGTACCTGCGGCTGCGCGGCGTGGTGGTACTCCTTCATCACAGCCGGGGAGTAGAGGTGCGGAACGGGCTGGAAGGGGTTGAGGGCGACCAGGGTGCAGCCGGCGTGGGTGTAGAACACCCTGGCCCGGTACCTGGCCTGCAGGCATCTCAGGACTGCCATTAAACAGTATTGACTATGAACGCAATCTCACATTTACACATTCAAATACTTCTGCTCCGTTATGGGCAGAAACGAGGACACCGTCGCTTTAACTACAACGCCGGAGCCGATTGGGGGGAGGCTCACCCGTGGCCGGCGTGACGGGGTTTACTTTGGTCAGGTCGTCGTAGGTGTGGAGCTCGCCCTCGTCTGTCAGAAAGGCCCGGACTTCGCCTTCCAGGGAGTCGCCCTTTCCGCTCAGCTGCGCGGCACAAATTCATTTCGCGGGTTTATTCACCCGCCAGAAACGTCCGGAGTCGCCCTGTCTAGACAAGTCGGCCGCGCATTCATCCAAACTACAGCGCGGCAGCGGCGTTTCCCAACCCTGGTCCTGGAGGAACGTCTTCACTCCGGCCCGACCTCCATTACCCAAATAACAAGGGTGCTAGTAGCCTAGTGGGTAACACACTCGCCTGTGAACCAGAAGACCCAGGTTCAAATCCCACTTACTACCATCGTGTCCCTGAGCAAGACACTTAACCCTGAGTGTCTCCAGGGGGGGACTGTCCCTGTAACTACTGACTGTAAGTCGCTCTGGATAAGGACATCTGGTAAATGCTGTAAATGTAAAAGTGGGCCGCCGTGTACAGATGGAACGAAAACCTCCTGGCAGACGTTCCTCCAGAACCGGGGCTGGGAGACGCGGCTCAACCGCGGCAGGCGAGTAGAAAGACGGAGGAATAAAGGCAAGTAAACGGCAGACACGATCACAGGCGGCTTTATATTCACTCCCACAACCCTAACGGTACACCAACAGGACACTTACTTTACTTTTTACTTTACTTTTATCCAAAGCGACTTACAAGAGGACACCAGCAATTCTCATTCCGTTTCTATAGATCTTGAGCCCTGATAAGGCCGAACTTTTCATAAAAGAACATGCTCGGGAATTGTTAAGGGTTTTATTGCGTTGTGTATGTGTGAGTTGGACTCGTCTGAAATACTTTTTGAACAAGTGGGTTTTCAGCTGCTTCTTAAAGGTGGTGGTGGTCTCGGCTAGTCGAATGGAGCAGGACAAGTTGTCCCACCAGCCAGGGACAACAAAGGAGAACAGAGTCGATTGGGATCGGAGACCCCGTGAAGAGGGAATTTTCAGTCTCATTTCGTTTGCATCACAACACGACCAAAGGCCGATTTCTCAGAAGTTTGTTATTCATTTTACCCTCTTTTAATAGAAGAATTGACAAATATATATATATACACACACACACACACACACACACATTGAAGTGTGTAAAAATGTCTGAGCACAAATACCATCTGGAGACACACATTGCACACATCTCCACAAATCAACTTTTTAAACCGGGATTATTATTCCACAGGTACTGTTGGCAGGAGGGATTACGTCCCGCCGGGATTATGGCGGCCAGGTGGGATTAAAACGAAGACGATCGATAATAAACACGAAACCTGCTTGGTTTAACGAGCTCATGTTCTTCCAGAGCAGAAAGTTAAAATCCGCCCAGTTTTAGCCGACGGCGTAGCCGTGGCGGACGTCGGAGAGAAACTCCAGAATTGACCCACCTTCCCTGGCCGGGACAGTTCTCGTCCCTGTTCCTTGGACTTGAGCGCGCCGGTCCCTGCCGAGGAAGAGACGCCGCCGTCCTTCGCTTTCATGCTCGCCATACTTCCAGCCGCGGACTCCCGCCAAGCGAAGCCCTTATTCCGCCATGGGAGGCGAGGAGACGATCCTGCGGCCACGCGAGAGACTCGGAAACTCGGACCCCACGCCGGCTGGTGGGACGTCGTCACGCATCCTGGCGCCCGTCAATGGGCCGAGACAAAGACTGTAAACGGGAAAGCGCGACGACTCTCGTCCTGAGCCCGTAATTCCCAAACACGTGAAGTACAGTACAGGCCAAAAGTTTGGAGACACCTTCTCGTTCAACGTGTTTTCTTTATGTTCATGACCATTTACGTTGGTAGATTCTCACTGAAGGCATCAAAACTATGAATGAACACATGTGGAGTTCTGTACTTCTGAACAAAAAAAGGTGAAATAAGTGAAAACATGTTTTATATTCTAGTTTCTTTGCTCTGATTCCTGCTTTACACACTCTTGGCATTCTCTCGATGAGCTTCAAGAGGTCGTCACCTGAAATGCTTCTCCAACAGTCTTGAAGGAGTTCCCAGAGGTGTTTAGCACTTGTTGATCCAGCTCACCCCAAACCATCTGGATTGGGTTCAGGTCCGGTGACTGTGGAGGTCAGGTCTCCACTTTTTGTTAAGTACAGAACTCCACATGTGTTCATTCATAGTTTTGATGCCTTCAGTGAGAATCTACCAACGTAAATGGTCATGAAAATAAAGAAAACAAGTTCAATGAGAAGGTGTTCAAACTTTTGGCCTGAACTGTACGTACAGCTGCTGGATAAAATCACTTTTTTATTATTCATGTTTTTAGTTCACTTAAACGAACAACGGGGAAATAAAATGTGTTATAATTAAGCTTTTAAATTAGGTGTGATAACATCATAAAACTGTTCTTGGAGGGCAGTTCCTGGGAAAACTTTCAAAACGTGCTATTCATTGACCGATCGTTGCCCTTCAAAACGAGAAAACTTGGTCCTACTAAAAGCTACGCGACTGGACGCGGAAACGATCGGCGAGTCGTCGTTCTTCCGTGACGTCATGACGAGAACGCCCCTTTTCCGAAGGCGGAAGCGGGTTGACAACACGCCGTCCCGGCAGAGGATTTGCTGCCAGACGACGCTGGAATGATAATAAAAACGTTGTAAATATTAAACGTAAACGCTGAAGTAGCAAACTGCGCCCATGGGTGAAATGAGTTGAGCAGCGAGCACGCCGACAGATACGATGTCCGGAGTAGGTGACGCGTTATCGGTTTGTACTGTTTGTTCGTTTTAAAAGGGGTTGTTAAATGTTGCTGCTTGGTCCAGGTAATGACCCGGAAGGAGTTGAAGGAGGCCTTTGTCAGCCACCTGAACGGGACGAGTCTGGGAGAGGTGGCCCTGGGCTCCTTTCTGGCGCCGCTCTGCCTCCTCGGCAGGGGTCTCCTCGTCACGCTCCATCACCTGTCCCGGGGAGCTCCGCCTCGGACCTGGACGTCCCACCTGCTGCGGGACTTTGCCCTGCTGACGCTGCCCCTGGTCCTGTCCTGCACCGTGCTCAGCGATGTCCTCCACTGGGTCATCGCGGGCCTCGCGCTCGTCGATTGCGCCCTTCTGTTCCGAGTCTGTCGCGGGGCCGAGCGGCCGGGGGCCTTGTCCAGCACCCTGGACAGATTCCTGAAGACTAAGGTGGAGCCTGGCGTGGTGCCGTTTGTCACGGTTTTCAGGGTGCTGGTTAACGTGAAGACCGCCATAAGCATCCTCGCCGTAGACTTCGCCGTCTTTCCGCGGCGCTATGCAAAAACCGAAACCTACGGCACCGGTGTCATGGACTTTGGTGTCGGGGCCTTCGTCTTAGCCAATGCACTGGTGTCCCCAGAGGCCCGCAAAAAAGCATCCAAAGGGTCCCGGTTTAGCCACGCCCTGAAGCAGTTTTGGTCTGTCTGGCCCCTTGTTCTTCTCGGGATGGCCAGGTTGCTGAGTCTCAAAGTGACGGGATATCAGGAACACGTCTCGGAGTATGGAGTCCACTGGAACTTCTTCTTCACTCTAGCCATAGTCCGAGTATCTGCTTCAGGACTGCTGGCCATATTCCCCGCCAACAAGTCCTGGCTCGTCGCCCTTCTGATTGCTGCGGTTTACCAGGTTTCTCTGGAGGCGACCGGCCTGAAGGCCTTCCTCGTCCACAACGGTGACAGGACATCGGGGTTCCTCGTGGCGAATAAGGAGGGGATCTTCTCTGTCGTGGGCTACGTGGCCATCTACATGGCTGGCGTGCAGATTGGACTCTATGTAATGGAGACCAGAGTTCTGGTCAGAGATTGGCTGAGAGTTCTGATGAATCTCATGCTGGGATCGGTCACTCTCTATGTTGTGTTATACTTCAGCCAGACGTTTGTAGATCCCGTCTCGCGTAGGATGGCCAACGCGTCCTTTTGCATCTGGACCACCGGCCAGGCTTTGTTTTTCTTGTCCCTTTTGGGCGTTGCCGATCTCATTTTGCTTTATTCTAAATTCATGTCGAACTCTTCATCTGTGGCCAGCTCGTGGAACGTGTGTGAGAAGAAGTCGGGGAGCCGTCAGAACGTGGACGGCCTCTGTCTCCTTCAGTCCATCAACCGGAACCAGCTGCTGTTTTTCTTGCTCGCCAATGTGCTGACCGGCCTGACCAACGCCTGCGTGGATACCGTGAACTGCGGGCCCGTACATTCCGTATGCGCGCTGCTGGCGTATATGTTTGTTAACAGTGCGGTCATGTTTATTTTGCACCGTCGACAAATGACTGTTAAATTCTGGTGAGAAAAATGTGGAAAAATGCAAGTGGGTTAAATACTGACAGAATCTAGATTTGGCATTTAAAGACACAAAGCACTCGATCTAAAATGAAAATGATCCAGGTTATTCCCAGGAGGAATAGGCAATATTTTTATTACCATGATTTTCCATCTCCCTTCGAGTCACGGTTACAAAACAATAATCTGAGAAGATGCTTTTAAGGAAAGGTGTGGTGGAAATCATAGTAAACCCAAGATATGAGTTCTTTTTAAGACAAATAAATAATCTGATGCATAAAACCGTGTCATCTGTATTTGAAGTCAACTTTATTGTAACATTAATGCTAAAATGTGGTTTATTATACAGTAAAAGTAACATTTGAACTCTTATTTATTTTGGTGTGATCCATGCGTGACAAAAATAAAAATATAGAAATGGTTTTGCTTTCTTTGTCATTTAACCAAATACACAAAAACTACCGTAGCTGCGGAGCAGAGATATGTATATGCTGCGTCCAGCCTTTCAGCAGGCGTTAATACAGCTGCCATGTCTAGACGGGGTTCCAAGCTCATTAAATCATGCTTTTCTGACGGCTTTTTACACCGCGTAATAACGGCTGTAATAACGAAGGATCAAGGCATAACATTTCATATGGTACCAAATTTTGTGTTTGACAAATAACATTATTCATTATTATTGTTCTGTCTCCCCACCACCATCACAGCTTCAGGGTCTTTCAGTGAACATTGCTGCCTTTAGTAGTCGTGTAGTTTAGGTTTACTTTGAATGAAAAATACCTAAATGCAGATTACATTTTGAACATAAAATTCTGCTTTATTTTCAAAAACCGCTTCTCTATCAGTTTATTCACGGCTTGGTCGTAAATACACGTCTGACGAACCAAGACAATAAAAACCGCTCCTCAAATTTGCCGGTTTATGGGTCTTTATTTCTGTTTTCCACCTTGGCCCTGATAGACGTTCATTCATTTGAAAGGAGCGCCAGCCCCTCACAAGATGGCGGCGTTCAACGCGGCATCTGGTCTTCATTTCGACGGCTGCTGAACAACTTCCGGGAAGGACGTGAAGGCGACCACGTCTCGGGTGAAAGGTCAGGAGGAAATTACGCCGCGGACGCTGTCGCCACCGCAGCAGCTGTCGCACTTGTTTATTTGTGCTGAATAAAAAGGCAGCTTTTGCAGGTACGTATGACAGCGCGCTGTCCCCGGGCAGAGCCGAACCAAACCGCCGCGGCTCCCGACCTGCTGCCCCGGAGTCCTTCCACCTTCTTCGGCGGATCGTTTCTCCTTCGCTGCCGCAGCGTGTGCGCCGACGCTCCTTTATTTTATCGCCCCGAGAGCCCGGGACAAGTTTCATCCCCTCCGCCACTTTCCGCCGGGCAGCTAGTTAGCGGCGCGGCTAACCCGACGCGCCGTGCGTCTGGGGAAAGTTTGCGGCCGGGCGGAGTAAAGTCCGCGTAACAGAACGCGGACCGTGTGCCTGGTCGCATCGCCGGTGACGCCGCCCGTCGCCACGGCGATACCGGCGCCCGTTTGGCAGCCTCGTCACCGTCGCGGTAGGTTTGACCGGTCGGAGCGATGCTAGGCGGCTAACTGCGCGGCGTATCCGCCCTTGTGCGACCCCCCCTTTTTATTTTTTTTAAATAAACCAGTTCGACCCGGGATCGCGTCTGCCCGCCGGTTCTACTGCGTTTCCTGCCCAATAACCGAGCCTGTCCTCCGCCTCCTCCGTGCAGCGGGACGCGGCGGGACATGGCGCGCCTGGTTGCCGTGTGCAGGGAGGGTGAAGAGGAGCACCGCTTCCACCCGAGACAGATCCCGCTCTTCATCAGCGACGCCCTGACGGTGAGTTGGCGCTTTTAACACTGAGAGTGATTTTATTTGTTCTTTGTCCTACAGTTAATGTCTAGTTCCGACATTTGTGAATATACATTTTAAATTAGCATTTACCAGACGTCCTTATCCAGAGCGACTTACAGGGACAGTCCCCCCCTGGATGGGTTAAATGCAGAGGACAAATTTCCCTGTGCTGTTGTGCATCACAAGTGACAATCACTTCACTTTACTCACTTTACCTGCCACCCTTAAGTGGATCTCAAAAAGTGAAGTGATCTTCATTGTGAAACACTGCAGCACAGCACACAGGGACTCGTGTTCTCTGTATTGAGCAGTGGGCAGTGTGTGGGGATGGTGCTTTTGCTGGTAGTAGCCTAGTGGGTAACACACTCGGCTATGAACCAGAAGACCCAGGTTCAAATCTCACTTAGTACCATTGTGTCCCTGAGCAAGAGTGTCTCCAGGGGGGAACTGTCCCTGTAACGAATGATTTGTAAGTCGCTCTGGATAAGGGTGTCTGGTAAATGCTGTAAATGTAAATGCTCAGTGGCGGATCGGGATTCGAACTGGCAACCTTCTGATTACGGGGCCGCTTCCTTAAACGCTAGTCCAGCACTGACCCGGATGTCGTAGTTGTGATTTAAGTTATTGTGAATTTGAGCGCAGAGGAGTTTTTTGTGTGTGTGTTTATTTATTTTTATTTTTTTATTTTATTTTTTTTGTCCAGTTTATTGTCAGCCCAGGGTGTGAGGAACAGAGGATAAATATATCATGAGGGCAGGTCACCTCCATTCATTCATCTCCATTCAAGTACCTAATTTCCACACACAAAGCTGTTATGTATTAAAGTTCCCTTATTATAAAAATGACTTTTGTGAGCACATTTAACATTAATACGCGTTCCTGTCTGTGGTCCTGCAGTGGCTAGAAATGGCGGTCAGCGTAAAGAGCGTTTTGGGTCGTTCTGCTTCACCGTTCAGACAGCGGCAGCTCAGGCGGTCTGATCTGGAATATGTCCCCCTTATGACATCATAAGGGGAAAGGTTACCTCTCGTTTCTCATGCTTTTCTGCCCAGACAATTTCCCGCCCCGCCCCTAAAACATTATCTCCACCGACCGTCGTGGCTTTCAAAGCGAAGCATTGTAGTTACTTGGTGACAAAATTTATTTTTTATTATTTTTTTTTTGTTCAGTTACTGTGAAGAACCAGCGGCTTAATTATTTATTTATTTTCTTGAAAATCGCAGACACAACTTCCTGTCTGCGCCATACATTGTGGTTGGTGGAGGGTGTTGATGTAATTTCTGCAAATCCCCCCTCAACTTCTATTGGCCGCTCTCCTCCTCGTCCCGCCTCTCTCCTCCTCATTAGCATTTAAAGCTACAGACGGTGAAACGCCGCGTCCTGTGAAATCTCACTGTGGGACCGGATCAAAGTGGCCGTAATTCTGCACCAAGGCGGAACTTCGGAAAGAGACGTCAGATACAGAATTAGGGTTCCAGCAAGAAAGAAAAATCATGTCGGGGACCTTTTTAATTAGAAGTTTGATTTCCGTTTCTATTCAGATGGTGATTGAGTTCTCGGACAACGTCCTGGACCTCAGCCGTCACCATGTCGGCACTGTGCAAGTGAAGCAGTTTGTTCAGGTATGACACGGTGGAACGTTTGTTTTTTTTTTTTTCCATCTTGAACCCCATTCGCCGCGTGCCGTAAGGGCCGTTGTCGTCTCTCCGTTTTGTCCCCGCAGTATCACAGCATGCTGAAGCCGCAGGACCTGAGCGTGTCCATGGCGGTGACGTCGCGGGAGGTCCTCAGCGCCCTGTCGCAGCTGGTGCCCTGCGTGGGCTGCCGGCGGAGCGTGGAGCGCCTCTTCTCTCAGCTGGTGGAGTCGGGGAACCCGGCGCTCGAGCCGCTGACCGTCCACCCCACCGGCGTCCTGTCTCTCAGCAGGACCTGCGCGGCCGACGCTCGGAAACTCTACACCCTCTTCTACGTCCACGGGTCAGCAGGTCCAAGCCGGGGACTCTTCCGGTTTCCTTTTTAACTACCCTCGGGAGTGTTGGCGAGTTTACCGGAGCCGCGTGTCGTCTGTCATTCACGCCTTTTTAGGTCGAAACTGAACGACATGATCGACGCCATCCCGAAAAGCAAAAAGAACAAGCGCTGCCAGCTGCACTCACTAGACACGCACAAGCCGAGACCGCTGGGGTGAGTCCGCCGCCGCGGCGGCGCCTGTCTTCACACAGCACGCCTTCACCCTACCTGTTACGCATATTTTATGTCTTTAACACAAAATATGCGTAATATTTGCATATTGGTTCATTGTCTATTTGCAGTATCGGTCGCTAAAGCATCTCACTGCATGACAAATAAAATGTAGAAATGTTATTGCACTAAGTGTTTTGCGGAGAATATGTGTAGTACCGTATGAACCGTTCAATCGCTGCCCTGGCGGCGGTTGCTTTGTCTCCCCGCAGTGGGAGCTGGATGGACGTCTGGGAGCTCATGTCTCAGGAGTGCAGAGACGAGGTCGTGTTGATTGACAGCGCGTGTCTGCTGGAGACCCTCGAGACGTACTTGAGAAAGCACAGGTCCGGTGGTTCAAAATATCAAAATGTTAATTTTTTTTTAATGATTACTATTTAATTTTAATTAAGAAACGTTGCGTTTTGTTGGCGCGCAGGTTCTGCACGGACTGCAAGAACAAGGTGCTGCGGGCGTACAACATCCTGGTGGGCGAGCTGGACTGCGGCAAGGAGAAGGGCTACTGCGCGGCGCTGTACGAGGGCCTGCGCTGCTGCCCGCAGGAGCGCCACGTCCACGTCTGCGGCGAGACCGACTTCATCGCGCACCTCCTGGGCCGGGCGGAGCCCGAGTTCGCCGGCGGATACGAGTGAGGAGACGCTCTAGTTTTTTTTTATTTATTTATTTATTTTCCTTCATTCCTCATTTTCGGAATTAAAATTGTAATTAAAAAAAAAAAAAAAAAAAAAATTCTGTTTAGGCGCAGAGAGCGACACGCAAAAACCATTGACGTAGCACAAGAGGAGGTCCTCACCTGTCTGGGCATTCACCTGTACGAGCGCCTGCACCGCATCTGGCAGAAGCTGCGGGCCGAGGAGCAGACGTGGCAGATGCTCTTCTACCTGGGCGTGGACGCGCTGCGGAAAAGCTTCGAGGTGGACGGCGGACGTCCCGGCGCACGCTCGTCTCTGTCTGTCTGTGTGGCTCTTCTCTGAGCCTCGTGTCTGTGTGTCCAGGTGGCCGTGGAGAAGGTGCAGGGCATCAGCCGGCTGGAGCAGCTCTGCGAGGAGCTCTCCGAGGAGGAGCGGGCGCGCGAACTCAAGCAGGAGAAGAAGCGGCAGAAGCGCAAGAACCGGCGCAAGAACAAGTGCGAGCCGGACGCTGACGCCAAGGACAAGAGTCTGGACGAGGTGACGTCAGCTCGGACGGGCCTCCGTTGCGGTGCGGTGCTTCGGTGTAGGTTGTCGTGATGTTCACCGTTTCGTGTGACCACGTCCCCAGGGCTCGATGGAGTCGGTGGACGGCACCTGCAAGGACTGCGGGAGCGTCGAGGAGTTGGGCGTCTGTCCAGAGGTCACCTGCTCCGCAGCCGGCATCCTGGGTTCGCCGAAAGCCAAGAAGGGCAAGTCCTACGTTCGTCAGAGCCGTAACTAAACGAGAGGGGCATGCAGTTAAGGAAGTTCCCCCATAATCCGAAGGTTGCCGGTTCGCCACTGAGTGAAGTGAAGTGATTGTCACATGTGATACCCTGCAGCACAGCACACTGTGCAAACAGTGAAATTTGTCCTCTGTATTTAACCATCACCCTTGGTGAGCAGTGGGCACCATGACAGGCGCCCGGGGAGCAGTGTGTGGGGACGGTGCTTTGCTCAGTGGCACCTCGGCGGATCGGGATTCGAACCAGCAACCTTCTGATTACGGGGCCACTTCCTTAACCGCCCCTAAAGCACCGCCCCCAGTGGGCGCAGGTCATGGCTGCCCACTGCTCACCAAGGGTGACTGTTAAATACAGAGGACACCGCGTGCTGGGCTGCTGCGCATCGCAATGACAATCACGTCACTTTCTGTTCTGCTGCGGCCCTCAGGTCCGTCCCCGCACTGTAACGGCAGCGACTGCGGCTACTCGTCCAGCATGGAGGGCAGCGAGGCCGGCTCCCGGGAGGGCTCGGACGTGGCCTGCAGCGAGGGCATCTGCAACCACGACGAAACCGGTCCGTTCTGCCGTAAAATCTGACGCGTCCTAATCTGGCTCAGGGCTCTTTTGAAATGGACCTTGAGATGGTCTCTCCGATCCCCCTGAAGGCGAGTTCTCCTGCGGCCACCGCTGCTCGGAGGGGAAGGACGAGGACTGCGTGGACAGCTGCGTCGAGTGCTGGGCCAACGTGGAGGACGAGAACGTCAAGGGCAAGAATAAGAAGAAGAAGCGGAAAAGCAAGCCTGAGCCGTGCGGCGGCGGTCAGGTGAGCTCCGGCGTGTTGCTCACGTGAGGCGTGACCCGTCATTGGTCTCGCGGTTCAATTACAATTAGCAATTCCTCGTTTGATTGGTGCCCGTGAGTTTTCTACGTCACATGATGTGGTAGTAACCTAGTGGGTAAGACACTCACCTATGAACCAGAAGACCCAGGTTCAAACCCCACTTACTACCATTGTGTCCCTGAGTAAGACACTTAACCCTGAGTGTCTCCAGGGGGGGACTGTCCCTGTAACTACTGATTGATAACTGCCGTAAATGTAAATGATGTTTTTAAATAGGAGAGTTAGAAGGTCTCGTCCATGTCGACCCTTTGATTTGGTCCACCGAGCAGAAAAAAACCCTCCGCGTTACGCCTGGTTCAGATGCATCAAAAGCGAGCTTCGCACGACTTGGTGCGGCCTGCCCGCTACAGGGCTCAGAGCCGAAAAAGGCGTGCTTTTCTAGACTCCCGGTAAGACGATCAGGTTGCGTTGTAGATCTCCGCATACTCAGACTGATGAGATCAGCTTTTCTCCCATTCCCGCTTCGTGTGAGTTTTTCGATTCTATTAGTCTATTTTATTTGAGAATTTTGATGCCGCTACCAGAAAACGTCAACAAGCAACGTCATTGTGATCTAACTGATGCGGAATCGTCCACGTCTGCGTCACAATGCATCGATGATCAGATTAATTTCGCCGAGCGACTTTGCGCAGTAGAACAGGAAGGGACCTGCTGTGCGGTGTTTCTGTAGGGCTGCGCGGCTGGTGTTGGCAGGAGAGGGAACCCTGCGACGGTCCACGGCACAACCTTCGCCCTGCGCGCGTGCCGAACGAAGGCCGTGTGCAGTCGTAAGGGCGCCAGTCACCTTCCTGACCCGTGCCAGGGCTGCCCTGCGAAGAGCCTGATGGAACTGCTGGTGGGTCCGCTAGTGTACCCCGATTCTGCTACTTTAAATACGGGTCACTGTGGCGATGGGGATTGTGATTTTGTGTCCTTTCCCGCTTTCTCAGGATGAATCGGAAGTGACCTCAGATGAAGACACCTGTCTCACCCAGGACGAGATCCAGACGTTTGTCGAAAGCAACAAGTCATTTATGAGCAACCGGGATCAGTACAGACAGAACTTGAAGGATAACTTCACCAAATACTGCCGCCTGAACGAGCAGAGGAAGCCGTCCTGCACCAGAGAGTGGCTCCCTGCGACCAGCGTCAACTGAGGCGTCCCCAAGATCCGGACTTTTTTTTTTTTACCATCGGGGAATCCCAATTACTACTGTTGCACAGCATTTCAAAACCAACCCAAAATCATCACACCAAGAAAAAAAAAAAAAAAATTCACTTTGTGTTCAGTCTTTATTTCCCCCTTTCGCCTGATGTCTCTTTCTCTTCTCGGGTTGTCTTTTTTTTTTCTGTCTTTCACGTGTTCTCGGTGTGTTGGGGCTGCTGGTCAGGACCGCAGGCTCCTCTGCTCTGACTGTAAGGTTCGGTCTCTTTTTATGCTTCACGTGTCACTGACTGTGGGAATTTCTTTTTAGTGGCAGAGGTTGTACCAATAAATATGTACAGAAATGAAATTATCTGAATATAAAGATTTTACAAGAGGAGAGCATCCATTTCTAAAACTGTGTGGGTGTAAGAGAGCAAAATTTACATAATAAAGAATATTTATTCTTACGTTTCTGAGTCTTGTATTCATGTTAAATGCTCTTCCTGCGATGATGGGGACGCCGCGGTGACGACTGGCCTTGGCCACCAGGTGGCGACATGTTTCCGTTTTACAGTGTGCTGCGTCAAATCAAACTATATTAAAGTGAAAAATCATTTTATTCTATTTAATCCTATTAAGAATCCAAAAGAAAGACCAAATGACGATCTACAATAACAGTACATAAAATTAAAAGCATTATAATAAAAAAGCATGTATTATAAATTGTCTCGAGTGTGAAGATGAGGATTAAATGCAGATCTATTCCCTGAAATCATGACAGATGACTTCAGACGGGGTATTTGGAGAAGAACGTACAGTAAACCGCTGGATGAGAGCGGCCCTTTAACAGCAGGGGGCGGGACTGCGCGGCCGCCGCCGCCGCTGATTGGTCGACCCCTACCCGCGGCCGCCGCTGATTGGTCGCCCCCTACCCGCGGCGCAGCCACTGCCCCGGCCGGCCGGCAGCGCGTCGGAGTCGCCTGGAAGCAGCATGGAGCGCTGGAAGGGCCGAGTGGCGCTGGTGACCGGCGCGTCGGTGGGCATCGGGGCGGCGGTGGCGCGGACGCTGGTCCAGCAGGGCATGAAGGTGGTCGGGTGCGGGCGCAGCGTGGACAAGATCGAGGTGGGTTATAATGCGGAGAATAATGCCAACATGTACAACCATCATGTGTTATTACTAAGGACGTTCTGGTTAAATATTATAACTAATACAAGGTGTGGTGTAAACCAACGTTAAAGATGACCAGCATCCGTGGAGGTTTTACTTTCTCTCTTATTCCATCATTTCCTGTTCCTTATGCTCTGGAATTGAGCTCCTTTGTTGACACCTGTGTGTCACCGCTGTCAATCATTAACTGCATTCCTCCGGTGCATGCAGCCCCGACCGTGTCCCTTCCACGGTAATTGATGTGGTTCGCATCATGAATGAGAAGCCGGGACAGGTCTGCGGCACGTGGGCTGCACACACACACACCCACACACACACACACACACACACACACACACACATACACACAGACCTCGTAAATCAGAAGCTGAAAACACACAACTTCCTGTTTGCTTTACATCGAGAGGCCAGCGGCCGCGGCTGTTTGCGGCTTTCGGCTAAATTTAGCTCCCGGCCTGTCCTCCCCGGCATGGTGTCCCTTTCAGCGAGATGCCGGTGAGATAAGGAATGGGTTTTAGGTGTGGTGTGACATAATTGCAAGTGGGACCATAAATCTCACGCTGTTTACTGTTTACACCACGAAGTAACGAAGAGCGACGTCCCAAATTCCCTCCCTGTCCCCCCTTCTGCAGGCGGGACGTCGTCGCGGCCTGGATGAAGTGAAGTGGGGGTGGGGCGGGGGTCTTGGCAGCGGTCAAGGACGTTTTCTTTTTTCTTTCACAGCGACAAAGGCCACCAATGAAACGGCCGGACGACGTGTGGTCACCATGGGCCGCGGTGTGGAATGGCGCTCCTTCTTAGATCCACACGGCACCAAACTGGGAGTCCGTCAGTCGAGGGCGGCGGCGTGCTGAATACGGACACTTTCATGCAGATATTTCATCCTGATATCGTAGCTGTTCCCGCTGGTCACGGCACTGGACGGGTCCCCGGTTCTTCTGACACGCGACACGCGAGGGGCGAGGGGCGAGGCCCTCTGCGCGGCCGCGCTACCGGCTTTTCCTGCGGCTCAGGTTCTCGCATCCCACCCGGCGCGGGTTCCAGCCAGATCTCGGGTCCACGCGCTGTTTACTGCACACACCCGGGACATTCCCCGGCCTCGTCTTTTCTACAGACGGGGAGGGCCAGGCGTTGTCAGATTGTTGGCCGGCGTGGACGTTCTGAAGGTGGCTCATGTTTCGCCGGGCAAAGCCGGAGCGTGGCCGGAGCTCACCAAGAAAGCATCTCTCACCTTGTCCTCATAGGACGACAGTCTGCCTGACGGGCCAGAAACGCTGACCGATCGCCAGTTCAGAACCTGACCGTCCTGTTCACAATATTTATTGCATACTTTAATGTACCTGGATTATTGATCATATCTAATTAGTATGAATCGAAACATTTTTTACTTAATAATAATAATAATATAATACAATCTGAATTAATGCAGTAATATTGAGTATTTATATATACTAAATAATATGGAGGTGGATTTGTCTGCCCAACACTAGTAAGATATTTTGGTGAAACGTGGGTTGAAAACGAATATGAATTCCGTTCAGCGCCAGAACAGGTTCTGCTGGTGCAGAGGTGACCCGACTCCTGACGTGCCTCGTTTAGAGACGTGGAAATTCCGGGCAAAGTCCTGGTTTTCTGCTCGAAAACGCAGTTAATCACCTTCAAAGTGTCCCAGTGACGTCTGGCCCTCTGTCAGGAGACCTTGGTGGTAATGAATTCTGTCGTCTCCGCCGGAGCATCTCGCCAGGGCGCTTCCAGAGCGACAGGCCACCCCTCTCTCACTGCCCTCCCTGGGCGGGGCGCCAGTCACAGTGTGTTTGCAGCGAGTAGCTGGGCGAGCGACGCCAGTCACTAGTGACCACACGCACACACACACACACACACACCCTTTATCTGCCATCCTTTCTTTCTTCAGTGTAGAGTGAAGCCGTTTTTACACTCCACTTAACGTAGCACGGTTTGGCCTGAAACGTCCCGTCAGCAGTGCGGGAGTGCGGGGGTTAATGAGCGCACGGCTCTCAGGCCTCATTCCACCTCGACATAATGCTCCTGTTACGAAATAAAAAAGAATGCAGATTAATGGTGACATCGTGTCATGTCCTCCAGTGTCCCCTCAACACGTCCTGTGGAGTGGAGGAGATGGGATTTCAGAAAAGGGTCCCTGCAAAGGAGCAAGAGGGATTCGGGGTCCGTCTACGGTTCAGTACGTTAGTAAGATTACGTCCATCACAGAATTAGAAGTTACTTCGTTACTAGTAGGCTGCTAGTAGCCACTCACCTGTGAACCAGAAGACCCAGGTTCAAACCCCACTTGTGGTGGCCTAGTGGTTAAGGAAGCGGACCCGTAATCAGAAGGTTGCCGGTTCCCAAAGCACCGTCCCCACACACTGCTCCCCGGGCGCCTGTCATGGTGCCCACTGCTCACTCAGGGTGATGGTTAAATGCAGAGGACAAATTCCACTGTGTGCACCGTGTGCTGTGCTGCTGTGTATCACATGTGACAATCACTTCACTTCACTTTACTACCATCGTGTCCCTGAGTGTCTCCGGGGGGGGGCTGTCCCCGTAACTACTGACTGTAAGTCGCTCTGGTAAATGCCGTAAATGTTACGCTGAAGGCTGCTAATTGTGGTGAAACGTGGGTCTCCGTCTGGATGGAGAGAGAGACGCCGTGGCTGCATAAACCCGGCCGCATCACCGTCCGAGTTCACCGAGTTCACCACGGGAGGAAAGGGGAGGGGGAGGCGGGGACAAACCGCCGTCGCCGCGACTACTGCATCCGATCCGGTTGGCCTCAGCCGCACGATTCCCGCTGCGCTTCAGTCGTCTCCCCCCGGCCAGCAGGAAAAAATGGAAAAGAAGCGCGTTTTAAAAGGGCTTAGGCCGTAATCCCCGTAACGCGTAACCGGTGAAGCCCCTCCTCTCCCGTGCAGAGGTGGTGTGATCCATCTTCGGTAGAGCGTGCGGAGGAGAAGATCCGGACCGCTCCACCACTTCATGTTTTTAGAAGTGGATCGTAGTGGACGTATTACGTTACGTTTGCGTTACGTTTGGCGCAGGCGACCTCGTGTCTGTGCTTCTTGGCTGATGATCTCTGCACCCCGTGATGCTCCATGCAAATCGGCCACCTGGCAGTCCGGACGCGAAGAGTCACTCCGGCCTGTCTGCACTCGCACGCCATTTCCCGCGTCTGGTTACAAGCAGAGCTGCTGGGAATCCGGGAGACGTGCCGAGCTCCTGGAATCACCTGGCAGGAACGATAGGAGCCGCCGGAACAGCAATGGTGACAGACGTTGTGTTTGATCCATGGAAAGTGAAAGTTGCAGCACACTGTGCACACGGTGAAACGTGTCCTCTGTATTTAACCGTCACCCTTGGTGAGCAGCGGGGCACCATGACAGGCGCCCGGGGAGCAGTGTGTGGGGACGGCGCTTTGCCCTGTGGCACCAAGGGGCGGGGCAAAGAAAAGTGGTCCCAATTCAGAGCCCTATGGCTCTCCGGTGTGGAGTCGTGACTGTCACACCTGCCAAGTGACGTCTGTCGTGGAAGGATGGGCCTTGCCTTTCATCGAAATACTGAGCCATGGGAGAGGTTGCACGGGTGTGGCTGATCAGATCTGTAACTGCTGGAGGGTTCAGCATTTCAACCCCATCCTACTCACCTCGTTGAAAGAGGGCGGGGTTTAACGGTGCCGACATGTCCTTCCTGCCAGGAGATAATATTCAACAGGTCAGATTTATCTGAGAGGTGTGTTGCAGCGCACATGTGTTTGATCGAGCTTGAGACACACACACACACAGAGAGAGAGAGAGAGGGAGAGAGAGAGAGACTCAGTTGCACTGGTCTATAAAAGGTCCAGGATCTCAGGTGTCTGGGTTTTATCCCTCGCCATCGTCTGTGTGGGTGGTCTGCTTACACAACACAACATCGGTATTCCCCGCCCCTCCTATAGCCATCCATCCACCGCGTCTTCACTCGCTTCTCTCCTCCCTCACATTTCACCCCATGTCCCTGTGACCGGGACTCTGCGAATCCGGCGTCGGATCTGTTGATGCCCGGATTGCTAACCTTTGGAACATGATGGATCTGTTTGGCTGGTGTAGGCGGAGCTTCCTTCTCGCCACGTTTAATGGCTTTTTATGGTGCGCCGCAATTCGAGTTTACAGCTCACAATAAACGGCGGCTCCGACTCCCTAATCACCCGCCGACGCCCTGACCTTTGGACTCACACGCAGCGGCCGAGGTCGGCATCAGATCCGCTGCAGTGCAGACTGTGGCCACGCCCGGCCACTCTACACCCGGCCAAACCATGCTGATGTATGCCTTCGCTAAACACAGCCAAGAGGCGGCCACATTGTGATAGATTGGTGGTCGATGGACAAACTGATATAGTTAAGTGTGTGTGTGTGTGTGTGTGTGTGTAACACACTCCTTCTTTATTATAAATTGACCATCCCTCCATTTTCCGATTAGTCCTATTAGTCTGGGTATCGTTCCTCCACCCCTGCCTCAGCTCCATCCCTCTTCCATTAGCCCCGCCTGGGTCTGTCTCCAGCGTCCCCGTCTCCTCGCTCCTTCATCAGCTTAGCTCTCCGCGACGGGCTGAATCAGGCCGTGGGCGGCAGGTGCCTGGGTATGAAGATGATATCTTCTGGATTATTATTGATTATGACGATTCCCTGAAATGGACGCTGGATCTCGTTTCCTACATGCAGGCAGGCTGCCCTCGTCAATAACTGGATCCCCCTGGGCGGGCCGGGGCTGCAGAAGACTCCACAATTCCCACTATTGTCTTTCTCTCCACGCCTCATACACAGTGAGATGCACATTTCCAGAGCGATGCAAAAATCTCATGCAGTCGTGTGATGATCATGTGAATGATTGATGAATTGGATGTCAAAAAAGTCAATTAGTGGTTCTGGTCCTGATGTAACAGTGGTGTGTGTGTGGACATGTGTGTGTGAGATTGGGCCGCTTCCTTAACCGCTAGGCCCCGTAATCAGAAGGTTGCCGGTTCGAATCCCGATCTGCCAAGGTGACACTAAGGTGCCACTGTGCAAAGCACCGTCCCCACACACTGCTCCCCGGGCGCCTGTCATGGCTGCCCACTGCTCACCAAGGGTGACGGTTAAAAGCAGAGGACAAATTCCACTGTGTGCACCGTGTGCTGTGCTGCTCTGTATCACATGTGACAATCACTTCACTTTAGATTTTAAGTGTGTGTGTGTGTACATGTAATTGTAAGAGTATGTGTTTGAACATGTGTATGTGATTGTTAGAGAGTGTGTATGTGTGTGTGTGTATGTACATGTGATTGTTTGAGAGTGTGTGTGTGTGTTTTTACATGTGTATGTGATTGTTAGTGTGTGTGTGTACATGTGATTGTAAAAGTGTGTGTGTGTACATGTGTATGTGATTTTTAGAGTATGTGTGTGTTTTACACGTGTATGTGATTGTTAGTGTGTGCGTGTACATGTGATTGTAAAAGTGTGTGTGTGTACATGTGTATGTGATTTTTAGAGTATGTGTGTGTTTTACACGTGTATGTGATTGTTAGTGTGTGAGTGTTCATGTGATTGTAAAAGTGTGTGTGTGTGTGTGTGTGTACACGTGTATGTGATTGTAAGAGTGTGTGTTTATACATGTATGCGATTGTTAGAGTGTGAGTGTGTGTCTACATGTGTATATGATTGTAAGCGTGTGTGTGTATGAGCTTTATGTGTTGGATTTCTGTAAAGATAGATACAGACACATAGATTGTTAGACGTATATAGATATTTTCAGTATAAGTTATTGTATTTCTGATTTTCTTGGGATATCACTTCTAATCAACACAATCAAAACTACTGAATATGTAGCAAAAATGAAAGAAATTAATTAAAATTGCATTAACCTTTTTAGATGCACTGTTTTATGTAAACATGACAAATTGGCACAATAAATATGAAAAATTTGAAGCTGTAATGTTCCAAAATATAGTGAATGGCATATTTCTATACATTTTATTTCTGAATGAGAAGCATTATTTTTTGGCACCCAGCACCGTATTTTTACAACATGGATGTCTGAAGATGCATGAATGTGCTGGAAGAGCTGATGGTCTGCCAGACAACGCCACCGATCACCCGCTGCAACGCTTTTAAAATAGCGCCGCGCCTATGGCACCGTCTGAGTCTGGCGGGACTGCGCGTGTGATGCTCTGGCATCAGTGGTGTCAGGAACTCAGACTAAAACCATTTGTCCCAGCATGCACTGCCACACAATGCACACACTCACACTCCTACGTGCGGAGAGACACACGCACAAACACACTCTCGCTCGCTTAGTCTGATCCAATAAAGCCTCTAGGGGGGAAAGTGTTTAGCACGAGCGAAACCGCTGCCGTGATTCTGTTCTTTTATGTTTGGAAGTTCTGCAGCCATAAAAGGGCGTTGATGCTCCTCTCTGTCCCCTCACAGCCCCCCGAGTCAGCCAATCAGCATCGGCCCTGAGTTCCCACTACTGAGAGCACAGCCCTCTATTCAGCACAGCAAGACCCTTCCTGTACACACACACACACACACACACACACACACACACACCAGTCTCCTTGCTTCACTGCCCTGCATGGCATCAATGCCTGATTTTAACAGATACACACACACACACATACACAAACATCCATGAGCACATGCAGTCTCACACCCACACACTCACACACACACACAGCCAAACCTTCATGAGCACATGCAACCTCACACACACACACACACACACACACACATCCAAACCTCCATGAGCACATGCAGCCTCACACCCACACACTCACACACACACACACACAGCCAAACCTTCATGAGCATATGTAACCTCACACACACACACACACACACATCCAAACCTCCATGAGCACATGCAGCCTCACACACACACATACACAAACATCCATGAGCACATGCAGTCTCACACACACACATCCAAACCTCCATGAGCACATGCAGCCTCACACACACACACCCAAACCTTCATGAGCACATGCAACCTCACACACACACACACACACACACACAAAAACCTCCATGAACACATGCAGCCTTACACACATACACACACACACACACACACACACACACACACACACACACAAAAACCTTCATGAGCTCATGCAGTCTCACACATACTCATGTCCCATAGTCTGGCGCTGGGTTCAACCAGTACATGATAAGGGGGTGGAGCCTCTCTTTTTGTACCCCTTCTGAGCCCCTTTCAGAAATCATCCGTGACGATTAACCCCTCACAGACATATTTTAGCGTTCCCATAACGACTTGTTGGATGGAAGTGTAGCTTCTGCAATAATGCAGTCGCTGTCGTTCCTGTGGCGGGTTCCTCAGGTGACGCGGTGGTATGAAGGAGGGACGAATGCGCCTGGCAGGCACCGCGTCTGCCACCTTCCTGAGTGCCACTCTCTCCCGACACCATGTGACCCATCGGTCACCCGCAGGCTCTTTGTTAATCTACGGCACATTAAATGGGAGGTGTCTGTGTTATGGTGTGTGTGCGGGTCCCTTTTAGAGCCGTTGTCATGGTGAATCTGTCTGTGTGTAGAGACGGAAGAGTGTGCACTTCCTTTCGTTTGCTGAAGGCAAACCTGTTTAATGACAATATCTGTGTAAACGTGTGACCGGGTCACTTTTAAATAGTCAACCTGATTTAAAAACAATATTTGAGTTCCGAGGCACAGATTCCATCTGGTTGCCTGTGGTTCCGCTGGGGTAAAAAATGGTGGGCAGGGCAGGTTTTCTGTATTCTCGTCTCCTGTTGGATGGGGGTGAAAGTGAAGTGATTGTCATTATGAGACACTGCAGCACAGGACACGGTGACACGGTGAAATGTGTCCTCTGTATTTAACCATCACCCTTGGTGAGCAGTGGGCACCATGACAGGCGCCCGGGGGGGCAGTGTGTGGGGACGGGACCTTCATCAAGGGGACCTCGGTGGCACCTTGGCGGCTCAGGGTTTGAACCTGCAACCTTCTGATTACGGAGCTGCTAGGCCACCACTGCCCCACCTGGCTGCTGTGTATATTATAGATGACTGATGACTGGCTTTCTTACAAGACGTTTCATGCACAGATGCAAATTGAAGGCACTTTACAAATATGAAAACATATTAGAAATCAGAAGGAATAAAGTGCGAAATGCAAGAAAATGAAAATATTTCACACGCATTCAAAAACGTATACAGCTGCTATATTGTCACATTAATTGGTCTCTATTTCTGAGTGTGGTGTTGACTTTGAGCGCTTCAGACCTACATCAGTGTTTTAACAAAAAAAGCTTTTTGGCGTCCACACTGATACGCGGTAAAGAGAAATTCACCCTGGAACCAGTTTTAAAAGGGAACCGTACTGTGGATAGAAATGTTCCCGCTGTGTGGACGGGGCCTAAAAGGCGTCTTTTGAAATGGATTTTATATGACTTATGGGCTATTTGAATAAATGAAGTAACACAGTTAAGATAAAAGGCTAGAAACCCCATGAGCCTTTCCGGCTGATAACCTGACTTCTGTTGGCCCCACCCCTCTGTTGCAGAAGCTAGCGGCGGAGTGCCAGAGCGCGGGCTACAGCGGGACCCTCATCCCCTACAAGTGCGACCTGTCCAACGAGGAGGAGATCCTGTCCATGTTCTCGGCCATTAAGACGCTGCACCGGGGCGTGGACGTTTGCATCAACAACGCCGGCCTCGCCCACAACGAGCCCCTCCTCAGCGGCAGGACAGAGGGCTGGAGAAAAATGATTGATGTGAGATATTCAGACATTCGGTGGTTTGTATTTCTTTAGCAGCAGCTGGGAGAAGTGGATCAGTTTTTTTTTGCTCTGGAGCACGTTTCACCAAAACCGAAAGGAATTGTTGTCATGCAGAACACCAGGCATTTTGCTGGTATTGGCATAAAAATGACAGTGGGATGACTGCACACATAATCCCGGGAATGGATAGCGATAAAATCGCAATACAGCTGATACCGCATCGATTCCTTTTAGAATTTTGGGACCGTCTGCCAGCGATGAGGTGCCGCTGGTTGTTGAGGGGGTCTGGCGTCGCACCACGTCCCCCGTCTCGGCTCCGTTTAGCCTCCAGCCATTCAGGCGGCCCGGTGAAAAGCACTCCCCTCTCGAGCGCTGCGTTTCTTGTGCTTGTCCAGTGGTTGCCATGGTGCCGGAGATGAATGAAGAAGGAGGGAGGGGGAGTAAGAGAAAGTGAAAGAACGAAAGATGGAGAGCGTGTGTATTTTTAGTCCGTTTCATCTGGACGCGGACCTGACCGACTCCAAAAGAGGCCACGCCCACCCGGGCCGAGCCAGCAGAGAGAATGAAGGGACGCCATGTCATCCCAAACAGAGGCTCATTGATTCAAGTTTGAAAAAAGGAAAAACCACAAACACAGGCTCCCTGTGAGGATAAAATTATCTAAATGTCTTCAGCCTGTGTGTGTGAGGGTAGTTAGATAGTTGTAGCCCTGTCAGCTCATCGCTTCTAGCAGGGCTACGACAGGTAGGCCTGATATTTCAGCAGATGCTGGTGGACTAGATCCCAGACTACGTTACCATCAGCATATGAACTCTGTTAACATGGAAAACCACTAAGAGCGCGAGGCAGAAGCTGGTCTATGGGAGAAGATTTGTGGCAAAATTCCTAAAATCAAACAACAATTTAGATGTTTTTTTTTTTTTTTTTGCTGCTAGTTTTTAAATTTGCTGCTGGTTTTTCAATTTTGCTGCTAATTTGTTTTTTTTTAGCTGTTAGTTTTTAAATTTGCTGCTAGTTTTTCAATTTTGCTGCTACTTTTTCAATTTGCTGCTATCTTTTTTATTTCGCTGCTAGCTTTTTCAATTTTGCTGCTATCTTTTTTTAAATTTGCTGCTAGTTTTTGAATTTTGCTTTTAGCCTTTTTAATTTTGCTGCTAGTTTTTCAATTTCACTGCTAGCTTTTTAATTTTGCTGTTAGCTTTTTTAATTTTGCTGCTAGCTTTTCAGTTTCGCTGCTAGCTTTTTTTATTATGCTGCTAGCTTTTCAGCTTCGCTGTTAGCTTTTCAGTTTTGCTGCTAGCTTTTTGGTCACATTTACCTTTATGAGGATTCGGTTGCACTTTTGGCATAACTCTTGTGTGGGAGGGGCTTTGCCTCATTGGCCAGCCGGATTTTGAGTGACAGCTCAGTTCCCCTGAACTCTATCACTGCAAGATGTGCGCGCACAAAAGCAACAGCCATTAGCGGTCACATATGGAATGACATTTGTGCAACACGATTAATCAATTGTATGTATTGATCAAATATGTCGATTATGCTCCATATGCCAGTCAGTGTCAATTTAAAAGGGTGCGCCTTGACTGAAAAGCCAGCAGCAAACCTGAAAAAAATTTAAAGTTGCCCGGGCAAGAATTAAAAAGACTGATATGTAACCAAAAAATGTATAATTTAAATGTGTTTTTTACATTTCAGCATCTTATTTTGGTTTGATATTAGGAAAGTTTTGTTGCATGATGGGTGATGGACTCTGCTCACGCCCTGCAGGTGAATGTGTTAGCCCTGTCCATCTGCACACGTGAGGCCTACCAGTCCATGAGGGAGAGGGGCGTCGACGATGGCCACATCATCAACATTAACAGGTGGCCGCTGGCAGGATGAGTGAAAACGCGCCGTCTGTCTCCAGCCAGACAGGCCGCTTTGATAATGCTGCATCCTGTTGTTTCGTCCCCTCAGTATGGCGGGACACAGGGTCGTCCCTGGTGCAGACGAGCACTTCTACTGCGCCACCAAGTACGCGGTGACGGCGCTGACCGAGGGGCTGCGACAGGAGCTGCGTGAGGCCAAGACCCACATTCGAGCCACGGTACGAACCACAGCGCCTCTGTATTACGTCTCGAGTAAGACACCTTGTTCAGGAGTTGACCTCTAACCTCTTTACAGTCTATCTCCCCTGGGATAGTGGAGACAGAATTTGCCTTCAGGCACTATGACAGTGACCCAGAGAAGGCTGCAGCCGTATATGAGAGCATTAAGGTCAGCCTGTGTGTGTGTCTGTGTGTTTATGTCATGTTATATTGTGCTGCTTGATTAAATATTGATCCTTTAATCCTGCTCCAGTGTTTGAAAGCTGCGGACATAGCGAGTGCTGTAACATACGTCCTCAGTGCTCCACCTCACGTTCAGGTAAAAACCTCACACTGTGTGGCAATACTGATGTATATACTATACTTTACTATATAATTTAAATGAACAGATATGTAATCTGCCTGGTAGATGGACAGTAAACCACCACATATTTCTCTTTGGTTTTTGCTCATTCATGGCTGGGTGTTAGTAGCCTAGTGGGTAACACACTCGCCTATGAACCAGAAGACCCAGGTTCAAATCCCACTTACTATCATTGTGTCCCTGAGCAGGACACTTAACCCTAAGTTGCTCCAGGGGGGGACTGCTCCTGTAAGTACACAGCAGCACAGCACACAGTGCAGTCCTCTGCATTTAACCACCACCCTGAGCAGTGGGCAGCCATAACAGGCGCTCGGGGAGCAGTGTGTGGGGACGGTGCTTTGCACAGTGGCAAACCGGCAACCTTCTGATTATTGGGCCGCTTCCTTAACCGCTAGGCCACCACTGCCCCACTTGTCCCTCTGACATATCCTCATGGATGAGTATTGGACCCAAACCCTCCATTTCTGTCACACTTCTGACCATGTTACTATCATAGTATCCGGGAAGTCAGATCCAGGGACGCCACAATAGAAAATTCCAGCCCTACAAAAAGCCGTTGTTATTTACTAGAAAGACTGATTAGACTGTTAATAGGTTCCATTCTGCTGTATTCTGATTGGTCAGTGTCTCCTCTGGCCGTCTAGCAATATTTGACGTGACCTCTTCTTCTTGCTCAGATCGGAGATGTGCAGATGAGGCCGGTGGAGCAGGTGTCATAGCGGCGGGCCGGAGGGTAACCACGTGGCGGAGGGACCTCAGCGACTCCCTGGTGACACCTGCTGCTCGTAACAAATAAAACACCCCGGTTTAACAGCAGCGGGTCGGGGGGAAGCAGAAGAGAAAACAGCCAGTTATTGTTCTTTTATTCTGTGTGATGGATACGGGCTCCACCCCTGTACAGGAGGAGAAGTGTGTGTGTGTGTGTGTGTGTGTGTGTGTGTGTGTGTGTGTAGCTCTGATCTGAGGAGCGTCCGGAGGGAGGGGGGGCTGGAGGCCGCCTCTCCGGTCAGCGCTCGGACCAGCTCATGAAGAGATGGCTCAATTGCACATTTTTTTGGGAGGTCATAAAACATATCGGATTTTGTTCATTTTGCTCATGGAAATAACGACAAGAATTGTTATTTTTTTATGTCTTCTAACTTTCTAGGCAAATATGTCTTAACAGAAACGTAGAGCAGGAGCCAAGCAGTTTTAACCTGTTCTGTCCAAGCAGACTGCGCTTCTGCACGCCATGCCCGTTTTTTAACGACTCGCGTGAAGGTGCAGGACGGAAACGAGAGCGAATAGGAAGCTGCGGCTCTTTTGATAAGCAGAGGCCATCGAGTCGTGTTCTGGTTTGTGATCTGTGAAGGTTTCACAGCATCAATGTTCCTACTGAGAACCAGGAGCCCACTTAGCTTTACGTACTTTCATGGCACTTCGAGAATAAAAGTCCAGACTTGAAAAGAGCTATTTCTGCCTTTTTTTTTCTTGACTTTTAACATAGCCTAATTTCCACATTTTTTTTTTTTATTACCTCCAAACAGAGGGGTGAGAAAGTTTAGTGGCACCATAAAAGAAGGTCTTTGATTTATAATCATTTAATTCACACATTCTGGAAAATGCAGCATATGTTCATTTTGTATATAATGTGTATAATTAATAAGGTGAACTGTGTGTGTGAGTATGTATGTACATATACATCACTAAAGACAGAGAGGTGAAATGAACCGCTGAGTGCTGGGACTGTTTTTTTTCTGTAGACCAGGTCATTGTCTTCTGTGGAGGGGACGCTGCCATCATAGCTGAACTCATGAAATGGACTCTTCTCTGGGAAAGGTGTCATGCCAACTTCCCCTCTTATCACCCAGGACAGACAGGGCCAGGGAATATTTCATTCCACTATTCTGTCTTCATTTCAACTTTTAAAATTGCAGTCAAGTTGGTGACTATTCCTATTTGCAGTTCACGCCATGGCCGCCAGCACCGTTCCCACATCGTACAACTAAATTCTTCCTTTTGTTGTTGTTATTTTGTACTGATGAACGCACTTTAGTTCATAAATTAGTCTGAATTGTATTCTTCTCCGGCAAGGCCCCTGTCGGTCCATGGCTCTGCAAATGGAACAGACTTGCTTTCTTCTCATCCAGGGCAAAAGGAGTCAGTGACTTCATTAATTTCTATAAAAAAAAGTTTAAAAGAGATGTGTATATTCACTCTGACTGGTAGGTAATAAATGCTGTAAAAGTGAACAGACAGGGTGCGCAGGTCTACCTCCAGGAACGTGCCTGGAAGAACCCATAAGGTGTGCACAGCCGCCAGAGGGATCCAGATAATGGACGCCAGTGCGATCATCCAGCCGATCCCCTGAGCCCATGCCGGGTACACATAGTCTTCGTACCGGGCAGGTTTAAACTGGATGACTGAGAAGACCAGGATGATCTGCAGAGGAGGACCCAATTGTGAGGAGTTGTCACGCATTTCACAAATCATCTTTATTTGGGCACGTACTGTAATCAGAACCGGGCAGATCAGCCACCAGCACACTTTAAAGAAGATGGAAGGACCGTTTCCTGTCATCTCCTTCAGATTGTCTGAAAGTCTTCTCACACCTGGACATACAACACATAATTTCTATATTTTTCCTCACGTGTCACCAGAGACGTTTTTTTTTTTTTAAACGCATCTCACCATAAACCCAGCAGATAGCAACTATTTCGAAGAACGCAAGGAACATGATGGACACGATGGCTGTGTAGTGGTCCATCAGCTGGAACACGTAGATCCCACACTGTAAAAAAAGAGAGATGCACAGGCTTCAAAATACAACTAAAGATTGGTCCATTTCGCCATATTTGCTCAGTTTTTATTTTTATTTTCATCCTACTGCATCAATGAAAGACCCTCAGATCCAAATCCGTAGCAACACACAAACCGACAGTTAATACTCTGCTGCTGGTGGAACTGACTGGGAAATATCTTTCTACATTTATTTATACGCAGTATTTTTCCAGAGCGCCTTACAGTCAGTAGTGACGGGGACAGTCCCCCTGGGCTTCAGGGTCTTGCTCAGGGACACTTTAAAATGAAATACTGTGGCTACCACCTGAAGGTGAAGCGTCCCTGCTGTTACCTGCATGACGTGAGGGATCCCCAGCAGGAAGGCCACGCCGCAGACCACCAGCACCAGCAGTTCTTTCCGTCTGAGGTATTTCAGCAGCGGTTCGCTGAAACTGTCCAGTAAACTCGTAACCATCACCTCCACCATGGCGAACTGCAAGACATCACAGAGTCCATCATGCACCTCACACTCGGTGGCATCTGCAGATGTTCAACTGGGAAACCCCACCTGACTGTCCAGCCCCAGGCACAGTAGCATGAAAAAGAAGAGGATGGCCCACAGCGGGGCCACAGGCATGGTCACAAAGGCTTCTGGGTAAACCATGAAGACCAAGCCTGGACCTGGAACCCATGTACAGTCCCGTTATTATCATTTGGTCCACATTACAGCCCAGTGTCCATCATGGAGGACATACCATCCACCGCGATGTCAGTGACGGGAACGTTCTGCAGGTGGGACATGTAGCCAAATGCGGAGAAGATGACAAAGCCGGCGAGGATGCTGGTGGCAGAGTTGGTGACGGCGATGGCCAGAGTGTCCCTGCAGTGAGGAAGAGACGCAGCTGAGCCCAGTGTCACCCGAGAAGCCGAACACGATCACCAGCGAGCCTCACTTCAGCACGTCGTTGTTGAAGGAATTGTAGCTGGACATGGCCATCAGCGAGCCGAAGCCGATCCCGATGGAGTTGAAGATCTGCGCTGCGGCGTTGACCCACACCTGAAGAAGGCGCACAGACTACACGTGAGGGGCGGAACCAGGCGGCACCGGCGCCTGAGCGAGCGAGCCACACCTCCACCGACAGCAGCTTCTCCCACTCGGGCACCAGGTAGAAGCGGATGCCCGTCATGGCGCCCGGGAGCTGCACGTTGTTGATCAGCAGCGCCAGCAGGACGATGTAGGGGAACAGGGCTGTGAAGTAGACCACCTGAAGACAGCAGAGAGAGGCGCGCAAATACACGACCCGCCTGGTGCCTGGAGCACCACTCGCCTCACCTTCCCAGTCGACTTGACGCCCTTGAAGATGCAGAAGTAGTTGAGGATCCAGGCGAGCAGGAGCAGCAGGAGCAGCTCCCACCTCAGCGTCCCGGCTTGCTCCACTCCGCCGGTCCGATCCAGAACTTTATAACTTTCACACACAAAACAGATTATTCCATTCTGATATTTTTAATTACTCAGCAAATGGAGTATGAAGCAGGGAAGTTCATCCCATTAGGCCACAAAGGACAGACAAGCTGCTGTCTATCAGGAACTGCAGGGAAAGGCACTGTTTTCATTAATATTCAACAGTTTATTCTAATATGAACCAGCCCCAAGTCCAGCCCAAAGTCCAACGTGTGACGTTTCAGGTTTTATGTTTAACTGCTAAAGTAAAAATGTAACTGCTGTACAGTAAAACATTTAGAATACATCACTGGCCTAATTATTAATTATTGGCCTTCTACTGTATTTGAAGTGAAAGTGATTAGTTGTCACATGAAATGAAATGCATTTAGCCCATCCGAGGAGAGAGCAGTGTTTGGGGACGGTACCTTGATCAAGGGGACCTCAGTGGCACCTTGGCGGCTCAGGGTTTGAACCTGTAAACATTTGATTACGGGCCCACTAGGCCACCACTTGATCATAATACTCAAAACATCATATCGAATATGATCAAATAAGCTGTGCAGCTGCAGGGCTTCCAAAAAGCACTTACCAACATTGTTCTAGTGTAAAAATGAATTTAATGAGTAATAATACTAAGGGACTTCCAGTATGTACCTCCAGTGTTGCCAGATTGGGCGCTTTTCTGCCTAGCTTTTCGTGTTTACTTCTGCTTTGTTTGGTTTCTCTGCGATTATTTTGTGTTTCTATTTTCAACAAAAACAGAAATGCACGAATAAAGTAATTATGAACTAACTGACAAATGCAATTTAATAAATTGAGTTCTTAAAAATAAATTAATTCCTAATGGCCAGCACTGCTAAATCATTCCACCAGCAGGGAAACAAGAAACTTTGGCCGATCTCTCGAGTGAGGAAACTACTGGATTCACTACAGTTGCACTCAAAATTAACATAATATTCAACCCCAAATTAGGTTTATTGACAAAATGCAACAAACAACCAAACAGGAACTATTTAAATAGCTCAACACAGCTCAATTTACACGGTCAATGCAAATTCAATAGTTCATTATACCCAGGAAAATGATAATTGTGATAAATAATTGCTCGTTTCATTTGTTTATTGTATACAACTGTGCATTTTGACAGTGAACCTAATGTCCCATGAGGCTGAATCAGATACGGACTTGTCATTAGGCTGCATTTTTTTATATGCAGTCTGTGCTTTGGTTGCATTACTTTCTACTTTCTTCTTAAATTACTTTTAATGGGCTAAAACTATTTTTTGCTGTATCATGCAACATTAAGGTTTATGGCCTGCCACAGATAAGTCGGCTGTATACACACAGCTATTTACACCCTGCGGTGGTGACCTTTCACCCCAGCTGGAATGTTGTGACCGGTGGGCACGACTTCAACAGGCTTAATGGTCGCTAAATGAGTGGATGTGGCTCTTCCATGCCAACCAGCCACTAGCTACGTGCCAGGTTCCCATCATGCCCTGCAGTCTCCTGCATCCCGACAGAAGGGCGAGGAGCAGCACACGCCTTCTCCAGTCAGGGAGATGCACAGAATGGCCTCTTACTTAAAGAACTGCTGGCTGGCCGTGGAGGAGGAGTAAGAGGAGGAAGAGCTGTTGCTGGCGTGGTCGGTGCAGTTGGGCTGGTTCCAGCTGTTGTTGCAGCTGTGCCAGGGCAGCGGGCTCTGGAAGGAGCTGAACAGGTAGTACAGGCTCCAGGTGATGATGACGTTGTAGTAGGTGCACATGATGAAGGAGATGGTGACGGTCGCCAACCCCACACCTACACACACACCAATCGCCAGCCGGTCATTGCTTCTCAAAAGCCAGCGGTCGTGACACGGAGATCAGTGCGGGCAACTAACCACCTTTCAGCAACGGGCAGACCTTCGCCAGCGCCTGAACCGGCCCCCTCCGCAAGTACTGACCGACGATCAGCTCCATGTAGAGCAGCGGGATGCCCAGCACCACCAGCATCAGCAGGTAAGGGAGCAGGAAGGCGCCTGTGTGGGCCCACGACAGACACGTTCCCTGTCATCTCAGCCATGAAGGGACATGTAGGAACTATACGACAGGTCTTTTAAAGAAGTAGTATAGCTATTCTGATTTTTTTTTAAATCACTTAGCAGTCATCTTCCAGGGGAAAAATATGAATCATGATGAGTTTTGTAATGAAATAATGAGCTTGAACGTGAAACAAATGGTTTCCTGCCTAGTCTGGCTGTTTTTAATTCTACTTTGTTAGGCTGTTCTGAGATCAGTTTGACTTCTTTTCCAACATATGCACCTGCAAAAATACATGAAAAAAGGATGAGAGTAAAAAGAACAAAAGTCCATTACTATGGGACAACACTGGTAAATCATTCCACCAGCACTGAAAAGAAGAAGGGAAGGAGACACCAAGAAAAACAGCACATTACAGACATGGACACCAAGAAGCACATTACATGGCATGGACATCCTGCTCAAACACTGACAACCATTCAGAAAACAGTGTGTTCCAATATATGCAACTTATAAATCCATAAAACAGCACAATAAGACAACAAATACACAGAGGTTTGTGTTCTGACTGTCCAGGAGGAAAAAACCTTCACCGTTGCTCTAAACATGGACAATGATCTCATAATTGATCTTGGTCCTACCTCCCCCACTCCTGTAGCACAGGTATGGAAACCTCCAGACATTCCCCAGACCCACGGCACAGCCAATCCCGGCCAGCGTGAACTCGATCTGCCTGCTCCATGTCACCCTGTTCTGCTCACCGGCCATGTCTGTCCCTGACTGCGGAGTTCCCTCCAGACCACGTGGAAATGGGATCCGTCACCATTCCCGATCAGTAATGATTACCTGGGCGGGGAACCAACAATCCTCATCATGCATTTGGATAAAGTGGTTTTATAAGTGCTGGCCTGTAAATCAGTGTCAACCAGATAAATCTTTTATTACTGCAGCTGCACCCACGTGAGTTGAATGTTACATTTTCTTTGCAAAGGCTTCCATTGAGCTCGTGGAAACAATTCAACTAGTTTACGGACCATATAATAAGTATTAATGTATTTTTTGTTTTAAACCAGAGCTGTTCCTCTGCGTTCATCCTTGCAGAGCGTCAGAACCTTTGCGACACCTGTCCACTAGGTGGCAGCAGCTGACTGTGGCGACAGAAGCTGACCGTGGCGAAACCTGTCCACTAGGTGGCAGCAGCTGACTGTCCTCCGGCTCCCACAGCGCTTCTGAATTAATATTCCGTCCTCATTCTGAATCCTGCTGTAGCACCAGCTACGTTTTTAAAGTACCGAAACGTGATGAGACGTTTCATTTAAAAAAAAAAAAAAAAAGTGAAGTGATTGTCACATGTGATACACAGCAGCACAGCACACAGTGAAATGCACACAGTGCACACAGTGTCCTCTGCATTTAACCCATCACCCTGAGTGAGCAGTGGGCAGCCATGACAGGCGCCCGGGGAGCAGTGTGTGGGGACGGTGATCTGCTCAGTGACACCTCAGTGGCACCTTGGCGGATCGGGATTCGAACCTGCAACCTTCTGATTACAGGGCCGCTTCCTTAACCGCTAGGCCACCACTGCCCTCCGCTAGGCCACCACTGCTTGCACGTTCTTTCCTGACAACTTCGGCCTTATCAGGGCTCTTAGTTTTGCAACTTAAGATCTATAGAAACCGAATGAGAATTGCTGGTGTCGTATTCTTGTAAGTCGCTTTGGATAAAAGCGTTTGATAAGTAAAGTAAAGTAAAGTAAAGCTTGATAAAAAACTGCGTGGTGCGAAACCTAAGCTTAAAAACAGAATAAGTCTTGTAAAACATTTTATTAAGTAAAATGAAGTGACTAATTTGTATTGTGTGCGTGTGTGTGTGTTTGTGTATATGTATACAATTCAAAATGAAGCAGAGTTGAAGATCCATAGTATGGTTTTGTGATTAATGAAATATAGTTAAAAAATTACATCGTTTTTTTGTTAATATAATTTTTTTTTACCTCTGAATGTTATGGTGGTTCCTCCAATGTCTTTAAAAAACTCTTCTGAAAAACAATTTATTGCCTGTCTATTAATTCAGTTCGATTTCTCCTTGACCGTGTATGATATCTTTTATTTATTACTCTCTTATTTTCATTGCATTTCACATTTTAAAGAGTATTTTTGTTATTTACCTGCTTCATATAAGTCTTCTCACTTCCGAGTCGTCGTTCTTGCCCAGCTAGACGCTCTTTGGTTTGACGCAGTGCGTCCTTGACGCGCGGCATTCGGGGAAATGGGCGGGGCCACGAGTGGGCGCTGAGGGCGGTGCGGAGTAAACGCGACGGAGCCGCGGAGTTTCCCCCCTTCTGCGCTGCTGCTACTACACCGATCAACATGGGCAACTGTTACACCGTCGGGCCAAACGAGGCGCTGGTGGTGTCTGGTGAGTAAAGTCGCAATTCGGATATAAAGTACGGCTGCCGCCAACCGCCCGGATTTTCTCCAGAGCGGCGGTAATTATCGCCTCACTTCCGCCGGTTTTGTTTGCGTTAGTGCAGCTGTTCGATTTGGGTGAAAGTGCGCCGTGTGGTCACAAAGAAAAGTAAAAAAAAAAAAAAAAAAGCGCGCTCGAATAAAAGTGTGGATTTTTCTACCACTTTGAATTAGTGATCGATACGGATTTTTATGTCTGAGCTAGAACACGTGATACGACATAATCTAGCCAATACCTTCCTATCGATAAGCGATCGATCACAATTGAAACTGTACCTTTGGTCTGTCCTGCCCCCTTTTATCTTTTTTTAAATATATAACGTAAATCACGGCCGCTTGATTTGCGCTGCATGTGCGGAGGCCCCGCCCCCCGCGTATGAGTGGAGGCCCCGCCCCCAAGTCTCACGCTTACGTGCGTTCAACGTCCAGAATCGACCACCAGGTCATGATGTCTCTCATCACGATTAATCGATTTTGTAATCCATCGTACTGACTCCTCCCACAACCTGTGAAAATTGTTTGTTTGTTTTCTACTTTTTTTGCTCAGTTTACGACTTGCTTTCCTACGGTTGTGGTAAGGATGTGAGCTTTAAAGCGTCTCGTGCAAAATCCTTTTCCGGGGAGGGATTTTCATCGGCGACTTTCGCTTTATTGAATGTTCCGGATTTCTCCGTTAGATCAGTAATCCTGAAGGCGCGTGGATCTGATCAGGGAACCGTCCACCTGTTGATGACACGAGCAACACAAGTGACAGCACCATGCTGGAGGTCGGCCACTTCGAAAGCCAGGAAACCTTTCTACGCCCGTTTCATCCCTTGTTTCATTACGGAACCGTAGTCCGCTTTTTCCATCACGTTTTACCGTACACGCTCATGTGTGCTCGTTCGGACCTGGTGGGTCTGAACGATTAATCGTGTGTCCTTTATTCGTTTTATTAGTGAAGTGAAAGCGATTCATTGTTTCACAACTTGAAACCGTACGATTAAGAGTCCAGTTCCGTCACCGAGATTTCATTATGCAGCATGTATAAATACACCAAATATGTTCTGATTGTCGTTCTTTTGGTTTGGTGATAATACAGGGTGGGCCATTTATATGGGTACACCTTAATAAAATGGGAGTGGTTGGTGACATTGAACACATTTTATAAGTGGTCAGAAACTTGTAAATAACTCATGAAACCAAGCACACCGTTGTTTTTCTTGTGAAATTACCAATACATTTGATCACATGACCCTCTTCCTATTGAAAAAACAAAGTTGGATCCAATGGCCGACTTCAAAATGGCCACTATGGTCACCACCCATCTTGAAAAGTTTGCCCCCCTCACATATACTAATGTGCCACAAACAGGACGTTAATATCACCAACCATTCCCATTTTATTAAGGTGGATCCATATAAATGGCCACCCTGTAGTTTTGCTAGTAAAACGGGGAACTCTGTTCCGTCCTCTTTTTCTTGGTTTTCAGGAATTATGGACTTAATGGACGTGAGCTCTTTTCGTCTGCGTTTTTATTTCAGCAGAATAAAAGGGAACTTGTTCCCAGCCTCATTTACCCAAAAAAAAAAAAAAAAAAGAACTAAATCTGTTAGATCCCTTTTTTGTTCCGTTTCCCGAGCGGCATATCTTCTTAATTTCCCGTCTGCGCTTCTCAGTTTAATTTCCTTCGGCACTGAGGCCCGCTGTGGCGTCTGTATGCGCCCTGTATGGAGAAGAGGGGAATAGCTCTCCATCCCTGGACACGGTGAGGTCTGTTTTACAGAGAACGGCACGAATGATTGAATTGTTTAGCTGCTGAATGTATTGCTGTGGTCAGACTGGTCATCAGAGACGGGGAAACGTTCTCCTCTAAATATGTAGAAACCCGTGAAGAATCTGCCGTGGAAACCCCGCTTTTATTCTGCCTCGTTTCGCCCCCTGCAGGCGGCTGCTGCGGCTCCGACCAGAAGACGTACACGGTGGGCGGCTGGGCCTGGGCGTGGTGGCTCATCACCGACATCCAGAAGTAAGACTTCGTCCCGCCGCCTCTCCCCCCTCGACGTTAACGCGCGTGGCCTGAAAACGCCAACTCGGAAGCCGCCGTCACGAATCGGGGCCTTCGGCGCCGCCCCGCCCAGACAAAGCAACACGACTGGAGCCGGGCGTGGCATTAAAAACACGGCAGAACCTCGATCCAGTAGTTCCAGTAGACCTTCATGGCCGCTCTGCGCATGGTTCTAACCATCAGCGGCAGCTGTATTATAAATGTGGCCGTGGCGCCGGCGGCGTGACGGCCGGCCTTTAGTACGTGCACTCGCCTCGACTCGCCGCACTACTCGCCGCTCTACTCGCCTCTGGTTGTGCCGGCCCGCCCCGCTTTGTGTGCCTGTGGCAAGCCTGTGCATGTCTTAACGGCTGAGAAGCCCGTGTCCGGGCGGCCTAATCTCATCACCGCTGCTCGCTGCCGCGCTGATTCGATTAGTCCGCCCGGTATCCGGGGAAACCACTTAGCCCCGCCCCGCATCTTCTGGATCCTGCTTTTCCTCTCGATCCCGAGACCTGCACCCCAGAGAGCAGCGGCGATTGGATGCGGGGGCCGAACGACACGTCACAGTTCAACCATCTCTGATCGATACGCGCGATACGAGGGTGCATTTTTAACCCAACGTTTAACTGCATTAACACGATATTTTTGACAGACATCTTATTTCAGTGTCAGGATATGTACTTTCTGACCTTGAAATATTTAAGTCGTCTATTTATGTTTTTTTAGGAGCAGCATATAAAACGTGGGCCGCAAAGTCCGATTTAATTTTGGTCAATCGGAACCCCTTAGTTCATTTTATCCTGATCAGTATTAGCTGGTCTGTTTGTTTTATTATGATTATTAAATGTTATTCATGTTTATTACTATGTAATATTTAGTGCCGTGCGCTGATAAGGTGGAGATAAAAACCCCGAGAGCCTTTTTCTTTTCGCCACCCCGCTGCTGGACGTACCCCCCCCCCCGTCCAGTGTTTACATTCCTCACGGCCTCCATCACGCCGGGGACGAAACCCAATCCGTTCTTTTTTTACGGCGCGGAGAGGAGAGATGCTTCGCTGTGATTGGTCTTCTGTTTCTTAATGACTCTGCGACCCCTGACCTTTCCCCCCCCCCCTTCTCTGCTTCATGCCTAATGGACTGTCTGCCTCTCCTCTTGCGCCCCCCGCCTGCCTGCGTAGGATGTCTCTGGAAATTATGACCATCCTGTGTCGCTGTGAGAATATCGAGACGTCGGAGGGCGTCCCGTTGGACGTGACGGGGGTGGCTCAGGTAATGGTGGAGAAACAACAACGGAGCGAGGGCGAGCTGAGAGAGAGAGAGCGCTAAAAATAAACCGAGCAGGAGTCTGAGCAGATAACGCTTCCGCCTCTTTTCTGTCACTAACCTCTCCACGCTGTGTCCTGCATGTCACAGTGTGTGTGTGTGTGTGTGTGATGTCGTGCTTATTTTTGCTTTTTTTGTCCCCGCCCTCCCTGAACATGCCAGCTCTTTTAGTTCCTTTTGTTGTTGTTTTTCTTTTGCGCTCTCCGCAGGATAACCCTTGAGATTATGACCCTGCAGCCCAAGTGTGACGATGTTGAGACAGCCGAGGGCGTAGCTCTTACTGTCACAGGTGTGGCGCAGGTAAATGTCACCATGTCCCCACCTCCGGGGTTCTTCTGGCCACTTCTCCTGTGGACGGCTGCACCCGTGGGTGGCTGGAGGGGCCAGACATGCACACACACACACTCTCACACACACTCACATCAGCTCTCCGGGGGTATAAAACGATTGACCTGCAGCTGAAAAGATCCTGCGGCGCCATCTTTAGGGCGTGGCCGTGGCTGTTGTGCTGCTGTTTGCTTCATTTTGTTCACGTTTGTGCTTCTGCCGAGCTGTAAAGTGCCACATTTTCTTTAGTTCCCCGTTTATTTTGAAGCTTTTCAGTATTTGAGCATGTTGGGCCGCAGTCGGCACTGAACTCCGCCCCAAATTCCTCCTCGTTTGTTTCTAAATGGAGGAGGACTGGTTTCTGCGCTCCGTTTGGTCGCAGGTCCGGAATGCGGCGCCCGCGGAGCTCATGGCGCTGACGCGTTATTTTTACCCCCCCGCTTAATTTCAAGTCGGCCACTCTGCATGCCGCCATCGTCACTGCGCCTTTTGTGGCTGTCGTGCGTACCCTCCCTCCTCCCAGCAACTGGTTTCTGTCTCCCCCACCTGCTCATGATGGATCAGCTTCTCCTTCCCGCCTGATAACCCCGCCCCTCGCTTGGAGGGTGGGCGGGCAGCAGGCCCTCGGCCCCTCCCAGCACGCTGCTGATGTGCATGTGTGTGAGCGATGGTGACTTCAGGCTCCTCTGGCGGCTCATCTCATTAATATAATACCCCCCACCCCCACCCCCCAGTAAACCTGGAGCGTTTATTCACAGTCTCACGTTGCTCCACACACACCATCACACTCCTCCTTCCATATTCGCCCTGTTTGGGCGTGGTCACCCTCATTAATAGTGTTGCATGAATCATTATCTGTACAGTAGTGCAGTGTGTGGGGACGGTACCTTGTATGGAAGCATGGCGTCCAGTTCCTGTGTGAGCAGCAGTCTGAATTGACTGTGGGGGTGAGGGTGGCCCACCACCCAGAAACACCCCGACAGCAGAACCCAAACACTGATGTAGGGACAGGAGACCCAAGCACAAGCAGAACAGTTCAGTGGAGGAAGAGCTTCTGGAGTGACTGAAAGATGTTGACTTTGCGAGGTCACATTCAGACTGTAAAGGTGCTGCACTGTCGTCCCTGCTGAAGAATGCTGGGTTTAAAGATGCAGAACGTCAGGAAAGTTCATTTTAAAAGTACGGAAGAGAAGACTGTGCTGCCTCTGCTGTCTGAATGTGAGCGTCCTGCTCTCCTGAAAGGTCTCCAGGCTGCTCGTGTCCCTGACTGACGCGCCGTCACCCTCTCCTCCCGACAGGTGAAGGTGATGAACGACCGAGAGCTGCTGGGCTACGCCTGCGAGCAGTTCCTGGGGAAGTCCGTGCAGGAGATCAAGAGCGTGATTTTACAGACTCTGGAGGGCCACCTTCGCTCCATCTTGGGTGAGTTGTGTCGTGGAGAAAACGTGGAGGCCGCCTAGCGGTTAAGGAAGCGGCCTCGTAATCAGAAGGTTGTCGGTTCAAATCCCGATCCGCCATGGTGCCACTGAGGTGCCACTGAACAAAGCACCGTCCCCACACACTGCTCCCCGGGCGCCTGTCATGGTGCCCACTGCTCACTCAGGGTGATGGTTAAATGCAGAGGACAAATTTCACTGTGTGCACCGTGTGCTGTGCTGCTGTGTATCACAATGACAATCACTTCACTTTACTTTAAACTTTAAAGAGCCGAAGTCGGAAACTTGTTGGGTAAAAAAATAAGTTGAAGTGAAAGTGAAGTGATTGTCATTATGATACACAGCAAGCACAGCACTCAGTTCACACAACGAAAAGTGTTCTCTGCCTTTAACCATCACCCTCAGTGAGCTTTGCTCAGTGGCACCTTGGCAGATCGGGATTCGAACCGGCAACCTTCAGATTATGGGTCCGTTTCTTTACCCAATAGGCCACTGTCAACTGAGTCAAAGAAATGCAGCAAATGTCTTTAATTGGGAGTAGTCCAACAGTAGTCCAACTGTGCCAACATGGAACCTAATGGTCCCCTGATGTTATGGTGAACACCATTCACCAACCACAATATTTGACAGACATTTCTATCGCCATTTCTAGAGGAACTACAATTAATGTTAAACCGTATCACAAAGTCACATTTTCATAATGGGGACTTTTAAAAGCAACATTAGAAGCAATATTATAGATACATGCTTCAGGGGACATTCCCCCTATTGATCTGTCCCAGATCATCAGGCCATCCCTCAATGGGCTGGTCACCAATAATATTTAGGCGTGACTGATGGAAGTTAACACTTATGTCCTTAAATATGAAATCTGACCCAAAATTAGAACTATTTGTGTGTATGCCTGTGAATATGACTGATGTCATTAATCATTTTTAAAAGTAATCTCATGCTATCTAGCTGTTAGATTTTAATTTGGAATGAGTGACCTAGAACTACAGTTTGTGCCTTTGTGTGCTCAGCTGCAAGGACATTTTTCAAAGGCCTCAGAGACCTAGAGAATACCAAAAAGTCCCCAAAAATTATATAGTAGTTCCTGTATAGAAATAATAATTTGAGAACCACTGATCCAGAGAAGCTTAGAATGAAGGTGAGTTCCTCCTGAACATCCAGGTGCTCATCACTTTTTGGGAAGTGGTTTGTTAACAGACGTTCATGGCTTGATAAAACTTTTTTTATTGTACTAAAATTTCAATACTCGCCTAGTTTCTTTCCTTGTGAAGCACAGTTTCTTCAGACCCAGCAGAACGTCACGTGACTGCAGGAAATGAATCGTGTGGCCTGCGGTGGAATGAATCTTCCGTTTCCTGTGTGAACACAGGAACACTGACTGTGGAGCAGATCTACCAGGACAGGGACCAGTTTGCCCGGCTGGTGAGGGAGGTGGCCGCGCCTGACGTCGGCCGCATGGGCATCGAGATCCTCAGCTTTACGATTAAGGTACAGGTGGCACGTTGAAACCCGAAAAAGGAGGTCAAAGTTCATACAGTGAATCAGAACTGTGTCCCAATGAAGACCCAGAGCCAGTATTAGATTTAAAAAACGGAGAAATGTATATTATGTATTTAGTGCTTTTTTTTTTTATTATTAATAATGAATATGATATGATCCGTCTTTTTGGGGCGTTGTTGTGGAGCCTCCTCCCAGATTGGGGTGTAGATGTGGTAACGCTCTGGCCCTGTAACAGGACGTTTATGATAAAGTGGAATACCTCAGCTCCTTGGGAAAGACCCAGACTGCAGCTGTACAGAGAGACGCTGACATCGGGGTGGCGGAAGCCGAGAGAGACGCTGGCATCAAGGTGGGCTTCTTCTCCAGGTTACGCGATGAGAGAGAGAATTCGGTGAAATGACCTGAAGCTACAACTCCCGACAGGAAGCCGAATATAAAAAGCAGATGATGGATGTGAAGTTCCTGGCTGACACCAAGATGGCCGACTCCAAACGAGAGCTGGAGATGCAGAAGGCCTCTTTCAATCAGGAAGTAAACACCAAGGTAAAAACCATGTTCTGGGGAAGGGTCCCCATACGAACTTGCCGTCTTCTCACACGGTGGACTACATGGTTCTCTCTGTGACCAATCAGAAAGCAGAGGCCCAGCTGGCCTACGAGCTGCAGGCGGCGAAGGAGCAGCAGAAGATCCGGCTGGAGGAGATCGAGATCGAGGTGGTGCAGCGGAAGAAGCAGATCTCCATCGAGGACAAGGAGATCGCCAGGACCGAGAAGGAGCTGATCGCCACGGTGAAGCGGCCGGCCGAGGCCGAGGCCTACAGGATGCAGCAAGTGGCGGAGGGGCAGAAGTGAGTTCTTCTGGAAATAGGATTGATTTTCTCCCATCATATGAAATATGACCAGCAGAATCCGAGATTTGATGTTCCTGATCAGTTTCTGTCCAAGACCGGACCTGTGCTGGTCCTCACAAAGCGCAGAATCACAATATTCATATTTCTGTAGAAATTATGTTGGCCGTTGTTGACCTTGTACGTGACCCCTGACCCCGCCGCAGGATAAAGAAGGTGCTGACTGCGCAGGCGGAGGCCGAGAAGATTAAGCGTATCGGCGAGGCGGAGGCGGCCTCCATCGAGGCGGTGGGGAAGGCCGAGGCGGAGAAGATGAGGATGAAGGCGGAGGCCTATCAGCAGTACGGAGAAGCGGCCAAGACCGCCCTGGTGCTGGAGGCTCTGCCCAAGGTACGCGGGCGCCGCGACGCCGTCGTTTCAGCGTCATGTGATGAGCTTTCGCTCACCTTTTTTTTTTCTTCCTTTTTTCTGGTAAACAGATTGCTGGTAAAGTGGCGGCGCCGCTGGCCAAGACCAACGAGATCGTGATCCTCAGCGAAGGAAGCCGCGTGACCGGCGAGGTGAACCGCCTGCTGGCGGAGCTGCCCGTGTCGGTAAATGCCCTGACTGGGGTCGACCTGACCAAGGTGAGTCCGGTGCGCTTTCAGCGGCTCCTGTGATTGGCCGGTTTCATCAACAGTGACATTTATTTCTTCTATAGAACATAATCACATGCAGTACGTCTCAAGGGGCTTTGACAGGCCATACAGTTGACACATAACACACTTGACCCTTTACAAGGAAAAACGTCACTAAAAAATACTCTAGTAGAGAGAAAAAAGAAAGGAAGAAACCTTGGGACGGAGTGATAGAGAGAGGGACCTCCTTCCAGGGTAGAGTGACCCTGCTGTTGGTGTGTCCATTTAATGCCACTGGTCCATATGAAGATCCCTGTATCTGTAGCCGGTGTTACGGTGTTGGTGGCTGTGGTGACCCTCTGGTACGTTTCATCCTGGGATGAGTTACCAGGATCTAGAGGAACTCCGAGAGAGACATATTGGGACCGAGTGGTTAAGGTGGTTGTCTGTCGATACCTGTGCAACATGAGATGAGATGTTTAACTGTTATGGAATGCTTGAATAAAAAGATGTCTTCAGCCTGGACGTAAATATTAAAAATATTAGCTCTGTGGCAGACGCTCGTCCACCTGCTGAGATCTTGTTCCTTCTCGGTACCAGTGAGAGTCCGGTGGGCGTAATTCTCGCGTAACAATCTGTTAACAACTCACGCAGGTCATCAGTCTACGTTGAGCTTTGCATGTTAATAAAAGAATTTTATAGTCGGTTTTACAGCCAATGCAGTGAGGACAGAATCGGTGTGACGCGTTTCCACAGACATTAACCAGGTTATTTTACAGATACCGCTGCTCCAGAAAATCACCAACCCTCAGGCGTGAGCGCCGCCCGGCGTCCTCTAGCGTTGACTGCCTTCATCAGTGGACTCCGCCCTGCCCACCCTGCAGAGGAGGTCACGTGGTGCCTTTCAGCTACAGGACCAGAGAACCTGCACGTTACCTCATAGCTTCATAGTTTTATTTGTTCGTCGTCTTTTACTTTTTTTAAAGCCTCCGGTCACAGAAGGAAGCGACTTCCTCTCACTACTGGTTTCATTCTTCAGCCAGGCCCCGTCTATGCAGATCATTAGAACCGCTGGCAACTCACTCGTTTAGGGCCCGTTTATAAACCAGGGAAATACTGTGACCTTTATTTTAATTTTTTATCCCTCATCAGCTGCAAAGAAGTCAGTCAGATGTCAGGAGGCTTCATTTACTGAGTCCATTTAAATGTGAATAGAAGCATCTTTCAATATGCACCTATTTCACCATCATTTCTTGACCGTGAAGTTGCCTGTTATTGTTGGATTTTTTAACATGTGTTTTAGACACTCCTGTTTGTGCCTTTAAATGCTGTAGCATTAGATCTAAAGCCAGTTCCTTGTTCTTGCCATGATGATGCTTCCAATCGTTCTGTACGGTGCCATTTTGTTTTTTACCCTGTTGGGTTTGTAGAAGGTTAAGATCATTAAATGATTTATTGTTCTAACTTCTTTCACAAATCGACTTAATGAGAGAAAAGCATATCCCTTTCATAATTACCCCTAACAAAACAGTCAGCGGTTTGAACGCCTTATAAAAAACATAACTCCCACTATAATTCATCATTGGACACGACTTTGTGCCGTTAAATCTCACGTTTTCTGATTTTTTCTACATAAGTCGCTTCATTTCATTGTTAACACTCAACCTCAAGTACTAACAAGTGCCCAAACTCCAGCTGTCTTTTTCTTTCATATTCTGCCAAGTGAATGTCTATTATTAATTGTAGAAGAGGAATATTGGTCTATAAATATAGTATTAGACCAACATATTAATGCCTTGAACTATGATGCCGTGTCATATGTTTTGTTTAGTTTTTTTATTTCATATACAAAAAAAAAACAGGAAACAGACTACCTATAAGGACCGACTGTATGGAGGAAATGTGACTTTAGTCTCAATTATGACTGAAATGTCTGTAAATGTGCCACGTGTTTGGTGGAAAGCAGCTGAATTTGCGTTTCTGATTGTTCTAGAAGAGTGGGTCTTTCATGGTCTTTTACACGTTACATGTGTCTTTTACACTGATACAAGAGATTTTCGGGGAATTATAATCCAATGTGCATTATAAATAAAAATGTATTATTCTTGATATTATCATCATTATGTACTGTTGCATGTCCTGCGTTCTGTAATAAATGTTTAACACACCACAGACTGCAGCTCTGTTTAATGTCATTGTCAGAAACATTCAGATGAACAAATGCAGAATTCCTCCAGCTGGTGGCGCTGCGCTGTCAGTTCACACGGACCTTCGTTACAGGGCTTTTCCTCTTCTGTGTGTATATCCCCAGTGCCACCATGTACAGGTGCTCGGTCACCTGCACCTTCACTCACTGCTTACTTTATATTGCAAATATTCTTTATTTAATAAAGACCGAGTGGGTGTGTGTGCAAGTCCAGGGTAGTTGGTAGCAGCATGGATATGTGGTGTGTGTTTGTGCAGAGGTCCAGTGAGCCCTGATGTTAATTAGGAGGTGTGTGTGTGTGTACTGGGAATTTAGCAGTTTGAGGGCAGTGTAGTAGAAACTGTGGAGGGGACAGGTGGCCTGCACAGGAACAATGGAAGGTCATGAGCTCTGGACAGGAACAGTTGAGGGGTCAGGAGATCTGGACAGGAACAGTTGAGGGGTCAGGAAGTTTGGACAGGAACAGTGGAAGGTCAACAGCTCTGGACAGGAACAGAGGAAGGTCAGGAGGTCTGGATAGGAACAGTGGAAGCTCAGGAGGTCTGGACAGGAACAGTTAAGGGGTAAGCAGCTCTGGACAGGAACAGTTGAGGGGTCAGGAGGTCTGGACAGGAATAGTTGAATGTCAGCAGCTCTGGACAGGAACAGTGGAAAGTCAACAGCTCTGGACAGGAACAGTGGAAGGTCAGGAGGTCTGGACAGGAACAGTTAAGGGGTCAGGAGCTCTGGACAGGAACAGTGGAAGGTCAGCAGCTCTGGACAGGAACAGTTGAGGAGTCAGGAGGTCTGGACAGGAACAGTTGATGGTCAGCAGCTCTGGGCAGGAACAGTAATGGGGTCAGCAGCTCTGGACAGGGACAGTGGATGGTCAGCAGCTCTGGACAGGGACAGTTGTGGGGTCAGGAGGTCTGGACAGGAACAGCTGAGGGGTCAGGAGGTCTGGACAGGAACAGTTGAAGGTCAGCAGCTCTAGAACAGTGGAAGGTCAGCAGCTCTGGGCAGGAACAATAATGGGTCAGCAGCTATGAACAGGGACAGTAATGGGGTCAGCAGCTCTGGACAGGGACAGTTGTGGGGTCAGCAGCCCTGGGTAAATTTCTGCAGGTGCTAATTGGCCCTGCAGTAGCTCTCGGTGATAAGGGGCGGTTTGGAAACATCTGGATGGCGGTTACGGCGCCATCAGGGCTGGTCATGCATGGGGTGGACTGTGGGGTCAGAGGGGCAGGCGTCTGGGTGTGGTGGGTGAGGGAGCTTTGACTTGTTATCATCAAACAGCAGCATGAGCCGTCAGCATGACTCTGCAGCCTGGAGCATCTGAAACACAATCTTATTTTAAAAGTTATTTTAAAAGGGTCAGCATTACTGTAATCATGTCCATCCAGTAACAGATAAACAGATAATTCCATTTAAATATTCTGACGTGATATACTTCCCATGATCACTAAACACTAAGCAGTGTTAAAATATCAAAATAGCAGCAATCCATGAATCCAATGGATACATGGACACCGGTCACCCGCTGATTAAATTCTCCACCCACCCGGGTCCTGCACGTTGTTGCACTACCACACAGTAAATTATACTGCAATAAGGCTGCAGAAAACTTTATAACCATTAAAGGTAAACCACATGAATGATTTAGACGCAATTAGACAAATGTTGATTTGTAATTGGACTGCAGTGTAAATAATATTTTATAGGGACATAATTCTCCTCTGTGCTCAGTGGCCTTTTTACCTTCTTGGTGCTTTTATATTAATTACCTCCAAATGTTTAATATTCCCAATCTGTTGGGGAGAGACGCTCACCTCTTACAATATATACAAATTTATAACCAGCAAGTCAGGGTTCTGGGGACGTGATCTGATGTTCAGAGAAGTGTCCTTCATTTCAGGAGCTGATAAGGAGCTGAGGGACAGCAGGGGACCTGTGGCCCCTCCGAGATAGGACCACGTCCCTCTTTATCTTCAGACTCAACCCAAGCACCCGACAGCCCCACCTTTCACACCCAAGCGGGGAGTCTGTCTCCACGGCGACACACAAACCACCCAAAACGTTCTTCGTCAATGAAACGTGCACAGGAAATGAAAACGAGAAATATCAAAAGAACAAAGTAAAAAAAAAAAGTATTCTGTTCCAAAATCAAGCTCATTCCTTTACTTACTTTTCTGAGCTAAGCATCTATAGAAGCAAGTTCTGCACGCTTACAGTAGCGGGTAGATTGTTGGAACATTAGTGTGATTTTTCCTGTATTTCCCATGATACATTGCATCTTTAAGGGTTGTGTGTACCAGACAATAGATTTCTGCCATTTTTTAACGCAGTTCTGAAAATTTCCAGGCTGTGGGGGACGTGAGAGTTTTATTTGGGTGCCAGAGGTCATACATAGAAAAGCTTCCTGACCGGCAGAAAGCGGCAGGGCCAACAGTATGGGCGGGACAGAGGAGTGCTGATGTCATCGCCATATGCAAATGAGCTGGGCATTTAAAAGAGGAGCCACTGCAACCTGCTGGTTTACTGGGAAGAGTGAGACGAGCAGAAAAATTTGAAAGACTAAAACCACGGAGCGAAAAGGACGGGACATGAAAAGAACCGGGTAAAGCGGCATCTGAGAATATTCATGTCACTGTTTATTGTAAATATCCTGAAAATGTGTATTAGTTCAGAACTGTCTGTTGCTCTTGTCCCCTGGCCAGGATATCATCGTATACTGTAAGTTGGTTATTGAGACACTACAGTATAGATGATGTACTATCCAGGGCGTCATTCCTCCAGCATCCAGACCAGGACGCCGAGCCCCGAGAGTGGCGGTCAAACCGTTACCATTACTGAGTTTAGTAATGGTAAGGGTTCTACTGCCTCTTCTCACTGTCACCGAGGGAAACAGTCATTCCAAAGCAATGCAAATTGATTTGTGTTTGAAATAAATTTTAATCCTGCAGAAGCAGACGTGCATTTTTTTAACACACAAAAAAACGGTCACAGCGGCCGTGACCTTAATGAATTCTGGTTTCTGCCTATTTCTTCTCCCCCTGTCGGGTACAATGCACAGCATAACAGGGGTACAGCGGGGTATTTATCAAGAAAAAGAAAAAGTGCAGAAATGGATCTAATCACCTTTATCTGACCCAGTTTACAGATTACTGCTCCAGTCTGAATTCCATTACAGAGGTAATCTGGTCCTCAGGGGCCAAATTCCGTCAAGGGCCAGTGGCTTGAGATGGAAGGTAAAGGGAGATGGAAAAAAACAACATAAAAGAGGACAGAGACCTTTTAAGTCCTTTATGTTGCAAAAATAGACAAAGAGGGGTCTGTTAGCTTCTGAAAAATGGCATCTCCTCCATTCTAAAAGGACAATGTTGCTGGATTTTTCTTTAGCTGAAGGCCAGGTGGTCTGTACAGGTAAACAGGGTCGGTCGGTGTTAAGAGTGCCACCAGAAGCCACCCTCGGCCCTCCTCTCAGTTCTTCAGCTTCGCCGAGATCTTCAGCTTGACCTCCTTATTGAAAATCCTGCTCAAGTCCTCTGCTGCTTCGTGGGCGATCTTGGCAATCAGCTGACCCCCTTGACCAATCACCATTCTCTGTGAAGAGGCAGCATTTAATATAACACACATGCACATGCACGATACAATTGAATTTTGAACCAAATATTGAAAAAAATATTGAACAAAATATAAAAATAATAAAAAGTCCACATAAAAAAAAAATCCCATTCAATAAACAAAATAACTTTAATAATTAGACATTTTAAACAATTATTTACATGGATAAAGTGACTTTTCTCATAAAAACTGTGTATAAATGATTAGATCTGGGCCTGGGTGAATTCGGGTGAACTGTGCGGTTAAGACAGTTTCACTTGATCACTGTTTAGTGTGTGTGTGTGTGTGTGTGTGTGTGTGTAAGTGTGTGTGTCCAATCCGCTTTAACGACCACTCACCATGTGACTATCTTTCTTCACGTAAAGTTTCACAGCTACGTCCAGCAGGCTGCTCTCGCTCTCTCTCCAGACCTCAATACACTGTTTAAAATAAATAATAATAATAATAATAAACATTATAAAAGCGTCTCAGATGTTTCCTGAACACAACTGAACTAAACACTGAGCAGGACATGATAAACGGCATATTTTAGTCCCGCCTCTTGCTCCGCCCCTCGTCTGAAAGCAGCCTGAGTATTTCCAGCAGGCGAGAACTGGTGTTCACCTGGGTCATGGTGTAGGGCACCTCCTCAGGAAGGTTCTCCAACAGCTTCCCCCGAATGGTGTTCACACAGATGTCTTCAGGACTCTGGTCGGTCAGGACGTCGCTGTGGTAAAGCCAAGGACCCGGCTTTGCCCCGACCAGGAGATAACTCTGCCACGAAAAAACAAAAAAATCTGATAAATGCCAGGAACAAGTCGATTACCGTGACTGAACAGTCTGGCGTCTCAGAACAGTCTGACGCCCTTGTTCCAGTTTGATGCCTTCTGCCAATCAGCATGCAGGAATATCAATAGGGTCAGTGGCGGCCTATCGATTAAGGAAGCTGCCCCATAATCAGAGGGTTGTAGGTTCGAATCTCGAACCAATGAGGTCCCCTTGATGAAGGTCCCGTCCCCACACACTGCTCCCCGGGCGCCTGTCATGGTGACCACTGCTCACCATGATGGTGATGGTTAAATACAGAGGACACATTTCACCGTGTCACCGTCTGCTGTGCTGCAGTGTCTCACAATGACAATCACTTCACTTTCACTAGTGATATTATTATTATTATGGTTTCACCTTCAAGGTCTCCACATCTTCTTCGTCCAGTGACGACAGCATGAAGACGTCTTTAAACCGCGGCCAGCCCCGCCGTGTCCTCAGCTCCCTCACATCCTCCCTGCTCAGCTCCAACGGCCCCTGAGCTTCTGTCCGGGGCGGCGGCGCCGCAGGGGTCGGACCCTTCCTCTCCTCGCCTGGTTTCACCACGCTGCGGACCCTCAGCTTCTTCCCGTTCACCACCCCGTCCGTCAGTTCTGCGGTCACATCCAGCAGCAGACTCTTGTTCTTCAGCAGGTCCACCTGCCGATCAAACCATCGCATCAGTGGAGAAGGTTTAAAAAGCCGGACTGGACCCATGTCGAGTCTTTTACAGAAAAAATATATTTGCAGAGTTTATATAAACGAAGAAGACATTGGATGATCATTTGTCTGCAGCTGATTCGGTTAAAACCGTGAAGTGTTGAGAGCACGACTACATCCTGGGAATCTGCTCCACTCTCGACGGCACGACCTCCGACCCTCGCTAATTCACTTACAACCTCGGTACAACGCACACTCCGAATACGCGAGCAAGGTGCCCACCAACCTTGTTGAGCACGAGGACCGCTGGGATGTGTGGGTGACGGGCCAGACACTTCAGCACCTCAAAGTCCAGTTGGCCGCGGCTCCACTTCTCGGACACGTCCACCAATACAACCACTGTGGGGTCAATCAGACAGCAAAATTTAAAAACGGACCCTGAGATGTCCACTTTTGGCCAAACTGTCATGTGAAAAATATATATATATTTTTTTTTTACCCAGATCAGCTTCCTGTACAGAATCTGACGGGTCCACAAGCAGGGATTTCTCCAGGTGGTGCCTGGAAGGACCGATTCTTTTTTAACTCAATAGAAAAGAAAGAAAAGAAGTGTAAAGAAACAAGAAATCTCTTCACCTCTTAACCTTGGCTGGGGTGGTGAATCCAGGAGTGTCGAGTAAAATCTTCATTTCAGGGGAAAAAAAAAAACATACACAGAGAAATATGATCATTTAAAAGGCCGCCATGCCAGCGCTTTTCACCACACATCAGCAGCACTCACGATCTGGGTGTCACCGGCCGTCCAGACGCCGAGGGCCCGCGCCCGTGTGGTGTGGACCTTCTTGGACACGGCGAACACCTGCTCGGAACAGAAACGTCAGTGTGAAGCGCCGCTGCGGGTTTGGGACGTGGGGAGAGGAGTAGGAATGACCTTTCTGCCCAGCAGCTGGTTACTCAGCGTCGACTTCCCCGCGTTCGGGGCGCCGATGACGGCCACTTTCAACACCTTCGGCTTTTCCGGCTGATCTGGATGCTTCAGGAGGAGCGATAGCTGCTGGGCTGGAACAGTAAAGACGTATACACCGACTCTGTGAAAGTGAAGCGGTCACTGGCACTCCATTTGTGTGTGTGTGTGTGTGTATGTGTGTGTCTCACCTCTGTCGGGAGGGACTGATGCTGGACGGGGACCATCGCTTGTCTCCGTGTCTTTGCCTCTCAGCAGTCTGTCCAAAATGGCCTCGGATGAAATAAAGCAGACTGGGGCGAGGTGGACGGCAGGTCCCCTACTGCTCTCCAGAATCCGGGCTGGAGAAGGTCAGAGATGCTTCATTGCTGCACTTTACCACGGGTTATTAATCGCTTTACTTTTACATGTTTAATACCGATATCGGCACTTTGGACCGTTTACATTTTCAAAAAGGCTTGATGTTCCAGTTTTTAGATTAATTTGAATGGAATATAAATATATTTTTTTAATATTCATCATCATTTCTTGCACTCTTACACTCAACACATCAGCCAGGTCTTCAGCAAACTTTCTCATCCTTTAAAACTCGCATGACAAGAGGTCCAGTTAGTGTTCAGGTTCGAGCCACGTGACCTCTGACCCGAGCGGCCTGTGCATGTTGACGTCACACCCGGAAGCTGGGTTATAGCTGTGAGATGGCTGGGCGCCTGTGTTACACAGTTGGAGAAACGGGCGCGTTTTAAGGCGGACTGACCGGACACCAGCCGCAGCCTCCGGACGGACGGACCCGGTCGCCGGAACAGGGTCGCTGCGAGCCGCAGGGGCGTCCGGAGCAGGGCCATGTCCGCTGGAGAAGAGGAGAAGCCACCACACGGTGGACCCGGGCCGCGCCTTCACGCCTGGTGCTGTGGGGAATCCATTTCTTTACGTGCACATTTGCTCGCAGGGCGCGGACATGTTGCTTCTTCGGCCGAATAGCTTCCGCGGGGAAGAGCGGCGCCGCGCCTGCGCACTTTTGCTTAGTGACACCTAGCGGCCGTGTGGCGCCACGGCGGCTCCCTGCAAGGCATCAGAACCCAGTTCTGCAGGACCAGACTTTAAATCGTGTGTTTATGGTTTGATATAACCATCTAAATATTCCATGTTTCAGGCACTGCCCTCTGGCTGGAGATTCGGGGCGCTGAGGTTTTGCAGCCAGGCAGAAGCATAAACTGCAAATACACGTAAAATATCTGCTCTGCTGCTACTACAACAACAACATTTATTTATTATATAGCCCATAATCACATACAGTACGTCTCCACTAAAAATACTCCGGTAGAGAGAAAAAATGAAAGTGATGCACAGATGGACCCCCTTCCAGGGTAGAGTGAGCCTGCAGTTGGTGTCAGTGCAGGGTTGGTGATGGTTTGTCCAAGAAGAGAGAAAGTCCTACAGTTGTAGAGGTGGACAAGTCCAAAGTGTAGTGTAGAGCATCTGTCCATGTTTGGAGGTCCTGGACAGTGCAGAGTAGGTTTTAGTCCAGTGTCATGGTGTACATTACATGTCCATTACTGGTCCATTTGAAGATCCCAGAAGCTGTAGTTGTTTCGGTGGTGGTGGCTGTGGTGACCCTCTGGTTCATTTCATGCTGAGTTGTCTAGTTCATTGCCAGGAACCAGGATTCATCTGGTGGACTGGACGCTCGATTCAGTGAGAGAACAACCGGTACAAAAATGCATGTTTCGTAACCTGGACAGCTAACTAAGCTGAATTTAACACTGTCTGTGCTTGACCAGGTCACTGTGTGATAAAGTGGACTTAATAATTTCCACGGTGTCTGGGATTTTACCAGAAGGCCAGAGAAATCCACGCTGAATACGTCATACTACAATTCACACCAGTACGCTACCACTCTTCCTCCACTCGTTTTGCACCTTTTTTCATGTTTTATTTCCAATTTTACAATTTTCAATAATAAACAGAAGGAATAAAAAACCACAAGGATGTTTTGCCCACTCTTGTGCAAATTTGTATTTATTAGATAATTATTTAGCACTATGTGTATTTTTTTCTAATTTTCTATTCCTGATTATGGCATTTTGCACAATATTAAGAGAGAAACCCGCACCGCCCAGGTGAACACGGAGCTCCAGGGGGACCGAACCTGTAATTAGTGACTGGAAACCATTCTGGGGAAAGCATAAGAAACACGGTAATAATGATGCAAAAACCGTTACCATAAACGGGCAGGTTGCAGGATTTGGTTTCCCACGTGCATATTGCAGCCAGACAACGTCTGTCTGTTTTTATCTGATCACGGCTTTATCTCTGCCTCAGGATCTGCCGAGAGCCATGCAGGTTTGTCGGGTTATTGTGCCATTTTACAGCCCCTTTCTTACTGCGACGGCTCGTATTTCTTCGGGGTGCCGGGGTTGTTTATGCCGTTCTCTCCCACTGAAGTACAGCCAGAGAGAACAGATGTGTTTTCCTGTCGCCCATCAAACGTGCCTGCTGCTTGTTAGTCCACCAGGACCGGCTCGGGGCGGAACAAACACCTCCACTGGGGAGGATGAAGGATATCAGGTGGCTCGCAATCTGTCATCATCCGGCTCTGAAAGGCAGCGACTACAAAAACAGACCACTTAGTGATGCGCTCCTAATAGAAAGTTCCAGCCGGGCCGAGATTTAAAAGAGCGTTTCTGGAACAGTTCTTCCTTTCACACACGGCGGCTCCTCACATGCCCGCTCCACGTGAAGGAGTTTTTTTTAACTGTTTGACCGCCTTTATTACAGCAGTAGATTAGGATTAGAGGGATTTGTGCACGCTCGTTGGCGTGAAGTGACGGCTGCTCGTCAGGCGAGGGGAATAATGAAGCTGATGAAACGATAATCATCTGTAATCCATTACCCGTGATTGCAGGCCGTAACACAATGCCATGCAGCTGGCGCATCCTTTGTCCAGCCCTCGCTGAAATGCTTTCAAAGAAATAATAATAAAAAAAAAATAAACCACAGGTCACATTTGTCCGGCTGTTTCTCAATTCCCTCTTTGATTGAACGGTAGGGGGGTGAAAAAAAGTTCTGCAGAATCTGAACCTGCAATCAATATGACTTGTCTGTGAAGTGGATCAATAATGCATCCCTTTAGAAATAGTCCATCATGCCAGAGTTGGATATGAAAAGCGTAATTAGGAACACTGTTCCTAAACATCCTGTATTGACTTCCTTCAGGGCTGGAGAAAGACGCCATTCTGCATCATTAACTTTGCATTATTGCCTGATGGAGCTTGCCGCTGGGCTCGTCCCCAGGCCGTGAAGGGATTTCGTGCGGATCCTCCTTCCCCTTTCACTGTTGGACGCAGGACAAGATGGTGTAGCCACGGGCTCCGGTTGGCCTGGTTTGGACTGGACGGCCGTCACAGAGGCGGTAATAAAGAGGACACAGTTGACAGTTCCATGCCAGGACCCAGGACTGTGGACTCGACTCTAGTGATCCTGCTGCTGGGTTAACCGGTGCTGCTGACTCAGCACGCCATCAGCACTTCGTATGCAAATGAAGTCAAATCAAATAGACTTTTACATCCGCTGCGTGTTCCAGACGTTCCATATAATAAACAAAACCTACATGTTTCTGGTGAAACGGAGTTTCCAGACCCTGCTGATCAGGGTCTTGATAATTATCCGATAAACCGGACCAGTTGGGCTGAGCATCAGCAAACTCTAAAAAAAAATGCAGTGATTTCTGACATAGGTGTGAATAAGCTTAATTAAAATTTATTTCAACAACTGTGATCTATTATTTAAGCAATTTATATTCATCCAGACAGTAGTAGTTCTTCTTAAATCTATTTCTAGTACAGTTCATCATGCAAGTATTAAAACCCAGTTCAAGCAAAATGCCACCCTTCAGGGAGCGGTGAAAAGAAGCATGCATGTCTGCCCGTTTTCTCCGGATCTGCGTCCATTCACGCCGGGCTGGGGGTGCGACAGTGACGTCCGTAGGAGATTTTGTACTTTATGACACGACGGCCCTGGTGAGAGCTACTTTCAGTCAGGCGAGCAGCGGCCATCCCCGAATCAGGCCGCTGTTGCCAGATCTCGTCTCGGAAATAAACCAGCAACCAACCAGCCGTATTGCGGCCGGATTTTGAAGTTGAGGTGCCACGCTGGTAAAGCGTTTAAAAGAGGCCTGGCGAACTGGACATGTAAACGAAGCAACGAAATGTCATAATTCTGCCCTGGTTGTACAATAGCAGCAACAGAAATTTCATGTGGATGTGGAGAGATGTTCTGGAGGAACTGGGTGTCGGTCTGTCCCAACTCGGTAAACTAATGAATGATCCCAAACGAGCAAAAGTCTACAGATAGAGAACAATATTGTATTGCTGCTCAGAGAACAATAGGAGGACAGAGTCTCTTTCTTCACACAAATCCTGTCATTGTTTCACGAAAACAACTGTTTAATACAGGGCTTTTTTTTCGTTACGTTAACCAGTTGCCCGCATCCCAGATAAACAGGGTTTTGTTGTGTTGGTGTACGTTGGAGGGCCGGCAGCCACGTTGGCGTGAAGTCGGCGGATCTGGCCGCCGCGGGCAACGCAGACGGGCTGCGTGAGGCGGCGCGCCGCGCATGCGCGGGAAGTTGCTGCCGCAGACAGCAGCAGTGATTCGGCAGCGGCGGCGGCGGCGGCGACAACAGCAGCGGCGGCGGCGCCTCCCGACCATCCGCGTCCAAATTTCGGCCCCCTCACCATGTTCTAGGCCATGAGTTTCGCCGCGCGTCACAGGGAGTAAGTATTTCCTCCTCCGCCGGGCCCGATCGGGCGGATTCGGAGCCGATGCCTGTCGACAAACGTGCCCGAGGCCAGAAACAGCAACAAAGGAGGGGGGCCGGAGCCCCAGAGCGCTGGGAGTTAGCATGCTAGCCAGGCCGGGACCTGGCACGGTGGCCGCGACGCGGGCGACCCGCCGCTGGCCTGCGGTGAACGCGGCGCTGCGAAGTCGCCGGTCGCCCGGAGCTCCGCCTGCCAGCGGCCGGCCACCATCAGCACTTCGTATGCAAATGAGGTCCGATCGAATAAACTTTTTTTTGGCGTCGTTCGTGTCCCCCGACGGGCCCCGGTTTAGAAGGGGCAGCGGGGTCGGGACTTCGGCACCTTCTGACCTGGATGGAGGCCGGAGCGTGTGTGTGTTCTACGGCCACGTTCGGCCCTGCTGGATCTCCTGGGTCTTCCGGACCCGCGTTCATTGTCGTGACCTTTTCCGGAGGCTCTTCGAGCGCCTGACAGCCGCCGGTACGACTCGGCCGCTGGTGGATCCGGGGCGGCATGGGTCGTCATCGCCGTTACCGGCGGGTTCGTTACGTGACGTTTCTCCAGTAGCGCGGGTTTTGGGGGAGGACACCGGGCGACGTGACGTGGTCCGCCGCGTGTTGGAGCGTCAGCGGCGCGGCTCGGTACATGATCCGATTATTTCCCCGGACTCCCGTACGGGCTGGAGTCGGAGGGGTCGGCGGGGTAACAAAGGGCTGACGTCATGCGACGCATCCGGCCGCATGACTTCCAGTCGCCAGAGCCCGCCCCCTTTTCCTGGGAGAGGCGGTCCGATTGGCTAGACGCCTTGGCTGACGCGCCGCTGGCTGCCGGCCGGTCAATAGGAACGCGCCGACCGGGCGGGACTTCCGGGTTGACGTCATGATGTGGGCGGGGCTTGCCGGGCTGAAGTGGAAACGCTTCAGTCGGTGCCCGAGCGACGTGGGCTTCGGTTCGGTCTGTTTCTCTCCCCCGCGTTTTCGCCGCGGCGGCCGCGACCATGCGCGGCTTCTGCTTCACGGGCTGGTGCTGACGGCGTCGTCGAGGGCCGACCTCCGTGGTGCTGCGTGGGGTAAGATCGTGGGTCCGCGTCGGGAGGAGACCGTGCGACCTGCTTCTCAGCAGCTTCAGGAGGGCCGGCCTTCGTTCTGGCCTCCTGTAAATATACATCTAGAAATAATTGAGTTGTTCCGTCGTAAGAATGCGAGGCCTTGTGAACGTTCCAGATCTCCAGGCTCAGGATCACGCCGGCATCAGCACCTGACCCCTGACCCCACAAGGAGCTTGAACCCTCCCGCCGATTAGGGTGCAGGCGAACGGGGAGGACGAGCTCGGGTGAAAGCGCGGCGAGGATTGATTATGTGCGCCTGTGATGCGCGTTCTCAGCAGAACCTTTCATCAGGGGGATAAACGCTGCCGCGCCGGCCCTCGCGGCCCCGGGGCCGTGAACCCGTGTTTGGCGAACGCGTGGAGGAATGCGTGGAAGTGGCTCCGGCTTGCGTAACGCCGCGGCTGCCGCTCATAGCTCGCATTTTTCCCGCGTGCGCGCATTTACACAGCTGCTGCTCGCCTCCTGGTTGGAGGATGAAGGCCGGCGCGGCGCGGTGCCGCCGCTCTCGCCGGGCCCGGCACCCAGCTGTCGGCCCCTCGGCCCTTTCTGCCCCATTAACCGCCGCCTGGGCCCGTACGAGTCGAGGTGTGCACACATGAACGGTTTGTCACGGTGAAAATGCCGCCGCCGTGTTGTTTACGCCCCGTCCCGCCTGTTTGACAGGAGCGGTTGAGGACGAGGACAGAAATCCGTTATCTGTTTACGGTGAGAGATAAGACGTTCCGAATGGGATCGGTGACCCCGCCCCCTTCCTCCCGCGCCGTCCTGCTCGCCCGCTGCTGTTGTCGGTGGCTGACCGGCGTTTCCGGTCCTCTCTGCCAGCCGCGCTGTCTTTAATAACCGGCAAAACCCACGTTTCTCAGTGCGAGTGTCCGGTCGCTTCCCACCAGCTTCACCGCCCTGGTTTTTTTCAATGTTTTCCGTAATAAAGAACTATTTTACAACTTTCCATATTCGTCCATTTGAAATCAACACAAAAAACGGCAAATAAGCAGTTAGACCTGGAACGCCACTTCCGGTTTTGTTGCCGGTTCGAATGCTGAGGTCCCCCTTGACGAAGGTCCCGTCCCCACACGCTGCTCCCCGGGCGCCTGTCATGGCCGCCCACTGCTCACCAAGGGTGACTGTTAAATACCGAGGACACGGTTCACCGTGTGCTGTGCTGCGGTTTACAACAGATTCCGTACTTTCCTCATCTCGGAAGTCATGGGGCCCCAGAAGTTCCATGAAACCTGGAGTAGCTGCGGTCGGGACTGGACGTTCCCGGCATTGGTAGTATTGATTATCCGGTCCTGGTCTCAGTGCCGACTCTGTTGACGGGACATGGCGCGTGGAGGCGGCGGCACGTGCCGTTTCTCCTGTGGGTCGCAGGGGCGGAGCTTATTGTGACCGCCCCTGCTACTCGTGTAATAAAACCAGATCCGTGCCGGAGTGAGCTGTGGTGGGCTTGAGGACCGTATCGCCGGAGCGGATTGGCTAATGCGGAGGAGGGGGGGTCAGAGTTCAGCACCGCGGCGAGATGCTTTATTTATTTATTTCCTCTTTGTGAGGCGCTGGTAAACTGTCTTTGATGGCGCCCCGGTGTTCACGGCTCGCCCCGGGCCAAACATTCCTGCCTCACCCACTGCCCGCACTCGTGGGCTGCGGCCGCGCCGCGATTCTAAAGGTCGTGTTTGGAATGAGTGAGCTGGCCAGCGCGATCTTTATGCATCACCGCGTCCTCCGACACGCCGAGGTCTGCCTGCGTGTGTGTTATTGTGATGTGTGTGTGTGATGTGCTGTATGAGATGTGTGTATAGAGCTGGTGATGTGCTGTATGAGGTGTGGAGTAGTCTAGCGGGTAACACACTCACCTGAGAACCAGAAGACCCGGGTTCAAACCCCACTTACTACCATCGTGTCCCTGAGCAGGTCACTTAACCCTGAGTGTCTCCAGGGGGGGACTGTCCCTGTAACTACTGACTGTAAGTCACTCTGGATAAGGGCGTCTGGTAAATGCTGGAAATGGAAATGTGTGTGTATGAGCTGGTGTGTGTTATGTGCTGTATGAGGTGTGTGTGTGTGTTGTATGAGGTGTGTTGAGGTGTGTGTGTTGTATGAGGTGTGTTGAGGTGTGTGTGATCGTGGTGTGTGTGTGTGTGATGTGCTGTATGAGGTGTGTGTTGAGGTGCTGGTGTATGTTATTGTTGTGTGTGTGTGTGTGTGTTATGTGCTGTATGATGTGTGTATGGTTGTGGCTGCTGGACGACTGATCAGTTTTGTTGTTTGCGGACCAGACGATGGAAACTGAGGTACGGAGGTCAGGACGAGGGTCAACTTGGACCTTGACAGTGATACACACACACAGGGTTTCATCATCATTTGTTTCAAATGTGTCCATGTGTCTTAAGTTGCGTTTGGCTGAAGTTGAGCACTTGACGATGTCCTGGCTCTTGTTCACTTCCTGTTTGGCAGCGTTGGCGTTCTGATCTGGCGCCCGCCGCTCCGGCCCGATCAGCGTTTTCCCAACTTATTTACTGGCCTGTGAGGGGTTTTTTTGTTAGCAATTATCAGTTAATTGGAAATTAAATTGATTTGTTGTAGTTCTCTGAAATACCGACAATTCTGGTTTTGAAAAAGTAAAAAATAAACAGACAATGAGAATAAATCTCTATCTCTCTCTCTCTCTCTCTCTCTCTCTCCCCACTTACTACCATTGTGTTTCTGAGCAGGACACTCCAGGGGGGGACTGTCCCTGTAACTACTGACTGTAAGTTGTAGGTTGATGGTGGAGATGATGGTGATGGGGTCTCCCCCCCCGTGTTTCTAGTGGGATCAGGGTTCTGGCGCATGTCCGGCCTCAGAATCGGTCCATCACTGGCGTGTTTGTTGCCATGCTGAGCCCTTCCGAGAATTCCCATGTCAGGTCTGGTTTGGGCGTGAGGCTCTGGGAAATCGTCCCGAGACGTCCGACGGCGAGGGGAACGTGCGCGTGGCCGCCTCGCTTTTTTACCGCCTCCTCCTTTTGTGCGTCGTACAGAGAACCAGAGGGGATTAAAATCACGTCCATTATGTCCGCCAGACCTTTACCCGTGTGTGCGCGTGTGTGTGTGTGCGTGTGTATGTGTGTGGATGTTGTTTACAAAGAACCCTTTTGAGTTTGGTCGGTCGGATGTAAACGTAACGTTGCGAGCCCGGAGCGGTTTAATGATGGAACGGCGGCGGCGTTCCTACACACGCTCTTCTGAGGCTAAATGTGCCTGAGCTGTACAGTGGGAGGCTGATGGAGCTCCAACAGAAGGCCGGTGGAGATGTTTGACCGTGTGTGTGTGTGTGTGTGTCGTACCTTGTATGGCTCGACTCGTCAGATTTCTCTAATTAAAAGGAAGGCGGAGTCACCAGGAACCGGCGGCTTGTTTGTGGGTCTTTACCGTGCTGCTGTGTGTCTGTGATGCTGAGGTCACAATCCCTGTCGGAATCTCCACGGTGTCGGCAGCGGGCAGTAAAACGCTTTATTAACATCGTTCCGTCCGAACGTGGACGTAAAAACCGCCTCGTAAAAAGATGAATCGCAGTCGGTTTATCCAAACGCCACGTTTAGACGTAAATTTCACAATGCGTTTTTTTTTTCTGCAACATTATTACCTTGTAATGATTTTTACTTTTCCATTTTCCCCGGATTATTTCAGATGGTTGGTTTGTATTAACCACGCCCCTTTTCATCGATCTACATCGTATTTGGGTGGCCTAGCGGTTAAGGAAGCGGCCCCGTAATCAGAAGGTTGTCAGTTCAAATCCCGATCCGCCAAGGTGCCACTGAGCAAAGCACCGTCCCCACACACTGCTCCCCGGGCGCCTGTCATGGCCGCCCACTGCTCACTCAGGGTGATGGGTTAAATGCAGAGGACAAATTTCACTGTGTGCACCGTGTGCTGTGCTGCTGTGTATCAAGTGACAATCACTTCACTTTTTCACATTTAAAATTTTTATTTTCGCTCCGCATGAGCCAGTGTTCGATTTCACAGCTTCACGACCAGATTGTGCCGATATTTTAACCGGCAGCTTCTTGCCAGCGAGCCCCGAATGACCGGTGGCGTGCCGGCTGACCGGAGCGGCGGCCGCTGTAATATTCATGATGTCATTACTCAGAGGGCGGCGGCCACGGCGGCGGCGGCGGGTTCTTCGACCTCCTGACAGGGGCTATAAAAGGAAGCCGGGTTCATCTTTCTGGGGGAGCGAGCCTCAAATTCCCTGTTCCCCGGAGCTACAGTGATTTCTCACACACACACTACACACACCCACACACACACACACAGTTATCACTAGAGTAATAACACATGACAAATCTCCCAATGTCCTCTGATTCTTGCCAGATTGATTTGGTACAGAATTTAATATTTCGGGTTTAAAGGACCGCGTATCGGCCGGCGCTGTACGGTGACCGTTTTGTGGATGTCGTGTGTGTGTAATGAACCCTCTTTCGTCTGTAGAGAAATGGTGACTTCCTGCTTTAAGTCCAACGTCCCTGCCTCCGCGCGTCCCCTAAACTCCGCCCCCTCACGTCCCACCGCTGCCGACCTGCCGCCGTTCCTGATTTGACTTATCAACGGGTCTCAGAGCGAACCTATTGATCTCCTGCTGCAGCCGTGGCTCCGCCCACCAGCGCTCGGTTCATTTACTGCGTCTAACGACCGCTTGCAGGTGTTACTTCTGCTCACACACACACACACACACACACACACACACACGGTCTTGGCAGCCTTTCGTCCGCCTGTAATGTGTGTGTACTGTGGAGGAGTGTGTTGGGGCGGGGACTCGGATCGTACCGGTGTAGTCAGAGCTGCTTCCTGGTTGAAAGGTCGTCCCAGAAGTCCCGGATTTCTCACTGCTGCTCCACAGGTTGTACTACCGTACCAGCTGGTCTGGTTTGTCTGGCGTGCTTGACTAGTACGCCCGGGTAACCACCTTACGAGGCGCGGTGCAGCGCGGCGATGGTGCTGGTTGGAGCACCATCACCAGACGCCCTTATCCAGAGCGACTTAGTCAGTAGTGACGGGGACAGTCCCCCCCTGGAGACACTCAGGGTTAAGTGTCCTGCTCAGGGACACGATGGCAGTACAGTCATTGTACTCGCTGGCAAGAGTTGATATCAGTCAATATGGAGAAAAATAATCGCGCCCTTTTCTCAGGTCTGTCGTGGGATCTGAAGCTTGATGTTTGATTGTTTGGGGGCTTTTACCGGATCTACGGTCTTGGCAAAAACTTGGTTTTCGTCAAGTTTATGCAAAGTGTCAACATTTGCAGTTTTGCATTTTTTTTTCACCCTGACATGCTGTCCATCAACTTCTGGGCCAAATCCTGACTGACGGCGACCCGGTCCTTCACAATCGGTGCTTGGAGTTTGGCAGAATTTGTGGGGTTTTTTTTGTCCACCCGCCTCTTGAGGATTGACCACATGTTGTCCATTGGATTAAAGTTCCAGGGAGTTTCCTGCCATGGACCCAAAATTTCAATGTGTATGGAACTTTGTGCATCATGCTGGAAATGGCGTCCCTCACCGAACTGTCCTTGGATGGTGGGGAGAAGTTGCTGTCGGAGGATGTTTCTGTACCGTTCTTTATGCGGCCACTCCCAGATAGGGGCTCGATCAGAGAAAAGGACTTTACCGCGGTCCTCAAAGATATTTTCATTGACTTTAGGCAAGAGAAAGACACAAACTAAAAAATTACAATTCACACAATATAAAAAACTTCTCACTAAGTAAATCAATTCTGTAAGAGTTACATGTGAAGATCGGGTAACATTGCTGCACAGTATTATAGGAAAAATGGCAATTTAGTCATATTCGAAGAACAATAATGATAATAACGTGTGCAATTCTAAACCCAACAACCTTTCCACGTAATAATAACCCCGTCCTCATGCCAGATTGGTTAATGAAAAAGAACAAGACGACAATATCGTTTCTGGAACTAATACTAATAGTCGGATTCTGAGACTGAAGGCGTGTAAAATACTCCAGACCCCCACACCTTATGAAATTCTTTGTTGGTATCACTAATTGAGTAGCCTGTGTTTTCGAGGCTTAGACAGGACATAAGGTCCCTCATCCATGGGATGGGATGGGTGGGAGGAGCAGCACCATCTTCCATCTGAGGAAGACTGTACTTCTGGCTAAAGGGGGAGCAAAAGAGGGCGTCCGGCATTTTCAGTCCCGGTAATTTTTGAAGAATATCAGCCTGTGCTTTGTGCAGTGGCTTCCTTGCGGCCCTTATGACACCGGGCGTCCTCCAGAAGCAGATTTAAGGTCATTTTCACGGCAAAGAGGGACCTTGCAAGTCATCTGATCGCTCTTCATAACATTCCGGAGCATACGCAAGTTGCCGGAATAGAGACGGAAGCAGCAAACTTTGAAAAAACGCTATTTGTGTCATTTTCAAAACTTGGCCATGACTGTAGGTTAAAGAGTGTGTGTGTGTGTCCCTGTGTATCCAGCTGCTCCCATGGTCACACACACTCGTGAAATGTTTGCCGTCGTGAGTCTGTGCGCCGTCTGTGTTTGCCTGGCGCGGCGGTGGCGGGGGCCTTTAATGGCTGCCGGTGGTGATGGAGCGTTGGAGAGGGTGGGGTCGCCGTGGCGGCGGCGGCTTTGTGCCGCGGCCTTCAGAGGCTCGTCCCGAGGAGGAGGGCTCACGCTTTGATATCCGCCTTTGAGCTGAGTTGAAAGCCGCCGTTTCCGCCGCCACGGCTCATGTGGAGCTAATGGGCTCCGCAGGGTCGTACCTGCAGCACAGCGGGGCTTTTCAGTACGAATCCCACACGCTCGTCACCTGACCCAGATAGTCCTTAATGGCCGTTTGTTGCTTTTTACATTTACGTTTACTGATCCAGAGCGACTTACAACGTGCTTCCATGTCACCATGGATGAAGTGGTCAGTTCTGGTTCACTAGGACCCCCAACTATGAATACAATCTTTTTATTCACTCTGTTCTAGTTTCTATACAGAAGTCAGACAAGAAGAAGGTTACAAGTTCATCTAAATCTTCTCTAAAGAGGAAGGTCTCGAGCTGCCGTGTGAAGGTGCTCAGTGACTGAGCTGGAAGTTCATTCCACCACCGAGGGGCCAAGATGGAGAAGAGTCTAGATGAGCGTCTTCCTCGTACCTTCAGAGATGGAGGGACCAGGCGAGCAGTACTGGAGGCTCGGAGTATACGAGGTGCAGTGCGAGGTGTAATAAGGGCTGTGAGGTAGGATGGTGCTACTCCATGTTTGGCTTTGTAGGCCAGCATCAGTATTTAGAACCTGATGCGTGCAGCTACTGGGAGCCGGTGGAGGGAACGTAGCAGAGGGGCGGTGTGGAGAACTTGGGAAGGATGAAGATCAGTCGTGCTGCTGCATTTTGTACTAGTTGTAGTGGTCGGATGGTACATAGTGTTAGACCAGCTTTTGGTTAAATATTGATATTCATATTGTTCATCTGCAGAACTACGGTACTGCTGCAGATCCCAAGAACCTGCAGAGAGGAGAGGTGGACGGTTAGGGCCCTACAAAATCAGTTTTATTCCATTTTAATCCTTCTGAATTCCATTATTTCCATTATAAACATAGGTATCTTCTGGTTCTGGAGCTGAACCCCGTGGCTGCTGGCTCAGATGCACCAATCGCAGCCCGTCTGCACGTCATCTCACAACTTGTCTAACTGACAGTTCAGGGTCATGTGACTGATATTGAAAGTGAAAGTGAAGTGATTGTCATTGTGAGACACTGCAGCACAGCACGCGGTGACAGGGTGAAACGGGGAGCTTTGCTCAGTGGCACCTCAGCCCCGTATTGGGCTAAATGACGCCAATGACCGACTCTTGATTAGATTCCAGTCATATGCCAGAAAGTGCTGAGAATAAACTTGTTGTTTTCTCTCCAAATTTAAGCTCCACCCCCTCTATGATAAAATGCTTTGCTTAGTGTAGGTGGAAAACGGAACCGGGGATTTATTCTGTTGCGTAGCGGTACTATCCTACGTTCTTGATCCGTTCCGGGAAAGTGCGAGCACCCAGTGGCCATAAATCACCGGCCAATCGGTGTTTGAACAGTTGGACGGGGCTCCAGACGAACTGGCGAGTGGCGGCCGCCACCTCCAGTGGGCCAAACAGGAAGCGTTGGTGGGCGGGGCGGAGTCCTACGCCGCCTGATTTTAAAAGGTATTAAAGGTATTAACTCCAATTTGGGGTGATTGGGGGCATCCTATGTGCTTGTATTTGTAGTCTGTCAGTGTCTGGAATAGCTGGAGGCGGGTCAGGACACCCTGCCCCGCCCCACCAAATCTCCCTGTGTCACGTCCACTTCCTGGGACTCTCCAGCTCTCCGTTATAGAAGTATTTATTTCTCGTTCCGGAGGATGTGGGTGGGGCCTGAGCCAGAATGTCCAGACTAAACTCTTCCGGATCTGCTTCGGTCGCCAGGATGCGCTGCGGTGACCTCGGCGTGGCGCCGGTTTCAGTAGGTCCCATGGATTCGCCGGTGGCGTTCCGACGGTGGGACCCGCGCTTGGTCGTCCTCAGAAAAGGATTCCGATTCCGTGCTTTCGACCTGCGTCTCTCCAGTTTCTATTACGGCGCCGTGACCTCGGGGTAAACGCGCAGTTAAATAACCACGCCGCTGCTTCTTCCCACGCTCGGCCGTGAAACCGTCCCTCCGTCTGCTGGCTCCGCTCTTTAATTACCCATCATGCCCCGCACGTCCCTAATTCATCAGAAGTGCAAATCGGGGCCGATACGAGGCAGGCCACGTCGCCACGGCGACTGACGGCCCCGCCTCTCCCCCGCTGAGATAACGGGCTTTTATCTGCCGTAATTCGACCCGCGGCGCTCCGGGCGCTTCTCTCTGCCCGTGTTTTGTTGCCGTTTTTTTTTTTTTTTTTTTTACTGGTTTATGGAGATATAAATATGAAAAATTAGTATGTTTTCTGCCAGATTTTTGTACGTGAAGAGTGGCGGCGGTACAGGGGTTCAGCCCACATGATTACCTGTCCACAGGCTCCTTTGGCGGGGCGGTGATCGCCGCACTGCGCCCCCCCGGCGCGCCCGTCCTCACCGCTAACGAAGGCTTTTAATCCTCGCGGCGCCAACGTCAGCGCTCCGGTAGATTAAATAAATCAGGTCTGGCGTGCGGCGGGACGAGCCGAGCAAAGAAGGAACGACGCGTCGGGCCAATTAAAGCCGACGCTGGGTGGCGGCGGGATCGAGGGCGGGCGCCTGTGCCATATGGTGGGCATGTGATAAGATCCGGCCCCTCTCGCCAGGTGTGTGGCAGGCCGCGGGTACGTGGGCACGCGCCAGCTTCGTTAACGCCGGATTTAAACGAGCCGTCGGTGTGACCTGGATTTTTAAAAAAAAATTTTGGGGTCGGGCCGATGACGGTGCACCTGATGGGAGACCAACGCTGTACATAATTCATACATTCTACTATCCCAAAACAAAACTGCAGCACAGCACGCGGTGAAACGTGTCCTCTGCATTTAACCCCCACCCTTGGTGAGCAGTGGGCGGCCATGACAGGCGCCCGGGGAGCAGTGTGTGGGGACAGGACCTTCATCAAGGGGACCTTGGCGGTTCGGGATCCGTTTCCTCACCCGCCAGGCCACCACTGCCCCCGACGTGCGTGGTGCGGGTGTTTCGCTTCAAACGTGCCGATTTACTCCACAACAGTCAGGTCGTGGATTTTCACTCACTGCCTCGATATGGCCTAGCGGTTCAGGAAGCGGCCCCGTAATCAGAAGGTTGCCGGTTCGAATCCCGATCTGCCGAGGTGCCACTGAGCAAAGCACCGTCCCCACACACTGCTCCCCGGGCGCCTGTCATGGCTGCCCACTGCTCACTCAGGGTGATGGTTAAATGCAGAGGACAAATTTCACTGTGTGCACCGTGTGCTTTATCCTACCCGCCTTGTAGCTAAATTATCATTAGCTGTGTTATTGCGTTGGTAGCGTAATGGTCGTCTCTCACATTTTTTTTTGTGTGTGTGTGTGTGTGTGTGTGTGTGTGTGCGCGTGCCCCAGCTGTGGAGTCTCTGCTCTCTACGACACCGTTTGATGTTTAATTGAAGTTATTTGGCGTCAGATGTCTCCTCTGCTGACGCTCCAGGTGTGAATCTGATGTTGAAGGACGCACAGTCCCGCTCTCCGACTTGTCTGATGGGCGTGTAAGTGTGTAAAAGGCTTAAATCCGGTCCCTCTCTGTTTTTCAGTGTGAGGAGGAGCGAGTATCCCATGTTGCACTAGTGTCGGTGTGAAATGCTGGCCTGTCTGCCAGGGCCAGGTGACCTCTCCCTCCGTCTTCACTCCCACACGCAGATGAACACTGGACTTCAGAAATGTGAGTCTTCTCTCTCTCTCGCTCGCTCGCTCGCTCGCACTCGCACACACACACCGATCTGCAGGGCGACCCCCAAACCACTCAAACCACCAGGGTTCATCGCCACGGCGACCTCCGCCCGGCCCAGAAACACCTGCCCTGTTCGCGCTGAGCTCCGCCCCCTCCCTGACTGATGTTTCCCGCCCACACACGGCTCAGCCACGCTCCGCAATGACTGCCCACACACCCACACACACACACACACACACACACACACACACAGCTCCTGCTCGGTGTTTATAATAAAATATATAAACCGGCCTTGATGGATCCCTGCTCGAAAGTCCTGCTGTCAGTCAGCGGCCTGTCAGGTCCCCCCGCCGTCACCCGCCCACGTTGCCCTGCCAGCGGCGGAGGCCAGAGTTCGCACAACACCCCGCGCCGCGAGGCACCCATTAACGCAGCCGGGCTAATAAGCGACAGCGCTGGTGACGAGGAGCCCGATGAAGAGCGAGCACAAACGGGAGGGTGAACACGCACTCTCACACACACACACACACACACACACACACTCACACAGAGCATCACCTTCCTCTAGTTTACCTTCAGAAAAGGTGGAAGCTTTTTTTTTATGTCTCTCTCTCTCTCTCTCTCTCTCTCTCTCTCTCTCTCTCTCTCTCTCACTCGCTCATTTTCCATCAGCCTGTCTCTTCTCTGTCTGTCTCATGCGCGCGCACACACACACACACACACACACACACAGAGCATCACCTTCCTCTAGTTTACCTTCGGAAAAGGTGGAAGCTTTTTTTTTTATGTCTCTCTCTCACTCTCTCTCTCACTCACTCGCTCGCTCATTTTCCATCAGCCTGTCTCTTCTCACACACACACACACACACACACACACACTGAGTCATCACAATTGTCTTGACGTTAAGTTTCACCCAAATCCGGGGCGAGCTCTGCTGATGAGGCGCGGCTCCGGTCGCTTCTTTTCCCCCGAGTCCCGACGGGCGCCGCGATTCGCCGAGGGTTTTTCTGCGTCAGTTTGACCCACTTCTGCGGAAATTTTCTTTCCTTTCATGCCCCCCCCCCCCCCCTCTCTCTCCCCCTCCCTCGTTCTGTCTGTCTCGTCCTCATCACGGCTCATCAGGACCGTAATTTCGGAATCACCGTAATCAGTCCAGCCCCCAGGAGAAGCCATTATGTTCCGCCCCGGCTGTTCGGGGCCATTGTCTGCCGGGAGAGGCGGCGCGCACCCGGGGCGGCTGCCGCCGAAACCGCGCGCCACTTTACGAACAAAGTGCATGATGGGAGCCGCCGTCTGCCCCGCTGCTCTTTTCGTTGTTTGGGGGGGGGGTGACGGAGTGGCCGGGGAGCCCCGCCCCTCGCCGGGCGGTCCCTCTCTGTTCGTCCCTGCTGCATTTTAAACAAAAGGCCCTTCTCCTGGCCACCCCCCCTTCTCCCGACTCGGAGCGCCATGACAACGCCAGATGTGTTCCTCTGACATCTGGGACACGGCGAGGGGCAGGGGAGGGGCCGGTCTAGGGAATCAGGCCTCTGATTGGCTGCCTCTTATTCCACCTTGCCGCTGGGAGCACCTCTACCAGAACCAGAACCCTGGGGACCAGCATCTAGTGCCACCAAGGCTCCAGAAATGTGGAACCAGGCCGGTTCTTCAGCTTTAAACAGACGTCCCCCTGTGCTCTTTGACACGTGAATCATCGGACCTCGGGGACGCGATGCGCCGCGGAGTCCGCGTGCTGGTCTGCCGAAGTGAATGTGGCCGGAGAGGCGGGGCAGATTCTGCCCACCCCCCCCTCATCTGGCTGATTACGGAGACGGCGAGGCAGTCGCAGGAAATAGCCTGACTTTGGGCAGAGGGGGGAGGAAATTGCTGCCGAAAATTGCTCTCCTGCAAAGACCTTCTGTCCTGCTGGCTGTCCGGAGACAGTCCCGGGTCGGCAGAGTCCGTGTCTGACCGCTGAGGAGTAAACGCCATATTTTACAGGATGTGTGTGTGTGTGTGTGTGTGTATATATATATATATATATATATATTGCATCTATTCAATGGTTCACCTCACATCATATTTCAGTCATTTGCCGTTTCTAGACATGGTGGTATTAGTGCTGGTTGATCGGTTTGGTTCGGCCTCCTGTGAAAGTGAAGTGATCGTCATTGTGATACACAGCAAGCACACGGTGACACCACAAAATGTGTCCTCATCACCCTTAATGAGCAGTGAGCAGCCATGACAGGCGCCCGGGGAGCAGTGTGTGGGGACGGGACAGTCATCAAGGGGACCTCAGTGGCACCTTGGCGGTTCGGGATTCGAACCGGCAACCTTCTGATTTACGGGGCCGCTTCCTCACCTGCTAGGGAACCACGGTCACGAGCGAGAAGCGATTATCTCTGTGTGGTAGACACGCCCACACGCAGACCTGACATTACGCATCAGTCATGGCTGCACCCTCTCACCGAGGGTGACTGTTAAATACAGAGGACACGTTTCACTGTGACACAGTGTGCTGTGCGGCAGTGTCTCACAATGACTTCACTTATACAATAATAATCAAATAACCTTAGTTTAATTATGAAAATGTTGTTTTCGTCTGTTCTACTCGGTGACTAAGATAGGGTGGGGTAACACACTCGCCTATGAACCAGAAGACCCGGGTTCAAACCCCAATTACTACCATCGTGTCCCTGAGCAGGACACTTAACCCTGAGTGTCTCCAGGGGGGGACTGTCCCTGTAATTACTGGGTGGTAGTAGCCTAGTGGGTAACACACTCGCCTATGAACCAGAAGACCCAGGTTCAAATCCCAATTACTACCTTCGTGTCCCTGAGTAAGACACTTAACCCTGAGTGTCTCCAGGGGGGGACTGTCCCTGTAACTACTGACTGTAAGTCGCTCTGGATAAGGGCGTCTGGTAAATGCTGGAAATGTAAGACTAAATAAAGACAAAAATGAAAGATGGGCGCAAAGACCAGACTAAAACTAAAATTAAGAACGGCCCCCAAAAAACGACTTTAATTAAATATGCGTAATATTTTAATGTGTAGGCCGCGGTACGAGTCCTCGGTGCGTCATCACTGTCCGTTGTCCTCGTTTCGTGTTGGTCTTGTTACATGTAAGTGAAATGTGGAGTTGTCTCGTCCGCGATGGTCTGCGTGAACCCCGGCAGGAGTGGTGCTTCGCCTCGCTCCCATTTGCCGGCGCCGGACGGTCTGTCCGTGATTAAAGCGAGGTTCCCGCTTCATTACTGCGTCGTGTGCTCCTCCGAGCGTCTGACGGACTTGTCCTCGTAAACCGGCCGCCTGCTGCAGGTCCGGCGCGCCGCGCCTGGATCTCGTTTGCATGCGTGTACGCCACGTCGGTCACGTGCCATCAGACCGGCGCGCCGATGCCCGTCGCTTTGCATCAGAGTGACAGACCCCGGCCCGAGCGGGCGGCCTCGACTCGCCTGCCGTTGTGGCTGAGGTCGTAACGGGGTCGTATGCAAATGAGCGCAGGTGTCTGAACATCCCAGGCTCCTCAGCGTCCACCTTCGTCCAGGCGCCAGGGTGTGACGTCTTAAGAAGCAGTCGGATACCCACTAGACGAGTCTAACACACACACACACACACACACACACACACACACACACACTATAGATATATAGATATATAGATATATATATCTATATATATATATAGATAGATATCGTCCAGCACTTAACAATTCCCAGCATGCTCCATTCCTGTCAAGTTCGGCCTTATCAGGACTCTTAGTTTTTGTAAACTCAAAATCTATAGAAACCGAATTGCTGGTGTTGTCCTCCTGCAAGTCCCTTTGGATAAAAGCGTCTGCAAGGTAAAGGTAAAGGTAAAGGTACAGGTAAAGGTAAAAGTACAGGTAAAAGTGGTTGTGCCGGTCTCCCTCTGTGTTACTGCAGCCTTCCGTGAAGAAAGTGCCTCGCCCACACATACACACACACACACACACACCCTCACACACCCTCACACACCCTCACACACCCTCACACACCCTTTCACGTACACACGCGCCTCTTTCTCTGACTCCTCGTCTACATTTCGTGGCCCGACTTCTAAAGAAGGCCTTGTCTTGTAACCGTAAACGCGCTCCTTTTTTTTTTTTTTAATAAAAACTAAATGAGCTTTTTTTTCACTTCGTTGGGTCTAACTAGTTTGTTGGTTGAAATATGCGTAATAAATCAGCTCGAGAGCCATTTTCACCCTCAGCCCACACCGAATCCACGTTATTACTGTTGTCATGATTGGCGTGCGTCAGCCGCGTGATCGACGCTTCGGACGCGCCGTCTCCGCCGGCAATTTGGCGGCGAGGAGCCCCCCTTTTTATCACCCTCGTGATTGAAAGCAGTAGACAGAAAATTTCATGTCACGTAATGTCTCCTTCACTGAAGACTGTCAAATTTACACTTACAGCATTTACCAGACGCCCTCAGTAGTTAAAGGGACAGTCCCCCCCCGGAGACACTCAGGGTTAAGTGTCCTGCTCAGGGACACGATGGTAGTATGTGTTACTGCCACCCACTGTTCACTGTTAATCACGTGACTGCGATGGGACATAAAGAAAGTGTCGTACTCGTGGTCGTATATAATCACACAAGCACAACCAGACCAGGACACGAGGGCGTCAACAAGTCACATGTAGCCCAGACCTGAACTAGTGACTAGTGGTAGGGTGATAGTAGCCTAGTGGGTAACACACTCGCCTATGAACCAGAAGACCCAGGTTCAAATCCCACTTACTACCATCGTGTCCCTGAGCAGGACACTTAACCCTGAGTGTCTCCAGGGGGGGACTGTCCCTGTAACTACTGATTGTAAGTCGCTCTGGATAAGGACGTCTGGTAAATGCCTTAAATAAAAATGTAAAATGTAAATGACTATTCATCAGCGTCAATCATGGGCAACGCTACCTGGACACCTGAACTGCTGACTCTACACTTGTCCTCCTCTCTGGACACCTGAACTGCTGACTCTACACTTGTCCTCCTCTCTACTTAACCTCTACCTAGCGAGCAGTTTTCTCGAACTTGACTGTAACCCAGAAGACTGGCCGGCTGTGATGTTCATCAGTTGAAATGTCTCTTTGCCTGATTCCACCTTGCCTTATCTCCCGTCCCTTTTCTAAGTTCTGCAACTCATCGTTTGTCTCTTTTGTCTTAGGGGACACTACACAGAGGATGAGATCTGCTCAGTATCCAACCCCTGCGGAATTGGATGCTTATGCTAAGAAGGTTGCCAATAACCCCCTGACCATCAAGATCTTCCCCAACAGCGTCAAGGTCCCCCAGAGGAACCACGTGCGGCGCACAGTCAACGGACTGGACACGTCAGGACCCCGCTACAGCCCTTACCCGCCCTCTCAGGCCAGCAGCAAGGCCGGCCTCCTCGCCATCGTCAAGGTGCCCGTCGTCAAGGGCATCATCAAGGACTTCGACGGCAGCCGGGCTCGCCTGCACCCGGACGTCCTCATGAGCGTCCCCGGCGGACCGTACCCAGGGGCCGCCGCCTCGGCCGGCACTTTGAACCTGCACCACCTGCCCCAGGGCCTGCAGAGACCCCCCCAGCAGCAGCAGCAGCAGCAGCAGGGACTGTCCCATCAGCAGCTGCCTCAGCCCGTACCCCCGCACCAGGCCCTGCGGCACGCCCAGGCCATGTCCCAGCCGCCACAGGGACACCCCCGGCCCCAGACGCTCTCCCACCCCCCCATCCTGGGACACCCCGCCCAGGGCCCTCCGCCTATTCTACTTCAGCAGCCTCCGGCCGGACCCAGGAAGCTCCCGGATGGGGACGCCCCGCCCAACGTGACCGTCTCTACCTCAACCATTCCGCTCTCCATGGCCAGCGGCCTGCACCAGGGCCGGCAGCCGGACCTGAGCAGCATCGTCAACCAGATCAACCAGTTCTGCCAGGCCCGGGCTCAGGGCGCCGGCGCCACCTCCATGTGCGAGGGCCAGATCGCCAACCCCAGCCCCATCAGCCGCAACCTGCTGATCAACGCCAGCTCGCGGGTGTCCATGCACAACAGCCACCCCCACCACCACCACCCCGCCGCCGCCACCGCGCCCAACCTCATGCACCCGTCCTGCGTCATCCCGCCCCCGGACAAGGCGGCCGCGCCCACCCCCATCGCGGGGGCGGTGCCTCACAACATGGTCGCCATAAACAGGATGCCGCTTTACCACAACGACATGAAGCAGCAGCAGCAGCAGATTCACCAGCTGCAGCAGCAGCAGCAGCAGCTGCGGTCGTGGAACCCCCACCAGCTCCCCCACCCGCAGCACATGGCGGACGGCGGTGGCGGCGGGCACCCCTGCAAGCACCCCACTCGGGACCCCGGCTTCCCCGGCAAGGGCATGGGCTACGCGGCCGACCTGTGCGTGGCTCAGCCCTACGCCCTGAAGCCGCAGATGGACAAGCCCACCCCCTCGCCCCCGGTCCTCAACAACGGGATGCACCCCGGGGCCATGCCACACTACACCAACGGGCACTACTTTCAGCCGCAGCAGGCGCCCGTGTGGAGCAGCATCCTGCCCACGCCCAACAGCGACAGCTCCGGGTCTCAGGACCTGGCCGCGCCATTCCACGGGGCGCCCGGCGCCGCCGCCACGGCCGTAGACTGCACCCCAGTCGGGGCCGGCGCCCACTACAGGCCGGGGGTGGGCGCCGCCCCCGCCGCCGGCCAGACTAATCTGATGCAAACGGCGGATTACTTGGGCGGCGACTTCCAGACGCCCTGCTTCCGAGATCAGAATCTGGGGCTGATGGTGAAGATGCACAGGCCGGCGGGGGGCAGGCCGCTCCCCGAGGCCCCCGTCCAGCACCCAGGGTACAGATAAGCTACGGCCACGCCCACAGGCACACCTTCTGTTAGTCTTACGTACGTACGTACGCGCGCACGCGGGCGGGCGGGCGAGGGGCGCCAAATCCTCATTTCGAAGACTGCTGACTTCATTAAAAACAAAAAAAAAAACCACGTTGAACAAGAGCGGCGCGTTTCTTTCCCCCTCCGTTCTCTCATCTTGCAAGTGATCAATTTTCTTCCTTCCTTCGTTTCGTTGTTTTTTTTTTTTTTTTTTTTTTTTTTTTTGGCGCTTCGACCGGGCGCCGTAGGGAATTATTTTTATATACGTCGTCATTCCTCCTCTCTCGCACCCTTCCTCGCTGTATCCGTGTGCCTCACATATTTTTACATGAAGGTTTTTTTCCTTGCAAATTTCGCTTCTACGCGTAAACGGTGAGGGTGATCGGTGGAGATCTCAGTGATTTTTTTTTTTTTTTTTTTTTTTTTCCTTTTTAAATTAGACAACACATCTTTTTCATATATATATATATATGTTTTCAACCTTTTTTTTTTTTTTTTTTCCGCATTAATTTATTCATTAAACAGGTTTCGTTCCATCAGATGCAACTTTCTAACCGTCGCCAGTAACGGGCGTGGTGCTGCGGCCACGACGGAGCCACGCAACAGTCGGAGAAGGCGTCACGATTACAAATACTGTTCCTTTTATCGTTCTCATGATGCGATAACTATTACTTGAATCAGGGAGCCGATTGCTTTATTAATTTCTTGTGGAATCAGCAGGATGACGTTTGACTACTGGAGTGGATGTTTTATAGGATTGTGACTAATATAAGTTAGAACCAAACCATTTTTTTTTTTTTTTGTTGATTTTTGACAGGTTATTTTAGGAGTTCGCTTGCTACTGATCCTGATATGAAGTGTGCTTGAATAGACCAAATTGATCACTTGCAAGACCACTTTGTGGGTATAAATGAAAGTTTTGGAAAAAGTGACACAGCAGATGCATTGTTTCATTTTAATTGTACACTGGCTTATCTACTGTACTACTGTAACTTTAAAAGAAAGTGTAATGATTGTGTGTGTGTGTGTGTGTGTGTGTGTGAGAGAGAGAGAGGATGATCGGTCATGTGTTTGCGTGGAGTGGGAGAGGTGGAACCGCCCAACTCCCGTTCTGTTTGCCTCCTTCCTGGACAGCCCTTAAAAAGCCTTAAGTATTTCAGTCCTTGGACTTTCCTTTGAAACGAGCATGGTCATACTGATACCTGTTAACAAGGAAGATGATGATGATGAAGACGACGACGACAATATAGAGTATAAATGAACAGCCGTTTTCCTTGTTTATTTTTATTAACTGAAGCTTTTGTTGACTAGAAAAAAGCAATTCCTTAGAATTACTTTGTAATGAAAAACAAACAAACAAAAAAGAATATTTTATCATAATTATGTTTTATAGCTATATGTAGTCCTGGGCTGTAACAAATCTTTTTATTCCAAGTTTCAAAGCTTCAGTTTTTGCAATTTGTGACTATTTATAATTCTGAACTTGATTTTCTTGTTATTTAAATCTTTTTTTTTTTTTTTTTTTTTTTTTTTTTTTTCCCTTTTTTTTTTTTTTTTTTGTTCCTTTTTGCTGTTGCTGTGAAATGAAGGGTCCAGAAGCCTTTCTCATAAGAGTCACTCTGGCTGTACGACAGATGAGCAGAGATGAGAGTGAGAGTTGTGCTACTTTTTTTTTTTTTTTTTTTTTTTTTTTTTGTAATATTGTAATAATAAAATAAAGTTCTAATTTATGCTTTGAAAGATGGTCTCCCACCGTGTCTCTGGACATCACCTGTACTTTTTAGGATGAACGTCTGAACGTCAGGAAGACCTGGATGATGCAGGAAACTCTGCCGATTTATAAAAAAAAAAGGGACCTGTATGGAATGATGAATCTGTGACTGGACTATAGCACTCTGGAGGGGAGGAAATTAGGCAGGGGTGTGGCCTAAGATCCAGGTTTATTAATTCTCAGTAAGCAGACACGGTGATGACAACTTCCTCTTTTATGATGTCACGCTGCCACTTTGATGCCTTGAGTGTAAATTCCAGAAGACAGTACGTGGATGGATCCAATCATTTATTTTCATGCTGTCACTCTGTCACTAGGTGGCAGTATAACCCAGATAATTGCCTCCGATTTAGCCTACCGTCCAACGCGGGTTTACCTTCGCATGCATGTTTACATTACATGGGGATTTAAAGATGAAAGCGTTAAAAGGTCAGACGTCTGTAGGGGTCAGGGGGCTCAGCTCGTGCTCGTGAGGTGGCGGCGGCTCAGCGTAGTTCTGGCGGCGGCTGAGTTCCCGCCACATTCCCCGCCAGCTTCGCCCTGTTAGACATGGACACCAGCGTTAGTGCGATGAAGGTGAGGTCCAACAAGCTCCCTGCTTTTTACTTTTTCTTGGCGGCTGGAGATCCGATACCTCGCTCTGGTCTATGTGCCGGAGGAGGAGGAGACTGCACCATAAAGTCCTGGTTCCCGGGCTCCTCGTTGATGCACACGTTGGTGTTCCACGTCTTCCAGTTGACTTCCTCCACTCTGCAAAAGATGGAAGAGAAGCGAATAGTTACCTCCTGCCGCAACCGTCCAATCGTCCCACAGATGCTCCATCAGACCGAGGACCAGTTTCTGAAGTACCATGCACACTGGTGAGCATTGGGTTGGACGCCTACAAGACAACCCAAGTGTCTAGATGACAAACGTGGGACCCACCTGAGGCACCAGCGGCAGTCCTCTCCATTCCTTCCACCCAGATACTTCTCCACTCCCGAGCGAAGCCGGACTTTCAGGAAAAAAGGCAGCCGCTGCTCCACGTCCAGGATGGTGATGGCTCGCTGGAGGAACACTCGATTTAACTCACAGAAACCTTGCATTTACATTTACATTTACAGCATTTATCAGACGCCCTTATCCAGAGCGACTTACAATCAGTAGTTACAAGGACAGTCTCCCTGGAGCAACTTAGGGTTAAGTGTCTTGCTCAGGGACACAATGGTAGTAAGTGGGATTCGAACCCGGGTCTTCTGGTTCTTGCAGGAGGGTCATCAGCTTCTACAAAGCTCAACGATTCATTTACTGCATTCAAGAGAAGTGCAACATTAACATCAACGGCATTTATCAGATCGCCTTAAAGTCCGTAGATAGGGGGACAGTCCCCCCCTAGAGACATTAAGGGTTAAGTGTCTTGCTCAGGGACATTGTGGTAGTAAGTGGGGTTTGAACCTGGGACTCAGAAGTCTGGAGAACATGTTACTAGGCTGGGCATGTCATGAACTTTGGTGGTGGAATACTGGCCATTATTTAGTAGAATCGTACTCTGTACGGTTAGCAGGGAGTTCTGTATTTAACAGACATCCATAGAACAAAAACCCAGAAATCTCCACTTTCACAAAGTCGTGTTTGTGAGCTTACACACACACACACACACACACACACACACACACGATGGTTTTTCAATTCCTGCAGCCAATAAATTCTGCCGCTCTTCTGCTCGCTGCACTTTTGACTATATACAACATAGACTGACAGTTCACATTTACATTTACATTTACAGCATTTATCAGACGCTCTTATCCAGAGCGACTTACAATCAGTAGTTACAGGGACAGTCTCCCTGGAGCAATTTAGGGTTAAGTGTCTTGCTCAGGGACACAATGGTAGTAAGTGGGATTTTTTTGGAGACTTACTACCATGAGGCCAAATGTGGAAGAAAATGTGATACTTCTAGGTTGATAGAAACTTCTCTGACTCGCCATCACCTCTCCGGAATGTTCTCTCGTTTTTTTTTAAAACCAGGAGTAAAAACTCACTGGAGCCCAAGCAGACGTCCCAGCCGGGGCTTTACCTGCAGTTTCCAGATGCTGGTGCTTTCACCGCCACCGCGCCCAACCTCATGCACCCGTCCTGCGTCATCCCGTCCCCCGACAAGGCGGCTGCTCCCACCCCCTTCGCGGGGGGCGGTGCCTCATTACATGGTCCCCATAAACAGGATGAAGCAGCAGCAGCTGAGGTCGTGGAACGTTTACTGCAGTATAGTGAGAGACATGGGGCAGTGGTGGCCTAGCAGTTAAGGAAGCGGCCCCGTAATCAGAAGGTTGCTGGTTCGAATCCCGATCTGCCAAGGTGCCACTGAGCAAAGCACCGTCCCCACACACTGCTCCCCGGGCACCTGTCATGGCTGCCCACTGCTCACTCAGGGTGATGGGTTAAATGCAGAGGACAAATTTCACTGTGTGTACCGTGTGCTGTGCTGCTGTGTATCACATGTAACAATTACTTCACGTTCACCAAAATACTAATTCAAGTTTTTTCTTTTTGGAGACGTCCCAGCCGGGGCTTTACCTGCAGTTTCCAGATGCTGGTGCTTTCGTAGGAGAGCCTCTCCACCGTTTTGTTCATGAGAGCGATGAGCATGTTCAGCAGCAGGATGTAGGTCAGCACAATGTAGGAGATGAGCAGTAAGTAGAAGACCCACTTGTACTTGTACTGCTCGGTGAACTCCAGATCTCCCATGCCGATGGTGAACTTGAACAGCTCCAGGGTTGTGAAGTAGATGTCCTTGTACGTGACTTTGGTACAATCAGAGTCATTCGACTGCGTGAAAAAACGGGTCTTGGGCTTGTCCTCTGGCTCCTCTAGCAGCGTGACCACGGCTGTGGGGTAACAGGGAGATGGCCTGGTACTTATTTCTGGGTGACATTTCTGAAGCCTAAAGTTACGGTTCTGCTACGTACAGAGAAAAGCAAACGAGATACCTGCAGAAAATCCAAAGAGAAAGACGACGTAGACGAAAAGAAAACGGAAGATCTCCCCAACAATCATCTGTGGCAGAGAAGAAATGTGTTACGGTGAGGTCAGGAGTTCACGGACCAGACCTGTGGCACCACAGACCTTCTGGATCATGACGCTGTAGATGCCCATGTGCTTCAGCCCCCTGGAGTAGTAGAGCAGGTTGATCCAGCTGAGGGCGAGGCTCAGCACCATGAAGCCCAGATACTCGTCTTTATTGCAGTAGTAGAGCACAAGACCCATGATGATCAGAGCGCCCTGCATCATGCTGAAGGACAAAGGCACAGGGGTTCAAAATGGCCGTGGGCTGGAGAAACCACGAGGAACAAAGGGATGATGTCTGACGGGATGATGTCTGGTTGGCAGCTCCACCTTTTGGTTGGTCTGCCTTTTTATTCACATGAACTTATGGTTTTTATTGCATTAACTTTGTCTTTAAGCCCGATTTGAACTTTTCCATTATGTGCAACATGGATGTATATGTATCCTATAATACGATAAACAACAGAAGAATTGTTCATTTTATGATTCAGTTTGTCTACCATGCAGTATCTTTATAGACCACAACGGAGCCACTGATCAAAGCGCCGTCCCCACACGCTGCTCCCCAGGGCCCCATCACGGTGCCCACTGCTCACCAAGGGCGATGGGTTCAATACAGAGGACACGTTTCACCGTGTCACCGTGTGCTGTGCTGCGGTGTCTCACAATGACAATCTCTTCACTTCTTCTTCTGCTGTCCCACGTACTGCTGGGATGAAATCGTTCACTTACAACAGGAAGTCGGAGTAGCCGTCTACCAGGAACGTTTGCAGCTTCAGAGATTTCCGCTTCATGTCTAACATCTGAGCGACAGAAAAGCAGATGTTGTGTGAAGCACCTGAGGCAGGTGACACGTCCTGCCACGCGCCTTGGCCGGGACAGATGGACGTACCCCTTTAATGAAGAAGTAAAGCGCGCCCACAGCTGTGATGACGTGGCCTGACAGCAGGCCGTAGTTGTCTCGCGCCCACTGTGGCCACTCTGCCCAGTTCACCCACGTTTTGTCACGCTGGTGAGTTGGTGGAATGAAGATGAGATGACATGACATGACATGACATGAGATGAGATGAATGCTCACTGGACAACAAAAAAAAAAAACTCTGCCGCTCACCGTCATCAGCTTACTGAAGTGAGCAATGGTGGTGAAGAGGCAGATGTAGCAGAAGTACACCAGGAAATGGATGAAGAACACCACCCGCGCGAACCGAACCCACTTCTCCTCCAGCAGCTTGTTCAGCGGCTCCACCTGCAGCATCTCCAGACGGTTCTGGAATCATCCAGAAAAGAGCAGATTTATAGTCCTCCAAATGTCCCTCAGGACGTTCTGAAGAAGAGCAGCAGAAACATGATGAAAGTGAAGTTTTGTCAAGCTGAAACCTGGCAGGCTGCTGCTTACGGGGATTTCGCTGCCGTAGACCACGATCTCCAGCACCGAGTTCCTCTCACACGTGTCCAGCGCCGCCAGGTCGTACAGAGAGGAGTAGACTGGGCCATAGACCCACTCGGTGAACTTCCGGGACAGGCTTCTGCTTTCCTTTTCCTGGAACTCGCGGTGCATCATGTGCTGGAAAAGCTTGGGGGGGGGACATGAAAGAAACTTAATCTGGCAGAATCGTGCAGAAGACACCAGACACCCACGGCATCGTGCTGGATCAAGATTCCAGAAAGCTCCTCAGTTTACATTTACATTTACGGCGTTTACCAGACGCCCTTATCCAGAGCGACTTACAGTCAGTAGTTACAGCGACAGTCCCCCCCTGGAGACACTCAGGGTTAAGTGTCCTGCTCAGGGACACGATGGTAGTAAGTGGGGTTTGAACCTGGGTCTTCTGGTTCATAGGCGAGTGTGTTACCCGCTAGGCTACTACCACCCCGTTCGAACCCTAATCACACTCCACCATGGCGTTCAGTGTTCTGAGTCATGAACTTCATATGAACCACCAACCTCAGGGCAGTGGTGGCACCGTAATCAGAAGGTTGCCGATCCGCCAAGGTGCCACTGAGGTGCCACTGAGCAAAGCACCGTCCCCACACACTGGTCCCCGTGCCCCTGTCATGGTGCCCACTGCTCACTCAGGGTGATGGTTAAATGCAGAGGACACGTTTCACTGTGTCACCGTGTGCTGTGCTATATCACATGTGACAATCACTTCACTTTCACATTTAAAAATTTTACACAAGCGACCTCTAATTGAACCACATCCGAATGGAATATGTTCCAGAACCAGCTCAGGAGAACCTACCCCAATTTTTCCCATCTTGGCAGCGAGTTTGATCGGCGTCAATCCCTGTTTGTTCTCAATGTCCTCCAGCCTGAACTTGGGATGTAGAAGATTCGACCTGGAGAGGATGTGGTCGTACATTCTGGTTACGAACTCCGTGTTCTCCGGCATGTTGTCGGCCACCATCACCATGGCATGGAGAACAGTGTTGCCCTGGGAATCTGCCTCCCTGACGTCCACTTTCTGGTATGGGTTGTCCAGCAGGAAGTCGACTATCTCCATCTGGTTGGTGCAGGCCGCCAGAGACAGAGGAAGCTCTCCTACAAAAGGTTCTCCTCATTAGGTTTTTTTTTTTTCTTGTGACACATGGACCCTTGCTTTTGTTCCAAAGAATGGGCCTGGAGTCTCACCAAAATAGAAGGTGGGTTCCTCAGATGTTTTGTGGAGCTGGAAGAACTTCCCACAGGCTCTGGCGTGCACATCAGCACCTTTCTGGATCAGGAGTTTGCTGTAGTAAATGCTCCTTCGCTCTATGGCAACATGAAGCGCAGTGTGTCCTACAGAGGAAAAAAATAAAGAGTAATAATTTCACCGTGCCGTATCTAATCAGGATGGACGGAGCACCAGTTTCCGTCGGAATGTTCTGGTGTGCATCCCTGCATGCACGTTCACGCTACCTGACACCTACCCCTGTAGTTGTTGTCGGTGTATGCTGCATTGACAAACTCTTTCAGGTCTCCCATCTTCTCAGCGACGTCCAGCAGGGCCTCCACCGTGTCGTTTCTGCCGTTCCTCAGGGTCAAGAGAGCCTTGTGCAGCGCAGTTTTACCTTTGGACTGATCTACGCAAACCCAAAAAGTTACAGACAATTTGGTAGATAGAGGTTTCAGTTGTGAACTTAATACCTTCTCGAGTTTAAAAAAACATAATGTTAAAAAAATGTTAGTAAAATCCATTAATCCAACTAAATACAAATCATCATGATGTAGGGATGATGGACAAGTCAGCTGACTCTTTAAAAGTCAGGAGGCAGCGGTGGCCCAGCAGGTTAGGAAGGGGACCCGTAATCAGAAGGTTGATGAAGGTCCCGTCCCCACACGTCATGGTGCCCACTGCTCACCAAGGGTGACGGTTAAATACAGAGGACACGTCTCACCGTGTCACCGTGTGCGGTGCTGCAGTGCTTCACAATGACAACACTTTGATGTTGACTTACACTCCGAGTTGGTCAGCCGCTTCATGGTCTTGTGCAGATACGGCTCGAGTCCCAGTAGTTGACTGGCATCTCCACTGGAGACGGCCTCGAACAGCTTCTTTATGTTGAATTTCTCTCTTTCCGGACGTTCCGTGTCAATCCCTCTGATTCTCCTGGGTGACACGAATCACAAAGCATCCACACGAGCCGTGTATTAACCATCCAGTCATCATGGATATGATAAGACTGTCACTCACTTGTCAAAGTTCAGATTGAACTTCACCCTCGGTGATTCCTCCACCAGTTCCTCCTGGTAGTTTGAGTCCATGGGGCTCAGCTCTTTATCACAGCTCCCCATCGCCAGGGCACACACCAGACGGTCCTTCTTCACCTGCTTGCCCTTTGACCTCTCATCTCCCCTGTCATCTGTCTCCAACGAGAAGGGTTTGGGGTCCGGGTTTCTGGATGTACTCATGATGTCTTCTGTCCACTGTTAGAGTCCTGAGGGAAGATGGAGACCTTCCATCACTTCCATTCACCAATCGTCAAAGTGGCACCACTGAACCCTTACAAACTGTAGCAGTGACACTTTGTACAGAGGGAGGTTGTAGCCTAGCGGGTAACACACTCGCCTATGAACCAGAAGACCCAGGTTCAAATCCCACTTACTACCACTGTGTCCCTGAGCAAGACACTTAACAGTCCCGGGGGGGACTGTCCCTGTAACTACTGATTGTAAGTCTCTCTGGATAAGGGCGTCTGGTAAATGCTGTAAATGTAAAATTAAAAGTAGTTTTTTTATTGAACGTACTGAAATGGTTCGTATTAAATGGACTTGAGTAATCCGAATCTTTATTTAGAATATTTAGAAATGCTGTAAATGTAAATGAATACGGTTGTGGCCAAAAGTTTTGAGAATGACACAAATGCTGGTTTTCACAAAGTTTGCTGCTTCCATTTTTATTATGCCAATTTTGCATCTACTCCATAATGTTGAAGAGTGATCAGATGATGTCCCTCTTTGCCATAAAAATGAACTTAATCTCCCCAAAAAGCATGCAATAGCTTCTTTCCACAGGCCATCAGACAACTGAACACCGAGGGACTCTCCTCTGCAAAAAGTACAGGGATTGGACTGGTGAGGTATGGAGTAAATTCATGTGTGGGGCTGCTTCTCATCCAACTGAGAACATGTGGTCAATCCTCAAAAGGCTGGTAAACAAACAAAAACCCACCAATTCTGAGAATTCTGAAGTTGATTGACAGCACGTCAGGGCGAATAGCAGAGGTGTTGAAATAAAGGTCCAACTCTGCAAATATTGACGCTTTGTATAAACTTGATGTAATTGTCAATAAAAGCCATTGAATCTTATAAAATGCTTATAATTATATTTCAATACACCACAGAAACAACTGACAAAAAGACCTAAAAACACAGAAGCAGCAAACTTTGTGAAAAACAGTATTTGTGTCATTCTCAAATCTTTTGGCCACGACTGTAGATCAGAACCGCTGGGTTCTGCTGGTCATCATGTTCCATCTGAGATCTCATTACTTATCAGACTTTAAAAGGTCTCATAAAAATCTTAAAGCTCCAAAAAAAGAAACCAATGGGCGGCCTTCAGTATTTGTTCTGTGGGAATTTTGCTCTGAGGTGCACATGGTGGTTCATCTCGTGACGTTTCACCGCCGGCTGCCTGGACAACAACTACATTCACTGATGTCCTGCTTCTCCCTCTCCCAGGAAACCACAGCTTATTTTCTACAACGTGGCTTCTGCAAAACCACATTTCCAGGGGTGCTGGTGCAGACAGACGTTCCTTCAAAAGGGGAAGGAGAGGGTAACAGAAACTGCGACTGAGGAACCCACACAAGATGCTCTAAACGTGGACACGCCCACATCCTCCTCACTGCTTCATGATAAAGAACACATATCCGGCCATGACAGAACCTCGGAATGTGGCTTCCATCGGAAGCTGATCTCCAGGACCTCCTAATGGGCTCTGATTTGGTTATCGGCGCGGCCGGGCGTGCAGATGAGCTCACCGCCTGTCAGCTTGGGACGATACGCAGCAGCCGCTGCCACCCACGTCCTTACCTCCTTCTGCTCTCACTGAGCGGATGAACCTTTTCTCCGATCAATTCTTCTCAGGCATAGAGCTGCCCAGACGGTAACAACCATAACCATCACCTAATAATGCAAGAAATTCAGATGTAGAAAACGTAACTGTACTTACACAATGGAACAAAGAAGGACGGTGTAGAGCAGGAGTAGAACATCTGCTGCTCGCTCCACTCCCTCGGATCGGCCCTGAAGCGTTAAAAGCCCGGGTATCCGTATTGATCCTCCGCCCCAGTCCTAATGCATCCCATCACCCCGCACTCTACACACGGCTCCTCCAGACGACCAAATCACTTCAGTTGCATGAAATACGATGCGCGGGATCGTGCTGGGCTTGCGTCCTTCTCGTCGTCATCGTTGGGGAGCTTCCTGTCTGTCTGACAGCAGCTGCTGAGGCGTGTGGTCATGTGCTATTACAGAAAACACACACACACACACACACGCTCTCAGTGTAAGAGCATCTGTGTATGCGGAGCTGCTGTGGTTAACCAGTCGCTGTACTGCGAGTTTCATTTCCATCAACCGAGTCATGACAAGGTAAGATAAGATAAGATAAGATAAGATAAATCTTTATTAGTCCCACAAGTAGGAGATTGCACTTGTCACGGCAGAAAGTGTAATAGGTAATAGCAGCAAAAACAGAGGTAATAGATAAATAAGATAAATATGTATCTGTATATATATACAAATTTACAATTTAAACACTTTAACAGAATGTGCCGAAGTGTGTGTGTTTGTCTGTGTGTGTGTGGTCAGCTGTGAGGTCTTTGTTTTAGAGTCTGACAGCGGTTGGAAGAAAAGACCTTCTGAACCTCTCCTTCCCACATGGTGGGTGCAGTAGCCTGTCACTGAAGGAGCTGCTCAGTGCTGTCAGAGTTCACTGCACGGGGTGGGAGATGTTGTCCAACAGGGATGACAGCCTAGCCACCATTCTCCTGTCACTCACCACCTCCACAACAATCTTCAAAAATCTCCAATAAAAGAAGACAGTATCCTTCCACTCAGTATCATGCTGCGCTGATCAATTATTCACAGTAATGCAGTACGTCTGGAATCAATCGTTTTATTTAAAAAATACATTATTTTACAATTTTTATCCAGTTAAGAGACATCGACTGCTCATATTCGGTCATTAAACACCATGGCGACGCCCACAGCCGAGTCCACATCCCTCCCATAAACCACAGGCAGGGGAAACGCCCGCTCCACTTCCTGTCTCAGAACCTCATTACGAGACAGGGCACTCCCACTACCCACAATCCTCTTCACTCCGACCTCCTGCAGCATGTGGGCGGGCATCATGGCTGCAACGTTGTCGAGGATCCCGCGGCACAGGGCCCGGGTCACGTGACCCAGCGACAGGTTGGCTGGTGAAATGTTGCACACCAGGCCGAGGCGGGCGGAGTCGTGCCTTTCTCCCAAGATGGTGGGCGTGACCCTCAGGTCAGTGCTGCTCTGCTGGAGCGCCGACTGGATTAGCCGACTGTAAATACTGGACTCACTCAACTCAAGACCTGGATTGAAACATACCACCAGATGAGGGGTCAGAGGTCACCGAAGACCACCAGATTAGCAAAATAAATAAATAAAAATTTGCACGCACGCATACCGAACTCTTTCATCCACTCATTCAGCATTCCAACAAAGGCCGCCACCGCGTTGCCGCCATTCAGCGCCGCCGCCACCGCCAGGTAGGAGCCGTCAAAGTAGGGGAAGTACGAGACGGCGGAGCGGGCGTCAGGCACGGAGCCGGGTGTGAAGTCGGGTGGCATGGCGAAGGTCAGCTGGGCGGAAGTGCTGACGTTGAGGACTGTGGAGAACACGACATGGTTTTAACTGCCGTTAAACTCGCCGCTCCCCATTTCTGATGAGAGTGTTCTGCATCACATCTTCAACGTTCGGGAGCTGTTCTGAGCTCTACCTACATTTACAGCATTTACCAGACGCCCTTATCCAGAGCGACTTATAGTCAGTAGTTACAGGGACAGTCCCCCCCTGGAGACACTCAGGGTTAAGTGTCCTGCTCAGGCACACGATGGTAGTAAGTGGGGTTTGAACCTGGGGCTCCTGGTTCATAAAAGTGAGTGTTTAACCCTCTAGGCCACCACCATTCAATGTTCCACGATCTACCTGCATCATCCCTGCTGCTCATGCAGGAGTAGACGCTGCACTGGAAGTCCCCCAGCGCAGCACCGACAGGCGTGCCGGCAGGGATCCCATGCCATACGGAGAAGGTGCGTCCAGCCAAAGCGCCGGCGTCCACAGGCTCCGGGAGGAGATGCAGCGGGAAGGCAGCAGGCCGTAAACTGCAGGCAGACGAAATCCTCCTGAGCCCAATAAAACACACACACCAAAAACACCACAGAACGAGATATTTCCTCCGACGAAAGGAGCTCCGAATCAGCCGTACATGTCCAGGTTCCACCGGCCAGTGACCGTGTTGAAGTATCCCCAGCCGGCAGCGTTCTGCACAGACATCACACAGTTCTCCAAGCCACACAGCATGGACACCACGTAATCATGAATGGTCCCGGCCACACCGAACTGCTGCAGGTACGCGGGTCTGTGTTGGAACCGAGCAGAGAGACAGCGTCTCAGTCAGACAGGACAATGCACCACACCTATCTCTGCTGTGAGAAACCGAGATTACTGGTGTCTCAGCAGCCAGAAAATGGTGGTGCAGCCGAAGCCTGTGGCCAGGCTGATGTGAGAGTCTGGCTGTGGCAGCGCAGACAGGAAGTCATCGCTGCAGCGTCCATCCTGCCACGTGATCAGCTGACTGACATCTTTGGGCCTGAACATGCGACCCGCATCCGCGCCGTACCATTCACAACCTGGCAACACACAGTCCAGAATACAGGCATCTCAGTGACGTTGGTCCGAACACCAGATAAGATCCGCGGTGAACTTCTCAACTGATCGTTCTCACCTGCCATCGCTCTCCAGAGCATGATTCCATGCATCTGTCCAGACACGCCAACACACACCACATTGCGCAGCTTCTCTCTGGGCAAAGACGACATGCACTGGTTGAGGGTGTGGAGGATTCGTACCGGGTCCTGCTCCTTGAACTGCATCGTAGAGACAATAAGTTAAAATGGAGTCACTCTTTTATTTACATATTTTTATTTCACTCATATTTTTTTAATCATATTTTCAAACACTGGCCAGTTTCATAAAATGTCAGTAGAAGTGAGTAGAAGAGCAACGTGGCAGAAAACTAAAGAAGAGAAGGGTGATAACGTACAAGAATAAAAGAAGAAAGAGCAGAGCAAAATAATCACCCGGAAAAACGACAACAGACCAACACGTGACAGCGGTTGAAAACCCAGATTTTTTTTATTTAAACGGCTCTCAGGGCAACAAACTGGAAATCTGTAGCAAATACTACGGAGCCCCCTAGTGGTCATGCAGCAGAAGTAAAAAAGAATTAGGTGAGGTGGTGGCTCATGTGGCCTGAGACCTGCTGGATGGGAAGCAGGAGGAAGCTGCATGGTAGTAGCATAGTGGGTAACACACTCGCCTATGAACCAGAAGACCCAGGTTCAAACCCCACTTACTACCTGAGTGTCTCCAGGGGGGTAATGTCCCTGTAACTACTGATTGTAAGTCAGGAGGCTGTATGGGAAACTGGATGGGATGCAGGAGGGGGCTGTAGACCTAATACACAGAGTGCTCAGCATGTCCATAATGCATTCCTGTATAATAACCCAACACAGGTATGTGAAGGTACACAATGTACACTAACTAAGAATATATATATTTTTAAAAGGAATGCATTATGAACATACTACGTGCTGTATAAGGCCTACTTCCTCCTGCTTCCATGCAGATTTTTTTGGTTTTGACTCTAATTGGTGTTTTTTTGTGTGAAACTGATGATGAGACAACGTTTATTTTCTGACTGTATTTATAGTACGGCGTTCTGGAATGAAATTCATTATGGGTTATTCCCCAAAATTCCAGACGTCTCGGAATTCTCCTTAAAGGACATTATTTTTGGTATAAAGATCGTGATTGTTATTAGAATACTTTATATTAAAACGTGATGTAAAAATAAGCTGAGCAGATGTGTAAGTGGGGAGAAAGCGGGACGACGAGCGGCTACGTACGCGCGGGTCCGCCGCGGCGCTTCCGGCCGCCCCGGTGGGCGCCGCGCTGCTGCCCGCCACGGTTCTACTCCCGGACTCCAGCAGCACCGCCTTCACCGACGTGGTGCCCAGGTCGATGCCCAGAACGTACCTCGGGGGAGCGACGGGGAGCGCCATGCTCGCCGGAACTCGGGTTTGGTGCGCAGCGGCCACCGTACGGTGTCAAAGGTCACGCTCGCGCTCTTCAATGGCAAACGTGTTGTATCGTTTTAATTTCACACATTTTAATGCGATATTCATGTAACGAGAACTTAACGAAACTAATATATACCGAAAACAAGGATACTTGGTGGCATTGATGTGTGAGGCGAATCGGAGTCCGACCCATCATGCAATGCGGTGGGGAAGATGGCGGACTGATGGGGCTGGTGGATGCGGAGTTAGCCTGGATTGGTTTTTATCGTTTAAGAAAAGGAGTATATTCGACCCAGTTGACTATTTGCGGCCGGTTCGACGTTTATGTACGTTAATGTGTGAAGCATGGTAATTTGTGTCCGACTGTGAAGAAAACGTCGGTTTCATTTTGCTAAAAGATTCGTCACGGTGAGTGTTCGCAGGTTGCACCTCATTTACACAAAACCCTCGACTCAGCAGCCTGCTGCTCGCAGAATGAATGAGAGAAGCCTTTTTCCAGCTTTTAAAGCTCATTCGGAACCTCCGTGACCCCTTATTAGCTTAATTACTGTTCTGACTCGCGGTGTTTTCGCACTCGGTTCGGTTGAAACGTTTAAAATGACTCGGTTCGTCATTTTCGAACCGCCCCGAACCATCTTAATCGCGATCACGTTAGCAGGTGGTTCGGTTCGATGGATCGGATGCTTTCTATCAAATTAACCCACGAACTGAGCACGAGTTCACGCATTACTGTTGTTTTGGGTTCACCTACTGGCTTTCATAGTTTTAATTAAGAACAAATGTAGTCTATCTGTGGCCAGAATTGACTGTCGGGGGTCATCTGATAAGTCCCACTTACTACCATCGTGTCCCTGATGAAGACTCTCAACCTGGTTAAGGGCGTGTGGTAAATGCCATAAATGTGTTACTGGTATTTTAGCTGCGTGTAGGGCTAATGGGAATACATTTTTAGTGTCGCCTGTCAAAACGCACATTGTCGCATCTAAGATGCAGGGGACAGACTTGAACTGCAGTTTGCTCTTGGAGGAGCCACTGCATGAAGATCTGTCTTAATGAAGCGCCTGTGATCTTGTTAATGGATTTGATGAGGTGTTGAGTTGGATTGGATGTACAAAATAACAACAAGATGGTCATCCATTCAAAAACGTCAGACCTCCCAGTGCATCACCGCATCTAAAATCATTTTTCTTCTCAGAATGGAGAATTCAACTGCTTACAAATCTTACAGGGGGGCAGACACCCCTGCTGGAAGCAGCCGGAACCATACGTGCTCTCCTGTAGAACCTACTGGCTTTCAGTGTTTTAATTGAGAATAAATTAGTCTGTCTGTGGCCAGGATTCACTGTCGGGGGGTCTTCCAGCTCCCTGCCTGTCAGCAAGCAGATGCTGTGACTTTCTGACCTCTGAGTTGGGGAGAATTTGAGGTCTGCGCTTTGTCTGAATGGTTTCCAGGTTGCAGACATGGCCACGCTGGCAGCAAAGCGCGAAGGTCCCCAGTTCATCAGCGAGGTGGCGATGCGGGGCAACGCCGCGGTGCTGGACTACTGCCGGACGTCCGTCTCCGCACTGTCCGGGGCCACCGCCGGCATCCTGGGACTCACGGGACTGTACGGCTTCGTCTTCTACTTCCTCGCGTCCTTCCTCCTGTCCCTCCTCCTCATCCTCAAGGCGGGTCGCCGGTGGTGGAACAAGTGCTTCAAATCCCGACGGCTGCTTTTCACTGGCGGTCTGGTTGGGGGCCTTTTCACTTACGTTTTGTTCTGGACTTTCCTCTATGGAATGGTTCATGTGTACTGAAACCACAATTAAATGTGATTTCTGACGAGCTTCTAACACAATTCTGTACCTTGAGTCATCGATTAATTTATCTTGAGAGAAATAAATGAACAGACCAGACCCTGCATCCCAGAAATAGGTGTTTTTTTTTGTTTTTTTTTTGCTATTTACTTATGCATTTGAACAGTGAGCAGGTTTTTAGATGTTAATGTACAGTAGTACTTACAGACGTCAGGGATTATACATATTGACTTATATTCATCATATGTCTGTGTTGACTGTAATGCCGGATATGTACTGTTATCCTGACTGAGAGTAAAGTTGCTGGGTTTTTTTTAATATATATTAAAGATGTTAGGTAGCAGGAGGGTGGGTCATACAGATTTCTTTAGTTATCTGATGTGTTTTTGAAAATAATTTTGCTCACATTCCATCAGTGACCGACCCTCATGTGAACAGGATTCATCGTTCCACAAAGGTGTCCGTTCAATAAACATTAATCACCAGGTTTGGTGTTTAGTTCTTTTTCGTTTTATAGTGTTAAATACGTTTCATTAGATCAGTTTATTTTTAGCAGCAAAAATGGCACATACTCTTATACACGGGACTGGATCAAAGTGGCTGTAATTCTGCACCACGACTGAATTTCAGAAAGAGACTTCAGATACAGGACTAGGCCGATATTTTCATAATAGGGGACCTTTAAGAGGAAAAAGGCACCAGTGATCCTGGCAGGACTGACAGATATGGAAGTTGAGGAGAAGGGTGGTATTAACTAGGCAGATAAGACACTCGACCATGAACCAGACAACCACAAGGTCCCACTTACTACCATCGTGTCCCTGAGCAGGACTCTCAACCTGGTTAGGCGCGTGTGGTAAATGTGGTGTTACTGGTATTTTAGATGCCTGTAGGGCTAATGGGAATTAGTTTTTAGTGTCCCGTGTCAAAACACATGTTGTCGCGTCTGAGATGCATTGGATCCAAAAATCAATTTTCTTCTCACAATGGAGACTTCAATTCCTTGCAAATCCTACAGGGGGGCAGACACCCCAGCTGGAAGCAGCCGGAACGATAGGTGCTCTCCTGTAGGCCACCTGCATCGGTCTGGAGGTTCACTCGTGCGACTGTAACTCCGGCCTCGCAACTCCTGACTGAGGCCTCGGCCGGGCAAACGTCAATTCTGAGCCGTGACAACGGTGAGCTTCTGATGTTCTGCGGGGGGCCTTTTCCGGTGATGTCTGCCTGCCTTCGACGTTCTCCCCTCTCTGTGCTTCCTGGGGACGGTGGGTTTCCTAATTCAGAGAAACGTCACTATCCCTTCAAAATGCCTCAGGTACAGACAGCCTACAAGGTTCTACCACGGGACTGTACCTGTCCGTCTCAAACTTCTTTTCTCGGTAGAGGGAGCTCTTGCTCATCATATACAGCAGGATCATATCACACATGAACACGCCCTGCGGCACACAAACAAAGGAACTAAGGTCACGAGCAAGACATGAAAAAAAAAAATATATATATATATATATATATATATATAAAAGGTCTCCTTCCCAGAATGCAATTCAGGAGCAGCAGTGCCCTCTTCTGGTCCTAACAAGTCCTACTCACCGCTCCCATCAGGGCGAGTCCAGACCCAATATTAACCACCGTGGGAATGATGCTGAACTTCCCAGCCTGCAGAGAGGAGGTGAGGGTCAGGAGTCGGAATTCGGAATGGAAACGGACACTCGGGCGTCGTACCTGTCCATTCACCATGATATCGATCCGTATCCCGTACACCTTGTACAGGGTCCGGTACATGCCTCCCTCAGAATCTTTATAATAACGCGCAAACCTGAGGAAGAGGGCACACGGTACCTGATCTTCTGGCCAGCAGAGCAAATTCATACAGTACAGACCAAAAGTTTGGACGCCTTCTCATCTAACGTGTTTTCTTTATCTTCATGACCATTTACGTTGGTAGATTCTCACTGAAGGCATCAAAACTATGAATGAACACATGTGGAGTTCTGTACTTAACAAAAAGTGGAGACCTGGAGACCTCTACAGTCACCGGACCTGAACCCAGTCCAGATGGTTTGGGGTGAGCTGGACCAACAAGTGCTAAACACCTCTGGGAACTCCTTCAAGACTGTTGGAGAAGCATTTCAGGTGACGACCTCTTGAAGCTCATCGAGAGAATGCCAAGAGTGTGTAAAGCAGTAATCAGAGCAAAGAAACTAGAATATAAAACATGTTTTCACTTATTTCACCTTTTTTTGTTAAGAACAGAACTTCACATGTGTTCATTCATAGTTTTGATGCCTTCAGTGAGAATGCAATGGTCATGAAGATAAAGAAAACACGTTGAATGAGAAGGTGTCCAGACTTTTGGCCTGTACTGTACATCCAGCCCCATTCCAGACGAGTACCTGAAGTTATACCCCGAGCTGACGGAACCTTGTGCGTGGACATCGAGGCGCGTGAAGCTGTAACGGGGGCCGCACCGCGACTCGTCTTTATCCAAGTCGCAGTTCCACTCGATCAGCACTCCGATGGACCCTCCCTAGGAAAAGAAAAACGTGCCGACCGCCACACAGTTCCTGAGCTGCGCGTGTCTACCGCCTGACCAGCGATAACGAGAAGAACCCTCACCACCACGGCCAGGTCCTCAAAACTGTGTCCCGTCCAGTTAACGAGGTCGCCCAGACGGAAGATGGGGCAGTAAGGATGGTGGAGCTGGTTGTACGTGCACATTTTTAGATACGTGTCGTTCCTGCCGTCCAGGACGTTGGACCTAGCGGGGGACATGTGGACGTCAACGTTGTCCCCGGCAGCTCGGGTTACAGCGCTCGCATCTCGGGGTATAAATAGGCGTTCTATTTAAAGGGGGGGGGGCGCAGCTGACGCGTGGTGCTGCCTTTCACACACTTACTTGGAGAAACCGAACTTGGGAAACCTGATGTAGTTCTTGATGTAGATCGTGAAATTTTCGGCCTTTTTCAGCAGGGCCTCCCTGAAGTGAAGAAGTGAAGTGATTGTCATTGTGAGACACTGCAGCACAGCACAAGGTGCACACAGTGAAATTTGTCCTCTGCATTTAACCCATCACCCTGAGTGAGCAGTGGCCACCATGACAGGTGACCGGGGAGCAGTGTGTGGGGACGGTGCTTTGCTCGGTGGCACCTCAGTGGCACCTTGGCGGATCGGGATTCGAACCGGCAACCTTCTGATTACGAGGCCGCTTCCTTAACCGCCAGGACACCACTGGCCCAAACACTGACACAAAACATCAGGTCAGGAACCAAGCCAGCGAGGGGTGGTGAGGACCATGAAACTCACACGGGCCTGTAGTTGCTCTCGACCGGGCACCAGCCGTGTATCTCGCACGTGCCCGTGTCGTTTAAACAGCGTCCCGTCTTGATCCCTGTCGAGATCACAACCTGCGTTAGACGAGACCCGCGGGCCACGGGCACCACGCACACCCCCACGCGGCCGTACCGTGACCGGCGGCCACGATTTCTCCGTCTGGACAGTCCGCGTGGTCCGCGCAGACCCCGTCCGGCACCCTGGGGCTCTGAAAGGGAACAGGGAGAGGGACACGCGGCGTGGGACACGTTCACGCTGTGTTGCGGTGGCAGGGTTTCTCACCTCGGGGCAGAAGCCAAGTCTCTGGCCCGGCGTCTCAATGTAGTTTGTCACGATGAAGAAAACTCTCTCTCCCTATAAAACAACAGTGACGCGGTGACAAGCGCCACCTTGGCGGACACATATGCGTGGCTGTGAAGGAGGGGGACTTTACTTGAGGCGGGATCACGTAGTCCTCGGGACCCCAGAGATGGAGGCCGGATTCGGAGCTGTTGATCAGGGTCACTCCTTTCAGTTTAGTGATGACGGAGCTCTGCAGCGCCTCCTCTCGCTCCTGGTAGCCTTTCTTCCACAGGAACACCCACCTGTGGACGGGAGGGACGCTGTCCAGGTCCAAAAATACTGGCATGCCTCCTGTAAATATGATGAAACACCCCACAAGGTCCCGAGAGGGGTGGTAGTATCCTAGCGGGTAACACACTCGCCTATGAGCCAGAAGACCCAGGTTCAAACCCCACTTACTACCATCGTGTCCCTGAGCAGGACACTTAACTCTGAGTGTCCCCAAGGGGGTACTGTCCCTGTCACTACTGATTGTAAGTCACTCTGGATAAAAACGAGTGACCCCTCCATGTCCCCAAGAGGAACTCGCCGACAAATGCGAGGATTTAGAAGGAACTCCTACCCGACCAGGTATCCGACCACCGCCAGCTGGAAGACTCGGAACAGAACTCCGACCTTCTTGTTCTGGGCGATGACATACTTCTCCGTCTTGTAGTCGAGGAGGGAGAGGAAGAAGGGGCAGCTGGTGGCGGCGGCCATGGCGCACCGCGACAAGCTGAAACCGAAGCCGGCAGGCGACACATGGTGACATAAAAACGGGGGGTCGCACAACCGCCGAAGTGACGAGGTTCATCAACTTTGCCCGTTGTTACATGTTTTATTCTAATTTAACAAGTTCACATGCATTCTGCGTTTCGTATTAATGAAAGAGTAAAGTCTAAATTACATCAGTTTCATTATCAACTGTACGTGCAATATTAATTAGCGTATCCCATTTTGTGTAAAAGATATTAGCGATAAATATTAGAGATATATTAATATTAAAATAAGAGTCAGCGTACCGCCATCACCAGAACACTGTTAAACTGCACATTTTGCATGTTCGTGTGTCCTGTTTGAAATATCCAACATATCCAGTCACTACACGATGTTGCCCAGTTTTGTCCTGTTCGTTGTACAGAAAAATTGTACTTATCTCCTAGATATTACACTTTTGCATTTAGAGCATTTACCAGACGCCCTTATCCAGAGCAATTTACAGCTTAACTTCCCTTAACTTTTCTCATTCATTTTCAATGGTAGTTCTGAACAGTACGGGTGTAATATATTTCTGGCCACTGCGAGGTTGTGGCGCTGTTTCGACATTTCTTTTTTGCCCGGTCAGCAGACGCTGCTCGCTACTGTCTCCAGTACGAAGAATTGACCTTTGTCAACTCTGCTCTGACCGAATGGAAATTTTATTTGTCACGTACAGAGGACAGCTCTGCAAGGTGTATTAAGCACCTGGTTAAGAAGAACACCAACTCTTCGCTGAACACAAGTGAGGAGATGCTCCAGGAGAACCTGTGGCAGAATTTAACAAGGAGTCCCCCAGTTCCAAGAATCATCTCTGACAAGAGATGATGTAGAAAGGATGGTGAAGGAAATTGTGGAGAAGCAGCAGGCACTACGACAGCAACAACAAAAAAGACCACAAGGAATTGTCTTGCAGCCAAAATTCATGTAAATTTCATGTAAATTCATCATACTTTCAGACCTCATCATGACATATTTTAAATTTGAGTAACCCATTGAAATAAAAATATGTATACATATACATTGTTTTATATGTGTATATGTTCTCTAGACTTCTGTAGTAATGTGTACTTAAAGCAATAAAGAGCAATTTACAGTTTCTCAATAGTTGATACAATGACAAAAAATACAGTCGCCTATGAACCAGAAGACCCAGGTTCAAACCCCACTTACTACCATTGTGTCCCTGAGCAAGACACTTAACCCTGAGTGTCTCCAGGGGGGGACTGTCCCTGTAACTACTGATTGTAAGATTGTAAGGGCGTCTGATAAATTCTGTAAATGTAAATAAAGTTTATTATTAAACGTTGCATTTATACTACATTTCATTATGCAGTTTAAATTGAGTTTAAACAGCTGTGCCATAAGACTGTAATATGTCAGTTCTGTAAAGTTAAAATGTAACAATTGTTCTGGGAAGTAATAATTAAACACTTTGACAAACAAATGAATAAAAAAAGATAACTAATTATAGTAACCAAAAAATTACTTATGATTGATTATTAAGTGACAAGATTAAATTAAATACAACAGAAACAAAGCTAATGTTAAATTTACAATATTTGCAAATAAAACCCTACAATTTGATAAAGTCTAATTGGGAATGAGATTCTTGCCCTCTGAGAAACCACTAGAGCAAAAAGCTCAAATCCTATTGTCTTTTGCATCCTATTGGCTGGTTGTCTGTTATGACTATCCGCAACCGGCCCCCTGGAGACACTCAGGGTTAAGTGTCTTCTCAGTGACACAATGGTAGTAAGTGGGGTTTGAACCTGGGTTCATAGACGAGTGTGTTACCCACTAGGCTACTAACTCCCAATACAAATACTCAGTACAAACCTTTATTATGTAGATAACCTGCACAGTATTTAAGCCTCAGTTTTAGCTAGTTTAGTTTAGCGTGTATATACATATATATTTTTTTCTTTTATGATTTTACTATGGGGGGGTGTGTGTGAAACATTATTTCAATTTACAGTATACTGTCGTACTGACAATCTTGAATTACGTTGGCTTTAAACCCAGTCGCTACATCAGTCTACATCTGCAATGAAAATGTGCAGGTAATTAAGAAATTAATCAAGTAGTTAATCACTTGTGTTTATTACAGCCACGTTCAGAATGTCCCGAATGACGTCACGGACGCTCTTTTGCAGAGCAACAGCGCCGGACGGCGACGGAGGGAACTGCAGTCAAACTGCGCTTGATTATGGAAGGCCGTGTGCGCCATAATTCGCCTACATTTGAACGCGTGGTTTAAAAACACGCGTTTCTATTGAAGGCCATTTGTGCCATAATCCGCCTGACTTATAACACAGCGCACGTTTGACTACATCCCTACCAGGATAATTATGAGCTTTATGGTTCAGTTTTATCACGTTACTGTATCATATTCTGAAAATCGGTAGTTGTGTGATAAAACGTATGAACCAGATGAGCAAAGTCCAGGTTCAAACAAGACTTAAAACCAGTGTCTGGAATGCCATAAATGCGTACAATTATTACTTGAAAATCATGAGGGATGTAGGTTTTATACGCAGACCTTTCTCATGAACTCACACTGAAACGAAACACTTATGAACTTCAGCGGTTCCTAGTTGTGAAATTGTGTATACGATCAAATCCCTAACCCAAGCTAAGAGTTTAATATTTAGATCAGCCTACACAAAATTAAACTACTCCAAGAAGTTCACTCAAAAGTCCTTCAGGTTGCCCAAACATTTATTTTCCCTTTACAAGACACTACTTCATTTCAATACTTTAATTTCAATATTTTAAAAACACAGAAACAATAAAAAGGGGTTATAAGTAAATAAAGATAAGAAAATGACAATCAACTGAACATTCACTGCCCGCCTCGGAGACGCAGGACCAGGTGGAGGGTGGATTCTTTCTGGATGTTGTAGTCGGACAGGGTGCGGCCATCTTCCAGCTGCTTGCCGGCAAAGATCAGCCTCTGCTGGTCTGGGGGAATGCCCTCCTTGTCCTGGATCTTGGCCTTGACGTTCTCAATGGTGTCACTGGGCTCAACCTCAAGGGTGATGGTCTTGCCGGTCAGGGTCTTCACAAAGATCTGCATGCCACCCCTGAGGCGCAGGACCAGGTGGAGGGTGGATTCCTTCTGGATGTTGTAGTCGGACAGGGTGCGGCCATCTTCCAGCTGCTTGCCGGCAAAGATCAGCCTCTGCTGGTCTGGGGGAATGCCCTCCTTGTCCTGGATCTTGGCCTTGACGTTCTCAATGGTGTCACTGGGCTCAACCTCAAGGGTGATGGTCTTGCCGGTCAGGGTCTTCACAAAGATCTGCATGCCACCCCTGAGGCGCAGGACCAGGTGGAGGGTGGATTCCTTCTGGATGTTGTAGTCGGACAGGGTGCGGCCATCTTCCAGCTGCTTGCCGGCAAAGATCAGCCTCTGCTGGTCTGGGGGAATGCCCTCCTTGTCCTGGATCTTGGCCTTGACGTTCTCAATGGTGTCACTGGGCTCAACCTCAAGGGTGATGGTCTTGCCGGTCAGGGTCTTCACAAAGATCTGCATGCCACCCCTGAGGCGCAGGACCAGGTGGAGGGTGGATTCCTTCTGGATGTTGTAGTCGGACAGGGTGCGGCCATCTTCCAGCTGCTTGCCGGCAAAGATCAGCCTCTGCTGGTCTGGGGGAATGCCCTCCTTGTCCTGGATCTTGGCCTTGACGTTCTCAATGGTGTCACTGGGCTCAACCTCAAGGGTGATGGTCTTGCCGGTCAGGGTCTTCACAAAGATCTGCATGCCACCCCTGAGGCGCAGGACCAGGTGGAGGGTGGATTCCTTCTGGATGTTGTAGTCGGACAGGGTGCGGCCATCTTCCAGCTGCTTGCCGGCAAAGATCAGCCTCTGCTGGTCTGGGGGAATGCCCTCCTTGTCCTGGATCTTGGCCTTGACGTTCTCAATGGTGTCACTGGGCTCAACCTCAAGGGTGATGGTCTTGCCGGTCAGGGTCTTCACAAAGATCTGCATGCCACCCCTGAGGCGCAGGACCAGGTGGAGGGTGGATTCCTTCTGGATGTTGTAGTCGGACAGGGTGCGGCCATCTTCCAGCTGCTTGCCGGCAAAGATCAGCCTCTGCTGGTCTGGGGGAATGCCCTCCTTGTCCTGGATCTTGGCCTTGACGTTCTCAATGGTGTCACTGGGCTCAACCTCAAGGGTGATGGTCTTGCCGGTCAGGGTCTTCACAAAGATCTGCATTTTTAATCTAAATAAAAAAAAAAAAAAAAATTAAAAATCTTTTAGAACATTTTAGTAGGTACGCTTTCCCGGTACATAATGCAGTCGTTTAATTATTTAAATGGTAGAGATAAGGATTTTGTGTGTGTGTGAGTGAGAGAGAGAGAGAGGGGTGACCGCCGCCATTTTGTGACATCCGGGTTCTTTGTCCAGCTTCAAGGTATTACTTCGAGTGGCAGCCTGTTACAGCAGGTCTGCTCATTTCTGAGTTTCTTTCTTATTTCTCCTATTTTTAATTCTCTTAGTTTGATATTGCTGACATTACCTTTTCGCTGCTATTACCTTTGTCCTATCAACTTTCTGCCGTGACAATGCAATTTCCCGCTTTTGGGACTAATAAAGGTTTATCTCATCTTATCGTGAGGTGAATCAGCGTTATAAACGGAAAATACATAAAATACAAAAAGAAAAGAAAATAACCCGACAAGAATATAACACCTATTTTTAAAACCGAAAGCCTAAGTACACATCTCAAAGCGGCCTCGATTATAGCCACCGAATAAACTGAAACGAAACAACGACAAAACGATCAGCGCACAAAACTGACCTCCTCAAAAACGAACTACAGCCAGAAACGAACATGGGGTAACTAAATAAACCTTACCGTCTCCTTCGTGCTTCTAAGCGAAACCCGGGCGTTTCCGGTATTTATAACTCAGCGTAACGTCAGCGGTATTGCGCCATATTATTCATCCGCCCGTTAAAAGAAAATAGGTCCTCGATATCGCGCTCAGAACTTCACCAGTGCTATATTGCGCATACTTGCTTCGACGTTTTTCTTTGTACATGGGCACCCCCCATTTGCTATTTGTTGTGTATTTGTGTGAAACCTTAACCCTTTGTTTGAAGTAGCCAGTGGAAAAAACACTGCGCGGAGTGATATTGCTCATGCGTTCGAGCCGGGTCAAGAAGCGTCTAGAAAACGCAAGAAGGCGTGGAATGCAGCAGCGACTCCGGCGCCGGTGATTGGACGAGCGACTTGTTTGCGTCAGTTCTGATTGGACCGAAACGTCAGTAATGCGGAAGAAAAAAAAATCGATTATGAATAATGAAGAAGTTGAGAAGAAAAAAATATTCTTATGAAAAAGTTATGGGCAATAATGGGCAATTCTTCACGACCCGTTAAAGAGAATCAGACACGTTCTAACAGCCCACGACATATTTACTTTATCACAGTGCTCTCTGATAGTTCAGTTGAACCCGAAGAATAGATTTCGATAACCCGAAAATAGCGGTATGGATTCGTGGATTATTAGTGGGGGAAAAAAAACGAAGAATGAAATATTGTGTGCTCAGTTCAGCTTCTGTGTCCCTGGAACACATGCTGCCAGATGGTGTTCGGTGGAGAAGAAGTGGGTCAAGCCTAGAAAGCTGACACCACAGGCGCTATATTTACTGTGGCCAGGTGTGCGGTGGGAAATGGGAAAGAACCAGAATCAGGGTGGGTGCGGGATGTCTTGAGTATTTAATGCTAGGTTCATTTGCCACGTCGCTTGTTTGTTTGGCTACATTCGGGGCTAAATAAATGAATCATGAGATGTACATATATTTTTTTTAATAGCAGTCAGACGTTTGACTTCTTGATCAGAACATTTCCGTTTAGGACTGATCAGGGCATTTTGTTTGTGCCTTTCTTGGCGCATCGTGATTTACAGTCACAAGGACAGGGCGTCTCCGGCAGCTGCCAGGACACGATCCGGATCATCCTGCCGAACTGGTTCACGGTCAACACCCGTCACGTGACACCGACGCCACACTTTTCACAGCGCAGGAGTGGCGAGATGAACAAACAGTCAATCTTCTCAGACGCCTCCACCGGGCCTGCGTGAAGACACGTGGCTCCGAAGGTCATGTGAGCTTTGCCACGGTGGCCCGTTGCCGTTCACGTGATTTTTCGACGCGTGATCGCCCACGTCACCAAGGCCTGTTTGTGCAAAGCGGCTGTACTCTGAGCCCAGGGGCAACGTTTCCTCCCAGACACAATTCCAACAAACAGACCACAGTGAGGAGACTCTCACACGCTTACCTTTGTTAATGCGTATTCTTTATTGTAAATAAGAAATAAATAAATCAACAAAATGAAACATTTTTACTGTCTTAAGTATTACAAATTTTGTTACTTTACTTTCAGGTTATTTGGGTTTTTTTTTATTACGGATGAAGTTGGCAATTTCACATTATTGTGGAAGGCTCAAATAATTTTAAATCTTCAAGCTTCAAACAGTTCCTGCCTTGCCTTGACACTAGAAGTGGAGCTTGAGCCCGAGTGCTCTGATAACAGGCTGTTTGAATCTGTGTATCTGTATGGTTTTTGTTCTGCTTTAAATCATTAATTGACCCCCGAATGTGACTCGGTCAGCTGACTCCTCTCTTCTTCTTTTTTTTTTTTGAACAGTATTGCGCATTTGTTTGGAACGAAGCTTTGATGGCGCACGGCGGACAGGACGGGAGGTATGTGAACCCGTAACATCCTGGTTTAAAAGAAAACCCGTTTCAGCATGGCGGCCTGTGAAAGGCTGTGTCTGTGCGCAGGAACCCGGATCTGGTCGGACACTTGGGCGGGTGCCACTGCGGTGCTGTCCGCTTCCAGGTATGGACGTGCCCGGACCTGCACGTCTTCAAGTGCAAGTAAGACCCCGATCAGTCCCCCGTTCACCACGGTGGCCCTCATCATCAGCTCACTTCACCGTTCTGTCCTAGCTGCAGCATTTGCACCAAAAAACAGAACCATCACTTCATTGTGCCCAAGTCCCAGTTTACCCTCTTGCAGGTAATGAGCAGAGTGAGAATCATGGACGTTGACAATCATGGACGTCCTTTTGTGAGGCTTCCACTTTATTGCAGGGTTCTGACCGCCTGTCCACGTACACGTTTAACACGCACACCGCCAAGCACATGTTCTGCAGAACCTGCGGGGTGCAGAGCTTCTACATCCCTCGCTCCAATCCTGATGGCTTCGGTACGTTTGGTCTGGTGTACACCACGGTTCAGACGTTTACGCCTGGCGCTCCGGCCACTTTTACAGCTTGTTTAACCAGATAATTGTTGCATTACATTTACATTTATGACATTTATCAGACACCCTTATCCAAAGCAACTCACAGTCAGTAGTTACAGGGAGTGTCTCCCCCCAGAGACACTCAGGGTTAAGTGTCCTACTCAGGGACACGATGGTAGTAAGTGGGGTTTGAACCTGGGTCTTCTGGTTCATAGGTGAGTGTGTTACCCCACTAGGCTACTAACACCCGACGCATTAGTGAACACAGCATGATGGAACAGTCAGTAGCCTGGGTGGCTGTGAACCAGAAGACCCAGGTTCTAATCCCACTTACTACCAGCAGGACACTTGACCCTCACTGTCCCTGTCACTACTGAAAATGGCATCTGGTAAATGTATATTTCCAGCTACCAATCACCTACATCAGAGGAGTTAAATGACCTTAAACCTTTGAACGGTGGTTTATATGTACGTCAGCATGCCCATTTGTTTGTATTTGAATGTCATTTTGAAATGTCATCTGATCTGAGGCGTCGCGCCACACTGCCTGGACCCGGGGACGGTGCGCAGCGTGACCGTGGAGGATTTCTGTGGGGAGAACTGGGAGGACAGCATGGAGCAGCACCAGACCATCCGGAGCATGTCCCAGCCTCGGAAATAAAACTGCCGCGCAGGCCCAGTAAAGAGAATCAAGTTGCTTTATTTAAACCAAAACTAATGATATCTGCGGACCAAATTTAACCTCGTGCTTGAAATAAGCCCTTCATGCAGCTGACGGGGCAAGCAGATAGTCCATGTGAGAGGGGGCGCTTTGATCCAGGACATTCTGGACTATTTAAGCATGTAGTTGTCCATCTGAAGGAGGTCCTGGAACTGTGGCGATGCCTGGCTGTGAAATGAGTTCATCCTGATACTGGTGGACCATGATCTCCAATGAATAATGAATAATGTGATTCTTCTGAAGACCTCATCATGACCATATGACTTATGTTCAGTGATGATAAACTGGCTTTTTGAATAAAAATAACTTTATTTGCCACTTAAATGTTTTTCGGCTACAATCTTTAAAGAACATAAAAAAAAACATTCATTCAAACAGCCTGTCTAAAGAAATATAAACTTTAACATAAGGCCTCAGATCTAATTATTACAGATAAGATCTGAAACGTACAGTAGTGTCCAAACAATAGAACATGTGAAAGAAATTAGACGCAGTATTAAGTGCAAGTTAAGTTGGGGTCAGTAGAACTTCAGGACTTGTTTCTCCTGCACAACCACTCGGAACGTGTTGACCCACATGTAGCGCGAGAAGATGAGGTAGAGGTGTCGGAACCACAGCAGCTGACTACGATGGCAGCGCATGGCCTTCTGTTGGGAGCACAGAAGAGGGAGGTCACCACGGTGAAACCTCCTCAATCCAGGCCTTTAGCGTCCTGGTCCCATATGGACCAGAAGTGTCCACAGGCCCTTCTAGGGAGATGAGATTCTGTGGCGGGGAACTTCTCACCACTGGCTTACCTTGGCCTGCTTATGCTCCTCCATCCCAATGACAAAGCAGAAGTCGGAGGGGAAGAGCCAGCTGACTGGCAGCTCCAGGACCGAGAGGTACTTCCTGAACATGCTGATGGAACACAGCGCCAGGACGTGGCAGCCTGTGAACAGCAGGTGGGATAAAGAGAGCACTCAGGACAATGATGGACACGTGTCCCGATGGCAGGTATAAGTGCCTGATGTCGCAGAAGGCGCTTATGATAAGAAGATGAAATCAAGAAGGAACCGCAACACCTGGCTTAGTCCTGTCTCATTCAGAAATAAAAGAAGCACCCAGACATCAGGTCAATGATACCAGGACATTAATCCGTCCCTGGACATCAGTGACCGCGGGCGGGTTTAGTGCGGTTACATAAAAACATAGTTTAAGACATCTGTTTAATCATGGCAGCACAGTTTCCGGTAGGACATGAACCGCTATTTATATACGTAATAGATAAAATCGTGCCAAACGAATACATGGACAAAATCGATTCAGTATTTGGCCTGGATTTAAATTTAAAGCTCAAATTCAGACTGATTGCAATATGATTGCTGCACCTTTAAATATAAAAAAAAGGGGACATTAACCTACACAATGTAAAGTTCCTACAGACAGGGAATGAATGGTCACATGACACCCAGTTTACTCAATTAAGACAAATTATTTAAAAAGTAAATGATTTAAGTATACAGTACTGGCCAAATGTTTGGACACCTTCTCATTCAACGTGTTTTCTTTATTTTCATGACCATTTACGTTGGTAGATTCTCACTGAAGGCATCAAAACTATGAATGAACACATGTGGAATTATGTACTTAACAAAAAAAGGTGAAATAAGTGAAAACATGTTTTATATTCTAGTTTCTTTGCTCTGATTACTGCTTTGCACACTCTTGGCATTCTCTCGATGAGCTTCAAGAGGTCGTCACCTGAAATGCTTCTCCAACAGTCTTGAAGGAGTTCCCAGAGGTGTTTAGCACTTGTTGGTCCAGCTCACCCCAAACCATCTGGATTGGGTTCAGGTCCGGTGACTGTGGAGGCCAGGTCTCCACTTTTTGTTAAGTACAGAACTCCACATGTGTTCATTCATAGTTTTGATGCCTTCAGTGAGAATCTACCAACGTAAATGGTCATGAAAATAAAGAAAACACATTGAATGAGAAGGTGTCCAAACTTTTGGCCTCTACTGTACATCAAAGCACTTCACTTTTCCTAAATTAGAAAGATTTTATGTCCGGTCAACAAATCATTCTTCTAAGATGAATGATTATATATGTGACAAATAAAATTTTAATTAGAATTTTTATCCACTTCGGAAAACGATTCTTGAGGAAGCTGAAGAGCAGTGACAATAACTGAGTCCAAACAGCAGGTGGCGCCTAATGAACAACCACATACAATCCAGGTCATACGGTCCCAAACAGTCCCTGAAATGTCTCATAAGTTCTCCATTAAAAGCCACCACTAATTTAAAGGCATTTTCGTTTGGTGGAGAGACGTACCATCTGGAATCTTCCCACTGGAGGCCAGATAACTGTTGGCAGACAAAACAACAAATGTAAGACCAATAATACATTTTTTACATCAAAATTGCAGTAATTTGACTAAAATAACATCCAATGGCAAGCATAAAAATTATTTTAATATTATGATTCGTTATAATAATGGCCAATGAAAACTGTAAATCATGGGGAAACAAAATTCTGCTTTTGCCATATGACATTTATAAGACGAATGTATAAAAAGTGAGATTATTACTGTTATTATGTCGGTCACTTTCACCATGCTAACAATGGGAATCTAGTAAACAGGCAGCTTGTTTCCAGGCGATCAGCACAATTTTGGGTCAGAAAAGGATAAGATCGGTGCAGCTGGCCACGGGCCAACTGGGAAAAAGGTCGACATTTTCTGTGGGGGAAGAAAGCCGGTGCAGGTCCGGAGCCTGCACGCCATACAGCGGCACTAAAACACATATTGTTCCATCATCCAGTCTTTTCAGTGCAAGTCAATTTTCCCACATTTTGCCTCATATTGATTACCGAATCATTGCATTTCTATATGAGAAGTATATCTATTCTTTTTGTACTTATTTTATTTATATGAACTGTAGAAATAATTAGATTATTATGTACAACGGTCAGTGATATAAACCTTCGACATTAAAATAATATTTCAGATTGAAATTTGTATTTGCAGAATTGCCGTTCTCCTCGTATTTTACAGCACTTGGCTGACGGTGGAGCTGTTTGGCTGTGTGTGTGTGTGTGTGTGTGTGTGTGTGTTTGGAGGTGCCGTATTTCTGCTCAGAAAATGCTGCAGTCTCGGAATGCAGACTGCGGTGCGGGGTTTGTGGAGCGCCGCCCAGCCGGAGTTTAGAACGGCCCAGGGCGGCCATTTTGGCGTTTTACCTGAGGGCCTGGTGGACGGCGATGTGATTGGCATGGCCGCTGACCCCTCTCCCGTCGAAGGTCAGCACCTGCCAACAACACCAGTAAAATGGGAATGTAAAACGGGAATAGCGGTCCACACATGGAGCCACTTTGGCCGTGCTGGCAGCAGATAACAGATATTTACTCTGTGAACATGGAGCGCCTAATTAAACAGAAATGTATGAGAACGCGGTGCAGAACGCCTCGGCCTGCGGAGATCGGGAATAAGGAATCTTCGGGTTGTTATGGGAACGCCAGGCCTGGAAAAAAGGCACGATTCCCCGGAAACGTATCGGGCTGCCAGAATAAACAGGCCTGCAGGCAGCGTACAGAGTGTATTTTGGAACATACGACCCACGCCCATGTGCCTTCTTCGCTGCCTTCGCGCTCCCGTTTGCTTCGGACGCCGTATTCCTGCAACGGTGTTCCGTGGAGCTGCACTGCACCAGGTTAATTATCAGACACCAGATGCCTTGTGGGTAATTTTCTGGAGCCCGGCATAGTCGATGATAATCGGGTGGGGAAACGGGCCAGGCCTGCAGCAGTTCCATGCGATTATGTTTAAATACAGGGGAAGACGACATGATGCCCTCGGTCCGTCAATATCAAGCGGCAAAACCGACACGACCGATCCACAGGCATCAACGCCGCACTTACCACGTCGATGGACTGGGCCGTGATGTGTTTTAAAATCAGGGAGGAGGCCAGAGAGATGCTCCACTTGGCCCTGGGGTCATCAGGGAGCTCTCTACAAGGGAAAGGAGACAGAGAGATAAGTGAAGTGATTGTCACTTCTGATACACAGCAGCACAGTACACGGTGCACACGGTGAAATTTGTCCTCTGCATTTAACCCATCACCCTGAGTGAGCAGTGTGGGGAGCAGTGTGTGGGGACGGTGGCACCTTGGCGGTTCGGGATCGTGAACCGGTACGGGGCCGCTTCCGCTTCCTTAACCGCTAGGCCACCGCTGCTCCAATAAGACACAATCATGCTGACGATTTAACAAGCTAAATGGTAAGATTTGATACGTAAAAACAGCAACGTAGTGGAAGCACTCCGGCATGATTTATGACCAGGAGCAGCGTTCTTTTGCTAGAAGGTGGTTTAGATAGAAGGTGGTTGCCAATGCTTGGTGTCAAGGGTCATTAGAGCCACTGGGGCTTTTGGTTTACATTGATCTGGAGCTAATAAAGACCATGTGACCCAGGGGAGAGCATGGAGCAGATTCCCTGGTTTACCCGCTCACGTGGGCTCCATCACGGCGCGTACGCCATGTTTATCGGTCCTGCTTTCTGCTCTCGACCCCTCCCACTGACACACACACACACACACACACACACACACACACACACACACACACACAGACTCACTCGGGAAAACTGTCCTGGGGGCTTCATTAGAAACCGGGTACAGAGGAGGTTGCGGCTTATACAACAGAAAACACACACACACACACGTTATACAATCATGTTTCTGATGTTGGAACTGGATTTTGGATGCGTTCAAAAGTTGGACAAAGGAGACACGCAGATTGGGGGGAGGCGCGGAGTTAAAGCGACAGAGAGAAATGGCCTGATGGGGCAGCGAGGGGGTCAGCAGCGCCGGAGCTGAAAGGATTCGGTTGAACCCCCCCCCCCGTCCAGCCCACCAGCACAATGCAGCAGGGCCGCCGTGCCCTGGCAGGAGCGTGATAGATCAGGACACAAATCAAGCGGCTGCCAGGGTCCCGGGGTCAGCCCTGACCAGTTCCAGCGGGGTGAGGGGTCCCTTAAAAAAAAAAAAAAAAAAAAAAAAGGCTGGGAATTCTCTCCCGGTTGAGGCCGGGAGAATAAAAAACACTGGACATTTTGGATATGGACAATCGATCGCTGCGGCTTCACCGTAAGAGAGAGAGAAAACAAACGAACAAAAGACACATGATCTACCTGACCTTTCTCAAGCGGGATGAAAGCGCGGTTTTCACTTCACTATGGCAACAGCCAAGCGCCCTGAAGTAACCCCCCACCCTCCTCCCGCCTGAATGCAGTTGTTGAACTTTGGCCTACTGGAGCGGCTGTGGGACTGACTGACAGTGCTTGTTTAGTCTGGTCACATGGGGCCGAGGCCTAGAAGGCTGGCAGGCTCCGGCCCTCTAATTTGCACAGCGAGGGAGCTGGGAAAGCAGAACGCAGGCGGTTAACTCCTTCGGGGGAGGGACTGATGCGAACAGGCCGAGCCATCTACTGCCCTAAATATCATCACAGGCATGTAGACCTTCGTCGCTGATATCAATCACGGCCAGTCATTTTCAAAATGCTACAACAAGCTTTAGAATTAAGAATTAATATTGAATAACACTTGGCAACTTGTGTGATTCATTTCTTACATGCTTTTAATTGATAAACTATTAGTTAAAATCACACATGTGCCTTTTTCAGTATGAAATGAAGGGCTTTTATTTTGACACTCCCTGCCAGATTGGATTAACAGGAACTCGTTCCCCTCTTGGTCCAAATCAATTTATAAATAAACGCAGGGATAGGTCGTGTTTTCTGCACAGAACAGGTAGATCACGGAGGTGCAGACCACACCAGGGACCAGTGAACCATGCTTAGATGTGTGCTGATCCCATAATGCACCAGGGCCTGGAGACAGTCGACACAGCTGACATATTTATGAGGCCCAACCCTGAGTTATGTGATCTGATAATCTTTATACACATTTCCAACCACATTATGATGCTTTTAAGGCCCCATCCACACTCTAAAGCGGGTTTTTGGTTTGTAAAAAACCTGCGTCCACACGAAGCGTTATCTGAAACGTTGTCGTACACACGAAGATGCAGAGAACGTCCTGAACGCTTTTAATCCCCTTCCACACCTTTAGGTGGTGCTGTAACTCCCTGCTCTCGCGTCTTGTTTTGAGTCTAGTTCTCCTTTGCAGCGTGTTGAACTGCCAGAACACGTCTACAGTCTTGTCATTTCTTTAGAGAGGATTTCTTGTATAAGAAAAAGAAAAACGTTTCCGTGTGGATGCAAGGCCGAATCGGACAGAAATTTTACAGTTTCAGAGAAAAACGTTTCCGTGTGGACACAAGGACAGAAATTTTACCGTTTCACAAAAAACGTTCCTGTGTGGACGCAAGGCCCGACTTCAGAGAAAAACGTTTCCGTATGGACGCAAGGCCGGATCGGACAGAAATTTTACAGTTTCAGAGAAAAACGTTTCCGTGTGGACCCAAGGCCCAATCGGACAGAAATGTTACAGTTTCCACGTCCACACGGAAAGGCCCGATTGGACAGAAATTTTACAGTTTCAAAGAAAAACGTTTCCGTGTGGACACAAGGCCCGATTTCAGAGAAAAACGTTTCCATGTGGACGCAATGCCCAATCGAAAAGAAATTTTACAGTTTCAGAGAAAAACGTTTCCGTGTGGACACAAGGCCCGATTTCAGAGAAAAACGTTTCTGTGTGGACGCAAGGCTCGACCGAACATAATTTTACAGTTTCAGAGAAAATGTTTCCGTGTGGACACAAGGCACGATTTCAGAGAAAAACGTTTCCGTGTGGACACAAGGCCCGATTGGACAGAAATTTCACAGTTTCCGCGTCCACACAGAAAGGCCCGATTGGACAGAAATGTTACCGTTTCACAAAAAAACTTTTCAGTGTTGACGCAAGGCCCGATTTCAGAGAAAAACGTTTCCATGTGGACGCAATGCCCAATCGGACAGAAATTTTACAGTTTCAGAGAAAAACGTTTCCATGTTTACGCAAGGCCCGATTCCACAGAAAAACGTTTCCATGTTGACGAAAGGCCCGATTTCAGAGAAAAACGTTTCCATGTGGACCCAATGCCCAATCGGACAGAAATTTTACAGTTTCCACGTCCACACGGAAAGGCCCGATTGGACAGAAATTTTACCGTTTCACAACAAATGTTTCCGTGTGGACGCAAGGCCCGATTTCAGAGAAAAAAAACGTTTCTGTGTGGACGCAAGGCTCGACCGAACAGAATTTTACAGTTTCAGACAAAAACGTTTCCGTGTGGACGCAAAGCCAGATCAGACAGAAATTTTACAGTTTCACAGAAAAACGTTTCCGTGTGGACACAAGGCCCAATCTGACAGAAATTTTACAGTTTCAGAGAAAAACATTTCCGTGTGGACACAAGGCCCGATTTCAGAGAAAAACGTTTCCATGTGGACGCAATGCCTGATCGAACAGAAATTTTACAGTTTCAGAGAAAAACGTTTCCGTGTGGACACAAGGCCCGATTGGACAGAAATGTTTCCCGTTTCACAAAAAAACTTTTCGTGTGGACACAAGGCCCGATCGGACAGAAATGCTAGTTTCCACAGTTTCCGCGTCCACGTGGAAAGGCCCGATTGGACAGAAATGTTACAATTTCACAAAAAACGTTTCCGTGTTGATGCAAGGCCCGATTTCAGAGAAAAACGTTTCCATGTGGACGCAAGGCCTGATCAGACAGAAATTTACTGTTTTAGAGAAAAATGCTTCAGTGTGTACGCAAGGCCCGATCAGACAAAAATGTACAATTTCAGCGAAAAACATTTCAATGTGGACGTAAGGCCCGATCGGACAGAAATTTTACAGTTTCAGAGAAAAATGTTTCCGTGTGGACACAAGGCCCAATCGGACAGAAATGTTACAGTTTCCACGTCCACACGGAAAGGCCCGATTGGACAGAAATTTTACCGTTTCACAAAAAACGTTTCTGTGTGGACGCAAGGCCAGATCAGAAATTTAATAGTTTCAGAGAAAAACGTTTCCGTGTGGACGCAAGGCCCAATCGGACAGAAATGTTACAGTTTCTACGTCCACACGGAAAGGGCCGATTGGACAGAAATTTTACCATTTCACAAAAAACGTTTCTGTGTGGACGCAAGGCTCGATCGGACAGAAATTTTATAATTTCACAGAAAAACGTTTCCGTGTGGACGCAAGGCCCGATCGGACAGAAATGTTACAGTTTCCACGTCGCAAGGTCCGATTTCAGAGAAAAACGTTTCTGTGTGGACGCAAGGCTCGATCGGACAGAAATTTTACAATTTCACAGAAAAACGTTTCCGTGTGGACACAAGGCCCAATCGGACAGAAATGTTACAGTTTCCACGTCCACACGGAAAGGCCCGATTGGACAGAAATTTTACCGTTTCACAACAAATGTTTCCGTGTGGACGCAAGGCCCGATTTCAGAGAAAAAAAACGTTTCTGTGTGGACGCAAGGCTCGACCGAACAGAATTTTACAGTTTCAGACAAAAACGTTTCCGTGTGGACGCAAAGCCAGATCAGACAGAAATTTTACCATTTCACAAAAAACGTTTCCGTGTGGACACAAGGCACGATCGGACAGAAATGTTACAGTTTCTACGTCCACACGGAAAGGACCGATTGGACAGAAATTTTACCATTTCACAGAAAAACTTTTCTGTGTGGACACAAGGCCCGATCGGACGGAGCCTCAGATTGACTAAACGTATATTGTTGTATGTTTACACACACACACACACACACACTTTTTCGTCATAACACTGCTGTATGAGAGTTTAAAAATTCTGCAACAGTCTGTTCATTCTGTCTGTCTGTCCCCAAGCCAGACTGAAGTCTTGTGAGCTTTGCCCACAACCAAACTCATGCTGAAACTGAGCTGAAGGGGAGCAGCAGGATGAAGAGTCTGTGTGAACGTACGTGTGTGTGTGTGTACGTGTGTGTGTGTGTGTGTGTGTGTGTGTGTACGTGTGTGAATTGGGGGAAGAGGCAGATGAAGATAACTTGCCCTGGGGGTAAACAGTGAAGCTGCGAGAGGAAACAGAGACATGCCGAGGGGGTTTTGAGTTCAGTGCCCAAGCCGACAGAACAAGCGGAGATCAAAGTTCAGCAGGGCATCTCGGGTTCACATCCCAGTCCTGGGTAACCTCACACTGAGCCGCTCTCTCAGAACTATTCAAACTTCCAAGAAGGACTGCTGTGGTTGGGAACACATAGAAATACTGATACGGTGCAATGAAATGAAAAAAGAATTTTCACTTGCACACAACACAATTCCTCTATTCTATATTTATAAACCATAAATAACAATGTTACAGAGGGGGGCATGAGAATCTTTTGACCAGTTTATGATTGTTTCATTCCAAAAAAGAGCTGCTGCAGAGATACAAAATTTAAATAAATCAAAACTGGTCTCATTCATACCAGCAGCAACAACAAAAAAGAAACAAAAAGGGGTTGAAGTCGATTGCTTTCTGTGGAATTCTGGAGAACTAAATTATTATTTAAAACCCCATTTAATTATTTTCTAGCCACTGCAGGACCATAGAGAGGCTAGAGGGAAATTGTATTAATGTTAAATAATCTCATAAAGTCACATTTTCATGGTAGGGGACCTTTATGGAGACTCTGGAAATGTATTGCTCATGATACCTAATGGCTTCATTTCAGGGTGAGAGGAAACCCCCCCCCTTCGTAACGCTCATTCACTCTCTCCGGAGGGTCCCTTTCTCGCGACTCCACATCGTTCACGGCCGCGGTGACACGGACGGCCCATTCATCAGGCCAGCTTGACTGCTGCTCTGTTGTGGTAAGAATGAGGAGGTTTGATTTGTTGCCGGCCCACTGTTTGCCCACAGAGCATATTTGGGGGAAAGGGTGGGGCCGAGCCCAGCATGGTATAGCCCTAATGGGGGTGCATGCTGGGTAAAGGGCCCTGAAGGTGAGGAGCAGGCCGCCGTGCATCCAGCAGCAGAGGAGGAGGAGGAGCCTAATTCGCTTCAGTTCGAGTTGTGACTGTCCAGTAAGAGCATGTATCTTAAATGATCCAGCAATAATCTACTTAAAAGCAATTTACAGCTATATAAAAATATTCACTATTTTACAGAAAAGACCCAGATATGTAGATATCAACATGACCGTTACTGCCACTTTCAGTCTCTCATCTCACATCGTCATCATCTAGTTGCACCAGTTACTTCAGAAGAATTTGAAAGTGAAGTGATTAGTCATTGTGAGACACGGCAGCACAGCACGCAGTGACAGTGAAATGTGTCCTCTGTATTTAACATTTAGAGCATTTACCAGACGCCCTTATCCAGAGCGACTAACAATCAGTACATTTACAGCATTTATCAGACGCCCTTATCCCAGTAGTTACAGGGACAGTCCCCCCCCTGGGAGACACTCAGGGTTAAGTGTCCTGCTCAGGGACACGATGGTAGTAAGTGGGGTTCGAACCTGGATCTTCTGGTTCTTAGGCGAGTGTGTTACCCACTAGGTTACTACCACCCATTTAACAATCGCCCTTGGTGAGCAGTGTGTGGGGACGGCACCTTCATCAAGGGGACCTCGATGGTCGGGATTCGAACCGGCAACCTTCTGATTTACGTAAATACTACAATACAATGTCACGTTGCTGACACACTTACATACTGACGTCACTTAAATGAAGTAAAAAGTAAAAGACAAGTGGAAAGAAACGCGAGTTGCTGCTGTCGTCTTACTCTCTGTCCGCGACAGTGACTCGGGAAGCC